>NC_138579.1:42066000-42431000 GCF_964289735.1 Phaethon aethereus | reverse complement strand
TGAAAGAGCACTAAGAGAGCACAGATGTATAAAACAAAACAGGTCTCTGCTCAGAGGGTACGGGAAAGAATGAATCACTGGTTACAGATATCGGTCACACTGCTTAATGCACAACTGGGTGAACTGCAGATAATGCTGTCTTGATGAAACTGGAACAACCAGGACAGAACTAGAACATATTCTGCAGTTTCTTTAACAGTGTATAAGAAAACCTATTGGGAATCAATGAAAAAAAAATGCATTTAAATGTATTTTTTACAATAAAATACCAAAGGTGGGAAGTTGTACGTTCTTCTTCTCATCAAAGGAATACCTCAAAAATCCTGAAGCAAGTCCTGCGGTAAGTAAATATTTGTATCAATCTTCATATCCTTTATGAACCTCTTTGAATGTCCCACATAACCACTAATACTCCTGTAAATACAGATCTGCTGATACTCAACTTGTGGTTGCTGTTCAGTGTCAAGCAAAGTATACTTTGGTCTTAAACTCAATATATCATTGTGCAATAGCAAGCAGGATATAGAGTAAAATATGGTCCTTATCAAGGATGATCAAAACCACCAGGGTACAGTAACTTTTGAAGATGTGGGAGACTGTAAGCTTGGGAAAAGGCAATGCTCAGCTTAGTTTCGTAAGTGATGAGAAGGTGTTACACAGCTTGGCCCAAAGAAATTTGTAGATATAGAAAGCCTATTCAGAAATCAAAGCACATACTTCATCATCATTATCTGTTGACAACTGCTGAAATTGTTACATACATTTGAAAGAAACTGAATGCTAGTCTTCTGCTATCTGTTTTATTTATTAGCATAACACTTCATGAAATATGTCTTAGCTCTTGCAGAAACATCCATCCAGGCCTGCTGGAACTTTCTGAGTGCAAACTAGAAGGTTGTGTCCTGAGCAGAGTCTGCCACTGCCTTGTAACTCTGCAAGCCAAATGGCAGAGGAGGAGTGAAGGGTCATGAATGGCTGCATGGACCTGTGTTGTCTCAGAGCACCATGTAGTTTTACATTGCTGCCACCATCACCTACTCATTCCAGCCTCTCTTCTCCACCCAAGTTTCTCCCTTGTTCATTTCCATTGCCTCCACCCTTTTCAAACCTGTTTTAAAACAGGTTTTGACAATTTAAAAAATTATAAAACATTTTAAAAGCTGTTTCAACCACTTGTTAACTAGAAGCTTCCTCTAAACAGGAGGATAATGAAGTCTACTAGGAACTTGTAGTACCATCACAAAAGGCTTTAAAGATCATCCCCATTCAATGAAAGACAACAGCTGCAATACCACTTGTCCTAGTACGATATTAGAACACGGTAGCTGCTCTCATCTTTGCCTTTGAGACAGAGGTGAGCCTAACGTTTACCTAAGACTGTTTATTCCTTTTACCAGTCCTGCAGCTGGTAATTGGTTCGTCCTCCTAATGTCCCTGTGAGGCTCCTAATGCCCTTGCTGAAGTCCTTGCTTTAGAGATGAGGAACTAAGGTTTTGAGGGAACTCATCTTCTCCAAGGTTAGACTAAGAATCTGAAGGAAGTCATGGGGGAACATTGCACATAATACCTTTAACAGCCAGAACAGTCTTCTGTTTTTGCACACAGAAGTACACAGAAGCCAGCATGGCCGCACAAAGATGCATGTGTACCTACATGCAATCCACTGATACCTAGCAGTAGAGATGCAATTATTTCCACAGCTGTAAGGAGGTGCCCTGACCAAGAATCCTAAACAAATAACGTATTAATGAGCTCCTTGATTATACATAGCATTTTTAGTGGCAGCTTATGCTGTTATCAAAGCACAGAGCAGGCTTTTCGTCTCCACACTTCTTACCACTTATACAATACTATACAATACAATACAGTTGCATACAACATAATATATGCTACGCTCTATACACTATAATCCATCATGGCCATCAAAGATTTGGGACAGGGAAAAACCTGGAAATAATCTCTTAGACTAGAGAACACAAAATGGGTAACCTGAGGGAAACCAGGTTTTTGCATGTGTTTAGATGGTAACAGTCAACTGAGGAAGAGTGGGAGCAGACTTGGATAACATGAATAGATGAAACCAAAAAGAAGATTGAATAGAAAGGAACAGCGATTGTTAACAACTGCAGCTGTGCAGCTGATTCACGTAATATTACTGATATTTATCCATTCATTTGTTACTCATATTATTAACTGTGATTATGACTTTGTTATTATAAACATCAGTCAGGACAAGGGCTCCATTTTGACAGGTACCTTAGTAGTTATGCAATTAGATATTGATCTTGGTCTTGATCTAATTCAGCTTACAATTACAGTAAGAAAAGCCCTGCTTCAGGATATGACATCACAGGGAGGAGCTTCTGGTGATTAACAAGTTGCTTTTATACCTGCTTGTTTCAGTTTCCTAACCAGTTAGGAAATCCTTGTTTACAGGCCTTGTTGCAACTTGGCAGCTATCCAGGTAACTACTCCTCTGTCCTTGCGTGGATTCTGATTGCCAAGCCTTCGTCCCGGGCTGCTTTTAGGATTTCTCTCCATTAACACAAAGGCAGCCTGTCTGAGCAGCCAGCAGCGTGAGGAACTCAGATGAAGTCCCTGAAAAGACGCCGATGCTCTTTTTCGCAGGACCACGTCCCGGGATTTCGCTCAACCACGGCAAAAGTCGGTGATCACAGTCATTTTGACGGGGGAAGGGATTTCACTCTAAAGCAAACGTGCCATTAACACGGGCCAGCTGCCTGCTGGTGCTGCCTGTGCTACCTGCCTGCCCTCCTTGGGCAACGGCGGCTGCTGCCCCCTCACACCGGCGCTACGGCCAGGTAAAGGTAAGAAGAAGTGTGCACAGCATGCTGCAGGCACATCTTCAGTCCGTCCTTCCTGCTCACCGTGGTTCCCGTTGGAGAACACGGCAACGAAAGGGATGTCATTATTATGATTCTGTTACACGGGGCTTAGGTGATGTAAGGAAAAACATTAGTACTACTGCCTTCCAACTTTTAAAATTGATGGACAGTGTAGTATTGGGAGTTTGCTATGAAATTACATAGCAACAGGGCTCAGATTTAACAAGACCCCAGTTTAATACTATAGTTAAAGACAAGCCTAAGCTTTATCTAATGAGAATGCTGATTAAGATTAGCTTGTCATATTAAAGAAAAAAAAAAAGTAACCATAGACCATTCCAGTAAAAGCTTTCTAGGGCCCTGGACTTTGCTAAATACAAAGTAGGGTAAGCCAATATTTTTAAAGACATTTTTTGTTTCCTGAAGGGAATATTTCTGTGAAATACATGTATGTAGAAGATGTCACTTTATATTTCACTTGTAGCCCATGAAACAGGTTTCTCTCCCATAGGTATCAATTTGCAGTGTAGAAGATACTTACTCTCCCTCCCAGAAGATCAGTGAACCCTGCCACCAAGAAAAGGGCTGTGCTAAACCAGATTTGCCAGCTGTGCAAGGCAGCCCGTGCCCTGTTGTGGCTGCAGCAGCAGCCTCTGGGAACAGCGAGCACCAAGTGTGCTCCGATGGGACCGTGCACCGCGAGGCAGGTCTGGGCAGCCACGCTGAAAACAAGATCTACTCTAGGGAATTTACATAGCGTGGGTCTAGTTCTTGTTATAATCAGCACACGGGGGTGAAGTGCGGTGGTATGTGGCCAGCAGAGAAGTCTCTCCAGAAAGAAACTGTCCCATGGTTGAATGGTGGAAATGCAGAGCCCTGAATAAAGGCAGCTTCAAGAGGCCTTCAAAGGCTTCTATAGAGAAAAGGATGTCAGGACTTGAAGATGAAAGCTATGCCCGCTTCCAGTGACTTTGGCTGGAGGACCAGCCCTTGGAAAACAAGAGTTTTGCAACAACCAATCCCTTCCCACATGTGGGAAACCTTCTGAAAGTCAATCTCTACTACGTCAGCTGACAGGAAAAATAAGGGAAGGTCATGGGAAGTCACTGGACAGCAGAACAAATTCAAGGCCTTTCAGCAGTGAAGGCAAAAATTATTTTTGCCACCACAAGGATGAGGCATTGAGATCACAGCAAAGGTTTTAGTGACATGAGAACCAGAGGCTGGACAAAGACTGTTGTTAATTCACAGAGTTTATGTAGGTTCAAGAGTAGACTGGAGATGTTGCTGCATTCATAGAAAAACTGTGTTTGGCCTGGGAAGTTACCAAGTCTGAAGTGATCAAAGGCTGGGAGAGCGCATTGTGCAGAGTGCACTATATATTTTGACTTTACTCTCATAGTCCTCCCCAGGCACCTGCCTTTGGTCACTTTCAAACACGGTCCAGGAGAGACCTTTGGTCTGATCCAGCACAGCTGTTCTTGTGTCCCTGTGCACTGCAACGGGAGTGCAGGAACATGGAGAGCCCAGGCACCTCATCCTGTGACTCTTGCTCCTGATGCTGCCAATGGCTCTCTATTTTGCCGGTGCCTCAAGCTAGCCCTGTTGGATGATCAAGGTTCAGACCATGGGCGATTAAACACTTCTCTCCAAAATCTCCACATACCATCCTATACAGCTGCAGAGACATAGCACCATCAAGGCAGTGAATCCAGAGTTTGCAGAAATAGTGGATGCATTTAGGAAGGTTTGTGATAGCCACAAAACTTCCGCAGTTTTAAAGCAAGAGACGTCTGCAGTCATGCAGCTGTTAATGGTAAGCTTTCTGCCATTTTTCTAATAAATACAAGGGGCCAGTTGTCTTTGTGTAAGAGCTAACCCTAACTAACATGCAGAAAAGGCCTTTTCAGAGGACCAGCTCTTCTCAGGTAGGCGTTTCTGCTGCCCATGCAAGGCAAAGAAGAGAAAAAAGAAATGTCCATAACCATTTAATTAGCAATATAAGTATGCAGACCTCCCCGAAGAATCACAGAATCATTAAGGTTGGAAAAGACCTGTAAGATCATCAAGTCCAACCATCAATCCAACACCACCAAGCCCACTAAACCGTATCCTGAAGAATAACATCCTGAAACTGGGGCTGGTGTTTTCCTGTGACACTGAGAGAGAGCACCCGTGTTTCTGACCAGTGCAAAGTGATCTGAAAGATATCAAAGTAAGATCTCTTATAGGCCTCCAAGTGGCAAGCATTTTGGGTATGGCAATTAAATGCAAACACTACTTTTGACTCGGGAGCCAGCTCTCTGGGCCATAATGGTCATGAACCACAGATCTCTTGGGAGAGTAGGGCAGGGAAAAGCATGCATTGGTGTTTGTCCTGACCAAAAGCATTTATTATAGGCTGGTTCTGGGGACATACTGTTGATGCAGATGAAACTTTGGCCTGGTCTGGTATCACTATTCTTACAACTTTTGACAGGGAAAATTTAGCCAAACTTGAACACACCCAGAAATTGCAACAGCTGTGTCTTGGGAATAATACGTATTACTGAGATTGTAGTTGCCCGATAACCTCCATAATGTAGCAGCAAATCCTTCTGATTCATGAGTAAGCCTTATTCCTATCAGATTTCAACACACATTAATAGACTAATTCTTATTATTATGCTCATGCTATGTACAAACACAACCTTTTGTCTGACACAAAGGGAAGAGGTCAGAAGATCATGATTATAGAAGATTGCCACAGCTATCCTGTAATAAAAGACCGAGTCCTATATTATATGGCATGTGCAAGATGTGCCTAAAGAGGCATGGACACTGTGGGTTGTGGGTAGCAGTCCCTCTGCACAAGCAGGACACTTTAGCTGCACAGTGCCACAGCTGAAGAAAAGCAAAGCATACTCATCTTTGACATGCAGTCTTCCAAAAACCACAGCTTGGTCTAATCAGACCCTGACTCCAACAAAGCGTCAATGGCTCTTTGCAGTTTGAATTATTTCTGTGCCATCTTTCAACTCTCTGTCCTCATCTCTGTCTCTCCTAACAACTTTAAATTGTACAGAAACGGTCATTAAAACAAGTAAATGTACATGGGAAACATAGTCTTTTCCTAAAATATATTTTGAGACAAATATATTTCAAATATTTACAAATAGTTGATTAAATAAATTAATTACATGACAAATATATTCACACACACACACAAAAAAATTAAAAACAAAAAATCACTTTTGAGCAAAGACTAATCCTGGGAAAGTAAATATCTACAGAAATACAGATATGTAGGCCTAACTTTCTTCTTAAATCCTTGTTGCTACGTTCAAGTGACTCTATTCATGTGCAATGAAATGCATAGTTTAGGATTCCTCAACTTGCTTTCAAAGTCTCCACTTGTTTCACTCCGAACCTGGTATAGACTACAAAGTGAACCTTGCTGTACATGCCAATACCTCTCTCTTCCACGACAGAGTTTTTTAACGGATGCCTTTGGATCTCTTCCTCTGAGGACTTCTGTCATTGTTTAGGTGGTAAACGCTCACTGCACAACATTTTTGTCAAGGGCTGCATTTTTGAAGGGCTGCCAGGTAAGGGTTCCTACTACACACTCATATTGGTTTCCTAATTCAAGTTAATGCTTTTTAACACAGTCTCATTTCTTGTGATGTGTATCACACCAGACGGCATGGCTCCGCTGGTGAAATTAAGAGCTCTGAGAGAGCACGCAGGTACAGTGCAAATAAGGTCTCACCGGCTCTCTTCTGTGCCACAGGTAACTTGCTTCTGATTCTCAGAGGGAAAATAAAACGTGGTGCTTTGTTGCACAATAAAGAAAGGCAGCTGTGATGGGGAATGGACGAGGCTGCTCTTCTCAGACCCTGGCACTTAGCACTGCTGCTTCTGGCTCTTGCCAGAACAGACCTTCCACTATATCTGGCTTTGGAAGCAAATCTCCATTGATATAGCTTCATACCTGCAATCAGGCAGTCAAACATCTGCTCAAAATGAAAATACAGGGTAAAGACTAATAAAAGTGGATTTTGGGAAGTTCTTTGGTCCTTAAGAATGTAAAGGCTGTCATTTCCAATCATTATAAAATGCTGAGAAGGAAATAAACATCCCTGATTTTAAGGACACAGTCAGATATTTGGTTCTCAACTCTGTAGGTGGTTATCTTGGTGCTATTGGCTGTCAGGGAAATTTAGGCATTCCCTTGGGCTGGTATCATTTATGCCAAAAAACAGTTCAGCTGAGATTAAAAAGACAGAGAGGGAACTGAACCATCCTTCCATTCTTCTCTGAAGATGTGCTGTTTTCAAGAAAAGGCAATATTCCTGTGCTAGACTCACGAGCAGAAAAGCAAGAATTGAATAGGAATCTCCATAGAGGCAAATACTCTTGCTGAGTCCACTTGGTTTTACTTAATATGCAAAGGTTCATATTCACTTCCTTTCCATTACATTCCTGCCTTGTTCTTTCTCTCTGAGGCAGGTATTTGAGTTGACCTTCAGCTTGCTTGCCTCTACCTGAGTAACTGTTGAGATTTTTCTCTCTCCACTTCCACTTCCACGCATTCCACCAAGTCCCCGTAAACATTTAAATGGTAATGGTTTTGCTTTGAAAGTATGGCATTTTGGATACATTTCAGTAAACATTTGACAGAAAAAAAGTTGTTTGACAATAAGATATATAATGCTTCTCTTTCTTTCTTTCTTTTTTTTTTTAAGCAAATAGAAATTCAGAGTCTGAATGTATTATATATAACCTGTATGTATTTCTGCTGTCTGCAAAAAACAGACAAATACAGAAGATGATACCAAAGCTCCCACGTTACCCCAAGGGCTCTGGCAGCCGCTCAACATCAGTGCTGGCATTTTTGTCAGGAAGCAGAGGTACATCCTGCATCTCAGAGCCTCAAAAACTGCAGCTGAGAATTAGCAGCTGAATTTGTTCAGCAAAACTGGCTCTGAAGCTTGTTAGCGGTTAAGATACTTTACGGTGCACCACAGTAGACCTTTGATATTTCCACTAATAGTAACACTCTATAAACTGAAAGGTATTGTTTATACAGAAATGTATTCTAAGAATAGTCCAAATGCAAACATGCATCAATATTTGAAAACATGGTGACACTTCATACACAGATACAAGTTACAGTGCTTGCCTATACTCTCTGCTTTCATAACTGAACTACTGGGAACCGCAAGGAAAGACTGTGATACTCACACAGATCTGCCTTTCTCAGATTTCTCATTCTTATGATTTTCACAGAGAGTGAGCAGCACGGGCATTCTTCACTCTGCAGAAAAGTGACAGTTATTACCTGCATTAATATGAAATCGCTTATGCTTCATAAAACATGCCCTCTCACAAGTCCATGTGTCCATTTTCAAAGCCATGCAGCAAAATTGGAATATGAACTACTTGCACTGCTTTGGAAGTTAAAACCATGCCTATGTGGCATTAAAAAAAGAGGCAGAAAAAGAGGCAATATTCCTCTGTGCATGTACATCATTGATGGAAGAAATAACAGTAAAATGGATAACATAGTAAAATGGTTTTAAATAAAATTAATGCTTGCATTACATGACAGGACATTTTAATTTAAAACAAATATTAATCAACAATTAAGCTGGAAAAGCAAGCTAGGAAAGAGCAAGCTAATTCTTGCAGGTTTTAGTACCTGAAACTTTAGCTGTTGCTTCACTGGAAGTCATTACCTAATCCCTCTCCCACTCTGTGCTAGCAAGATGACTCCATTAAATCCCTTTAGGGAGATTACGTCACTCCGGTTCTTTTTCCAGTTAGGAATTGACCCAGCTGAGAAGGTGGATGCAAACTCCCCTATCACTCTTGAATTATGATAAGCCGACCTTGGTCCGTATTTTATGTCTCACTCCAAAGCAGAAGGGCGTGTTTTAATGTCTTCTGTCCGGATTCAGGTTCTGGATGGAGTAATTCTCTTGCCCCCCCACATCAACAAGAAGCCTATGCTTTTACTCTCTCTTGTGAGGCTGTTTCAGCAGTTAAGGGCAAGGGGAAGAGCAGAGAGGACAATCCCATTTCTTGCTTTGTACATGTACTTTCCACACAAAGACCATTGCCAGACTCATGTTCACTACCCTCCCTGCCTTGTAAAAGGATGAACATGTAGGTCCTTAGTGTTTCTTTAACCAGTTTGGTTAGGTGTTCACGCTTTTTTATTTCTTAAGCCATCAGGATCCCACATTTGTGGTCTCCAAGCACCAATGTACATTTACGTTAACACACATCTATGTTATGGAGAGAAGCTCTATAATCTCCATTTTACAACAAGGGAAGCGGGGCACAGGATGATTAAATAACTTGCTCATAGTCAAACAGCAGGTTAATTTCAGAGCTGAGAAGACAATATAGTACGTTGAGTCCCTGGAGCCCAACAGGCAGTTTTAGGAATTTCCCTCGTGGTTATGTTCCACAACAAAAATAAAAAAAAAAATTAAAAATAGTCTCAGAGATTATGGACAAAGGCAGATCAAGATTTTCTTGGCTGTCAGTCATGCACAAATATCAAACTAGGACCATCTTTGTGTCCATGATTAATCCCTGGTTTTAGTCAGTGACCTTCCTGTGTACACCACTACCAGGTGGCTGCTAGCACAGCTACCTGGGCACAGCATGTGACTATACTCATAGCTGGCAGACGCTGTGTTGTGGAATAGCCCAAATTACATAATGTTACATCAAACCACAGATTCAGCCCAAATCCACAGTAACCTCAGACTGCTTCCCAGCCTCCGCGTGGATCACCCACTTGTGGCTGAACTTCCATCCCCTACCAAAAGTGCCTCCACAGGGCAGCCAATATTAGCAAAGGTATCAGTCATCGTAACATAAGTAAGTAAATATGTACATGAATTTGGACTAACAGCTCCCAAAGTCTTCTTCTAGGCACCAGAATCTGAGTCACAAACCCACCTCAGGTCATCTCCAGCTTCTAATGAATTATGACCTGAATTTTTGTGGTCTTACCTCATAAGCACTCCAGTATGATCCCATCGTGCTCCCAGGTGCACAGAAGTCAGATACAGATGTCACTTCACTGTTAGAGGCAACAGCTGGCAATGATTCACAAAGTACCTCTGCAAATTTTAAGGAGGCGCCTGCTGAGGAGCAAGTGGCTTATGCATGCCCCACCTTTCTCATTTCCTGAAAGGGAAAGTATGAAGAGAGAAGGAGGGGGAATTTGTTGAGTTTATTTGATAGCTAAACACCAGAGGTGTGTTTTGGGGGAAGGCTGTACACACCAAGGTGCCAAGAGTTATTAGCAATTTAAGATAAGGCAGTGATAACGTACAGCACTTACACATGGATACCTGTGACCTGGCAGTCTCAGCAATGCACAAATCAGAGAAGCTAATAGCAGCTACATGTAGGCTGGAGGAAAACAGAGCTCTACAGCACCCCAATCAACAACCAAAAGTATTGTGGATTAAATAACTTGAAAAGACCTTCTATTTCAACAAAATTTTATTTATTTTCCTTTTCTTGGAGGTAGAGGGGGTTGAGTTGCTTGCTGCTAGATGTTTCCCCAATTTCATTCATATACTCTTCAGGTGGATATGCATTTTCCTGCTTTCAGAACCCTTCCACAAACACAAAACTTCTGACTAAACCAAGACAAAAAGAATAAATTCTCTTCCAAAGTAGGGTATACATTGATTCGTCTCAAATGTTAACATCTAGATGTTTTAAACACGATGCCGTGTCATCAAACTATGATATAAAAACGATACGCAACTTTTCCATTTTCTGGCAGAAAACTGTGCGGCAGCAGATACACAGGTGAATAGCCCTTGCACAGGTCCACCTACTAACACACCCAGATTTCTGATATGAAATGACTGGTTGAGAACTGCAGGAGGTGATACCATACACTCACAGTACCCACAGCCTGTCTTCCCCTCCTACACATACACACTCCGGAAAACACACATTAAAAAGTGTCAATTCTGGCCTTACAATTTTTCACTGAATGTCACTTTAGTCATCAACCATTTTAGGATTACGCATCTACCCTCAATACCCCTCCAATTAAAGAGTTGTGAAATGGCACAAGATAACATTCCCATTAACATTGTGTCTGGCAAAAAAGACCCACAATCGGACAAGCAGCCTTGGCTATTTATCCCAAAACTGAGAAAACTGATCTGAAAGTGGCTCAACCTGGACAGTTTTGTTAAATTCTGCAGCAGCTGAACTGATGTTTCCTGAACCGCTCCCCTGGAAAAGTCTGACTTGGGGATGAAAGGCTATGGTAGCACCAAGACTATAGAAGATGTCTGCCCACAGGTTAAAAAAAAACCCAAAAAACAAACAAACAAAAAAACCAAACACAAAACCAAACAAAAACCCACAAAAAACAAACCTCAACAAAACACAACTCTAACTAAACAGCACTGAGGAGTGTTCAGCTGAGATAGAGAAAGAGGTAGGGAATGACTGGCTCACCCCAAAGCAGCTGGGAAACAACTACTTCTTGAATAACTCAAGGAAGGAAAAAAGGAGGACCAACCTCTAGGCCTGTATCACCTCTCCTACCTGAGGGGTACGCTCTGTGGGAGTTCCCTCCACAGTAAGTGCTGCAGAGCGTGGAGCTGCAGGGAGCCCATCCCAGACTCTGGCTGCCAAGTGCCTCTGCTAGAAGAGGACCTGGTAGTAATCCCAGCACAGGCACGTGGGATGAGACATCTAGTGTGAATGTATAGCAAACGGAGAGCCCAGTAAACCAAAACACGTGACAGTGTCTGAGAAACTACTATTTCTGGTTTGGTTCAGATTATCTGAGATTTTAGGGTGCATCACAAATTCTGACAAGGGACATAAAGAAGGTAGAGCAGGCTGTAGGAGCGATCCTTGGAGAACTCTTTCCCTTGTGTCAGGAATATGTGTTTTCTGACAAGTCTGATGCTGGTAAAAACAGGAAGGAGCAGGTGCTCACCACAGAATCACAGAATCACTAAGGTTGGAAAGGACCTTCAAGATCATCAAGTCCAACCATTAATCCAGCGCCACTGTGTCCCCTAAACCATGTCCTGAAGCGCCACATCCACACGTTTTTTGAACACTTCCAGAGATGGTGACTCCATCACCTCCCTGGTCAGCCTGTTCCAATGCCTGACCACTCTCTCAGTGAAGAAATTTTTCCTAAAATCCAATCTAAACCTCCCCTGGCGCAACTTGAGGCCATTTCCTCTCATCCTATCACTAGTTAGTTGAGAGAAGAGACCAACACCCACGTCGCCACAACCGCCTTTCAGGTAGTTGTAGAGAGCGATAAGGTCTCCCCTCAGCCTCCTCTTCTCCAGACTGAACAACCCCAGTTCCCTCAGCCGCTCTTCATAAGACTTGTGCTCCAGACCTCTCACCAGCTTCATTGCCCTTCTCTGGACACACACCATTTACTATCAAAAAGTCCACAGGCAAAGTGAAGCACAGTATCTAATCCTGACAAAAAAATCCTCAACAAGGGCCAACAGCTGAAAAGTGAAACTGAACCAGAGTACCTCATGGAGCCCACAGACGTGGCAAAGCTGGTGCAATGCCCATATCTTTGCAATAACGGGAGGACTCTGACAAATATGACGACATCCTACCTGGCAGGCATTAGGGATTCAGTCACGATGCCCATTTTGACAGTTCGGGTACCTTATTTTCAGCACATCAGTGGCTTTTCAGATAAAAGAGTGGACAGGATTTTAGAAGATAAAGTTGAAATTGTCTATGTACCTTGTTGGGAAATTTGTGGAGAGAAAAGACTCTTCTGTAGCTCTTGCCTACTTCTTTTAGGCCAGGATACACAGGGAGGTGAGGGAGTCCTGTAAGTTTCATCCTGGCTGGCCTTTGACAAGCTCCCAGCTGCCAGCACCTGCCTTTCTTTCATCATGCTTCTGTGGGACTGGGACCAAAAGGACAGCAAAAACCAACTTCTTAACCAGCTCCGGTTCTAGAAAAGACCACCTGTCTTTCTCCAGTAACTCGCCTCAGAGGAAGAAATCACGCTAGAAACAGAAGCTACATATCTTTCTTTGCTGGACCTTTCTTGGCCTTCAGTGTGTTTGAGTAGATTCCCTTCTCCTCAAAACACCCGGGCTTTATCTTTTTTCTTTTTAATCCAAACAGTTAATACTTTTTCATAACATCTGAAAAACTGTCTAAAGGGGCAGAGGATTTACTTTTGTAATGTCTCATTAGCTGAAGAGTAAGAAACGCAAGATATTTATTCTGCTATATATCAACATTCAGGCGTGCAATGATGGTTGATCAACATCCATTCTTTGCTGGACAAGACTCTTGCTTCTTGGGAATGACACACAATTGTTTCCTGTGTTACAAACCGTTCTCCTGTACAGCTTGAAGACAAGTGCTTCTTTTTCTTAATGCATTTCTCATCAGGTCCTTTATCAGATGTGTGCACGTATCATTTAGTGCAACCCCAGGACGGGCATTACTTCTTCTGTTCTTTGGCAACTGCACTGGTGCTTGAGAACTGTTATGTTTTGTGCTATTTGTGTATAAATCAGCTTTTCCCCTCAGTCACTGCATTCCAATGTATTGTATGTTTTTGTCAAATAACTAGGTAAACTGTGGCAATCATATCATCTTAATTTGTACTACTGTACCTAGCAGCTGTATTTTACATTTAGTGGTTGTTTAGCAACTATGATGCAGTGAACAGAATATTGGTATCTTACTCCATTTCTCCATTGTGATTCTGTGTGTGCAATTACCGTACATCCTGCTATCCCCCTCACATGCTCTTTGTTTCAGTAATCTTTCAATTCATTACATTGAATGAGGTCCAGATGATGCTAAAGCAAACTTGCATTTTGGGGAGACAACTGCAGCGCACACACGTGATCTGAGACAGAACACAGGTGATTGTCAGTGGAAATGGCAACAGTCCTTCAAAACAAATTCATAAGTTTGATTTAATTGGTAAGAATAGATGTCATCAAAGATCTAAAAGACCATCCACCCATACATCCATTATCCAGCACAAGTTTGAAAAATCGAATATCCTTCGATTAGATTTAGATAAGATGTATCGATTTCACAACAGTTAATGCAAAAAAGCACCTGGAAAGCAAAACTCTTAAAAGGCAGAACACCATTTAATTCAAGTTATTAAAACCAAGTAAAATGATTTAAATTGATACTGCATGGTCACCACCTTCTGTGCCTGAAGAGGGCTTTATGGATTTGCTAACAATGGTCCCAATGAAATGCCAGAATATTTTGCAGATGAAAAAATACTAGCTACTAGCCACCAAGACAATAAGAGATTGAAGAGAGAGTGAGCTAAAACTCTTTCCCTATCACACACAGCTGAATCTTCACCTCTTAAGCATCACAGCAAGAGGGTGTTAACAACACAGATGGCTGTGTTTGATATCACAACTCCGGATCAAAAAGCAGCTACTGCTTAGTAAACCAAACCATGAGGCTTTGAAATAAGTACTTCAAGTTTTCTTTTTTGAGAAGGTTACTTAGTTAGAAGGAGATGGCACCTGACAAGAACAGTGAAGTAGCTATCACATATGTAGTGTCATGGTAAATAGTAAGGGAGAGGAAAATGCTGTTCAAGCAGAGGACTGTGCTTGTGATATGGGCTGGCTCGCAGCTTGTTTCTTCCGTGCGACAGCCACGCGCAAGGCCTGAAGAATCGTGTTCTCGTTGTTCATGATGTTGTAATTAGTCAGCTTCAGGAGCTTGTTGAAATCTTCTGCTTTCAGTGAGACCTCCCTCGTTGAGTATGGAGAGCAGAAACTGGAGATGTCAACCTTGCCCAGTTCCATTTCGGCAGCACTACGTGACATGCCTGTCAAGGGAAAAAAGGAAGGTGTTTGTCTAGTCCCAGGGAATTACAGTACTCTGGCAGACAATGTCAAGAACAGAGAGATCACAGATGCAATTGCTGTGAAAGACAAGGGCAGTGCTATGATCTCTGAAAAATCTACTTCTGAACAAAGCCTATTGGAATTAAAAAAAAAAAAAAAAAGTGTCATTAAACAACATTCCATTGCAACCAGCACCTTCTACTGGCCAGCTCATGGCACATCGTTTCATGTGGTCACAGGTGCTCAAGTCTTACCCTGCAGGTTCTTGAGTAGAATACATACTAGAGGTAAAAGGAATAAAGAGATATATAGGACAGGAGGAAGCAGAATATTAGTAGCCCTGGAAATTACCATAAAAACAAAGCCCAAAAGGACACAGTGACTGTATTAGTTTATGTACTATTTCTTAGATTTTCCAGCATATACAGCCTTAGCCCAAATAAAAAGCGCAGTGGCCCTCCATAGAACCATTCTATACTGTACACGTAATTCTCCCTTAGATCTGACTGTCATAAAAGTACCTAATCTGAAAAATATGCTTTGTTCTACACACTAAAGTAAGCTTTTGAGGATCACAAAAAGAAATTAGTTTCCATTCCTCTATTTGAGGAACACATTTCTTCTTTCACTGAATTGCACCAAGACTCAAACCAAAATTATGCACAAGATTTCACCTGATTTTGCAAACAGTTTGTGTCATCCCATTTTGCAATGTATTTTCTAGTAGGAACAAGCAAACAAACAACGGATTTTTCTACTGGGATGAGGAAAAAACACCCAGGGAGTGAGAAGGTTCATTGGGTCAATAAAATTGGCTGAGTGCTTTTAACTTACCAGGTGCTACATATCTTTGGAAGGTGTCATTCACTAATGGAAAGTAAAGCAGCAGAGGAGCTCCTGGGGTGTCTGCCCCATCGAACATGTAGCACTCTTTCAGGTTCTTCTCATCGTCCTTCAGCCCGATGCTGGGAAACGGAATTCCCTGCTCCGAGAAGTATCTGCAAGCCTGCTCCAGGGGCTGGTCATGGCCCAACAGAAGCAGTGTAAGGAGTGGAAAAAATACCCAAGATGAGGCTGCTGCCAAAGCCCAGTAATTCATGCCAAGTTGCACAAAACAGACTGATAGCACTGGACAGCCAGCAATGATGTGAGCACCTGCAGCCCCAGGGGCTGTTTTTCTCTTGCCTGAGGAGCTATTTGGAAATAGTCTTACAGGAAAACACCTAATATCAAGATGGTAAATAGGGTTTAAATATGTAGCAATGCACATCTCTAAAATGGGTATACAATTTAGGAACAAAACAGATTAATTCAAAGCATGTTTTTCAGACCATCATTACTTAAAAGAGAACTAAGTCAGAAAAATGTAGATCTAAACTAAATTTGCAGTCCAAGACAGTAAGTTTCACAGTCACATTATCTATTTATATGGCAGTATAACTTGTGAGTTGACCTCAATAGACTTTAGCAGGGTTTTGAGACCAAGTTACTCATTTACTTTGAATTTTAGAAATAATACGAGATTTCAAGCTAGCATATTTTAGACCTTAAAATACAGCACTAAAAGCATTCATCAGAAAGCTCATTTGTGATGACTTTGTTAAATTATCTAACAAAATACTGAAGTACCACTGCAGTTTGTTTGAATTAAATATTGCCAGAAGACTTAGGAAAGAAATGTAGTGCAAGTTATTACATATACTCTTTTTCAGCTGCAGTACAGAGACAAATATTTATCATGTGGCATCACAGGGTAAGAAAGAGCAGCATTAAAGTATCTTCCACCTGAAAAAATGACAGAACCTTAACCAGTGAACTTTGTGTTTTCTGTGGTGCCCTTCAGGGACAGGTTTACAATTATAATTCTATATTTGGAAGTCTAAATCTGTCTTTATATGTGGTGAATACCACTTTCAAAATCTATATAACCATTTTAACCAGCTCATACCTCTGCAAACATAGTAAATGCATTTGATATCTTGCTTCAAGCCCACTATTTAAGGAGAAAAAATGCATTTATTAAAAGATAAAAATAAAGATTAAGAAATTCTTCACTCACTAGGTTGTTCTTGGACAGATAGAAAATCGCATATTAAAATAAAAAGACAAAATCTTATATGTTTAGGAAAAATGCAGATTAAATTCAGCATCTGAATCACAGACAAAGGTTTCCCAGAGGTATTTGTGCTATTAAATTTTACATATAATTGTAATAGAAGTTGTAGCTCAACCATCATAACTTCACTGTGCTGCTCTGTTATTTCATTGGTGAAGCACTTAGGGCTATAGCAAAAGTAGTTTGAGAAAAACAGAGATATTTTCCCCTCTGGGTATTTCCATTCTTCTTCTAAGGTTTGGAAACACCATATTACTAAATTCCACTAAGTTCCACATTTTACAGACGCCTGTCTGAAAGCTGTGGAAAGCAAAGGAAAAGCCATTACTAAACAAGGACAGGTGTTTTTGAGACTTCTCACCAAGGTCTGTGATCCACCAGTGTAATTTAAGTGTATGATAACATCCACGTTCCGCTCTGGTCTCATAAGGGGTGGGCAGCTAGTTTCAAAGAAGAAAGCTGCATCCACCAACTCCAGGTGCTCCGAGTTGCCTCTCAGGTCATTAGGAGAGGTGTCTAGCAAGGTGTCTAAAGAGTAGAAGATTCAGAGCTATTAGCAAACTGCAGACACGCATCTGTCAAGTTAGAAAACAAAAGGAAGGCGAGCTTCCCTCCCATCTAGGATGTTCCCTTTGCTTTAGGATAGCATGCAGCAATCCTAAAGCTCCCTTCAGCCTCTCCACCCATGTTTTGTTGGTGCTTCCAAACCCATGAACTGCACCAAAACGTAGGCAGGTGTTCCATATGTGCAGAGCCCCACCCCAGCAATTTTTATCCCAGTGAGGAGTTTCAGTACCAAATGATCCAAAAACTGAACAGTTGTGTTATTGGAAGCACAGGATGTGAGGAGTTACTTTGTTCTCCCTCCTCTCCTCTCAGTAAGCACTAACAACTAACCACAAAACCCACTCAGTTCTCTTCAGGATGTACAAACGCCCCTCACTGAATCCCAGCCTGTGTGTGCACCCTGATGACCACTGGGTACGTAGGCAGAAGTGCTGTCCTCACCTTTCCATTTTGTGAAATGCTCCTGCTGGATGTACTCATTGTGCATCTGGAAGCCCCTCAGGAAGTTGTGGTACTTGGAGACGGCAGGGCGGTCTGTCAGGATATCCCGGAGAGCGGTGGAGAGGCCGCTTGTAGGAGTGAACATGCATGTAGCCATCTCATATGGCTTCTCAGGCAAGTCCGGTTGTTCCTCTAGAGATACACAGCATAAATGACATTGCAATTGAATTATAACCACAGTTAAGAGGAGGCTAGGTGCAGAGAGGAGAAAGAGTCAACAACTCTTTGGTACTGACAGTAATCACATGTTCACAGCTCTCAGCATTGCATTATTTTTCCCTATAGTCTGCTGTGAATTCCAGTTAATGTCTTGACAAAAATATAAACTTACTTTTGTTTTCTAAACCCCACAGAATCACACAGAATCACAGAATCATTAAGGTTGGAAAAGACGTTTAAGATCATCAAGTCCAACCATCAACCCAACACCATCACGCCCACTAAACCATAACCTGAAGTGCCATGTCCACACCTTTTTTGAACGCCTCCAGTGACGGTGACTCCACCACCTCCCTGGGTGGCCTGTTCCAATGCTTGACCACTCTCGCAGTAAAGAAATTTTTCCTAGTATCTAGTCTAAACCTCCCCTGCTGCAACTTGAGGCCATTTCCTTTCATTCTATCGCTAGTTACTTGAGAGAAGAGACCAACACCCACCTCACCACAACCCCCTTTCAGGTAGTTGTAGAGAGCGATAAGGTCTCCCCTCAGCCTCCTCTTCTCCAGACTGAACAACCCCAGTTCCCTCAGCCGCTCTTCATAAGACTTGTGCTCCAGACCCCTCACCAGCTTCATTGCCCTTCTTTGGATATGCTCCAGCAACTCAAAAGGTGTATTTTTCTCATAAAACAACATGGTTTCAGTACACATTAAAATAATTCACGTTTCTAAGAAAATAAAAAGCAGGGTATATATTTTTATTTATACATTTGAGGGGATTACTGCTTTTAGATTCTGTGGAGGTTAAATATGAAATTCAAAACTTATTTTGAAAAGAATAGGAAAATTTGAACAGTTTATTTTTAAGCTAAATATTTTTACTTTTAAAAAAACAGCTTGTTCAATTGGGTTTGGGTGTGGCCAGCTGAATTCAACACAAATTATTTATATAAATCCAAACAAAAGAGTTTGGTTTTTTTTTCCAAAAATATAGTCCACAGAAATGTGACCCAAGTCTGTTTGGTATGAAATCACTGGCTTTGCTTGAATTTTAACATGAAAATGTTCGTGAGCATTTTCAAGGAATGGTCCTTCAGTATAGAGCCGCCTCTTTTAGCTGGTGTAATAGACCTCCGCTACATTGACTTCCTTTGACCTCTACTAAATCTTTCAGTTCAGTTAGATTTTGAGGGAGGCATGCACTATGCAGGGCAAATAGATATTGGAAAGGAAACACTCAAGCTTCTCTCTTGGCTAACAAAGAGTTGACATGAGGCTTTGACAGAAGTTCTTCTCTCCAAGCCTTTTAAACACAACACTTTAGGGACTACCTAATGTCCCCATCCCTATCTCCTTTCCATCAAGGTCTGTTTGATGGTGCCTTTCCTTCTGATAACAATCTCACTATTTAAGCAAAGCACTGGCTATTCAGTGAAATCAAATCACTTGATTTTCCCGGTGAGAGTGCCAGGATGACAGAAAAACTCAAAAATGAGAAATGTGAGTGCAGTTACCCTACCAGAGAGGCCTGGAGAAGGGAGGCCATAAGTCAAAGGACACTTGAGATTTACCTATTTCTGTCACTTTGTCTTGGGTCCACCTGTGCCAGAAGTCCTCTGAATTGTCAGCTGCGTGCCAGGCATCCAAGAGGTTTTTGGAGAAGATACTACTCCACATTCCTACGACATGGGAGAGGTATAATAAGTAGTACTGAGGTAAATACAAGGAATTTCTTTTAAAAACTGACTTCTGTTCCTTCCACAGCTCTTTCACAGCTCCTTCTCATATTTCTGTCCAATTTTTGCATAAATCCAGACATCTATCTCAATGGTAAGGCTGACTCAGAAGGCAAACTTATTTCAGAAGAAATTTCAAAGTATTTTTCTTCCCACCATGTTTTACCTGAAACTTTTTTTTTTTTTTTAGAAATTTTACATTGTCATTTTCCAATTTTCATTTCCTTTTTCCTCTGATAAAGAAATGTTTTCAGCCAGGTCCTTCCCTGATTCCCCTCTTTCTTGCCCTATTTATTTCTTCTCAACATTTCCTTCAGCTTCCACAGTCTCACAGATTTCCAACTTCCAAAATGTCTTCTTGCAAGCTGCAGAAAATGGTGATGTTTCTAAAGCACTCAGGAAGGTACATAACAACTTAATTGTCATTTTAGTCTCATTTTATCTTAGTCCAAATGATAAAACCACCTTTGCTAGCAAGGGCAGCTGAATGAGTCTCAGAAGACATGCTGAATTTCAGCTGACTGGCCCAGTACCTCTGCTGCCACGTGTAGAACAACAGTTTTCTGGGGACTAGTTTCCAGAATCATTAGTGTTTGTATTAAAATCTTGTCACACCCCCAGGCTGGTGAATCACCTTGCATGAAGCAGATCCGGGACTCGGGGAGCTTCTTCATCAGGCGACCCATGAAGAACTCGCTGCCAAAATCCTCTGCACGAATGAAGGCTCCGTACTTCAGGAAGCCCACCTCGTATGGCGTGAACTCCACCCATTCTGCCAACACACACCCCAACGTTAGCTCCACTACTAAAAGCGGTCAAGGCACCAGATGGAGAATAAACCTGTCAGGGCTCAGCCCTCGCGGGCAAGCTGGCTTAGCACGTGCCCTCAGCAAACCCTGCTGACAGCCACCGCTGAACCAGCTATGTTCCAACACTGTTTACAGGTTTGTGAAAGAACTGTGTCAGGTCTAAGGGAAAATTTAAATTATTATTTCTTTTTATCTAGCAAGTGGGAATTTTTCTCATGAAAGTGGACTGGAACACAGATTGACTTCTGTTGCTTTTATTGCCTTAACCAACCATGAAAAAACATATATTAAGCAAACTTAAAGCTCTGGTGAATCGCTTTCCTTAAGAATTCATAGCGTTTCTGAGACAGTGTCACAGATCTGTTGTGTTATTAGTGTGAAGTTAATGTCTGAATATGCACACTTACATGCCAGGGGATCTTACAAAATACTGAACTGTTGCTGTCTGTCCTGTGGCTGCCCAGTTACTCTTTACATCTCTGAACAGGAATTCTCTGGGCTTGGAGTGAGGATTTAAAACAATTCTTCATTATGTACAGTAGTCCCATGCTGTATCTCCCCCGAGTAAAATCATAACTCTTTTCCAGAATTGAAATATTACCTCTAAAATCTTTGGTGGCAAGTTTGTCCTTGACATTGAGGGCAAGGTAGATGGGCAGCGGGTTCTGCCCCTGATTCACTGCCCGACGTTGATCAGAAAGTCTGTGGTGGCATTTCTGGTTTTGGGAAAAAAAACACAGTTAGCTGATAATCAGTTCCTTAAAGACATCAGCTTGTAACGTCTGGTTATGGGATATAATTTTCCTGAATTTCCTCCTAAATTTACTTCCATGTGCTTGAAAACCAGAGAGCAAGAAAATCATGGGATCAGGAACAATTGTTAAGATAACCAGCCATGTACTACATTCAGTATACAAACAACAGTAATGAGTTTCTTCACATGCTATTCTAACTTTGCCTTGCTAAATCTAAGTGAAAAAATAGGGCAGATTTGGGTAATTCAGCTGTTATCAGTCACATACTTCAGCTCTTAAAATTGAGTTCTTCAAGGCAGCTTGTTAATGACTCTTCTAATGATGATTTTTTTTTTTAAAACCATAGAGGAAAAAAACCCCACCAAATTTCCACAGAGGAAAAATCCTTGAGCTGTCCAATACTAACAACTTATCTTATATATGGAATGGAGAATTTGAGTGTACTTCAGACAAATTAAATTCTAGCAAATTTTGTTATGTAGCACTGAGGCCAGAAATACAACGTGACATATGATATGAAATGAGAGTGTTTCATTTTACCCGTTTCACCTAGACAAAATATAAACCATGTTTAAAGGATTTTGAAATAAAATAGCTTTTTCTCCAGCTATCATCAGCCTGCTAGTTTACATGGAAAGTTTTGCTTGTGCCATTACAACAAAATTAGGAATGGGAGGTCCTGAGAAATCAAATCCAAAGTAGCTGAAAAGCACCTGCAAAATCACAGTTTCTGTAACTAAGATGTCTCAAGACCTCTGGATCTATATACTTTCTCATCACTAAATCACAAAGTGCAGTAACTACATACGGGGTACATCTGCAGTACACTCAAGGTATGACTGCAGCTTGTGTAAATATTGCAGCAGTGGAGACATAAAAGCGTGGGGCCATAAAAAACACCTAAGAGCCTCAAAAATTTCTTGGACAGCTACAATGTTAATTCGCATGCTGGTTACTTTAGAGCTAGTCTGAACATTTCTACACTACCTCCAATCACTCTTTAGGCTCCAGTGTAGACACAGGCTATGTCTCCAAGTTATTAATGTAAATAAGTGGTGTTCTGCCTACATACCAAGTACTCTGTTATCAGCCAGGTGTCTCTTCCTAGGGTTTTACTTTCTCATAATGGTCATAAAGTCACCAACTTTATGAGAAGCAAGATGTATAGACATTACCCCATCATTTAACATGGATTCAATCATGAGCCCCCAGAGGTCAATGAAAGATGTTTTATGTCCTGCTTGGGTCCTTTGGCTCAGCTCTCTGTAATAATTTCTCAGACTTCTCAAGCAAAAAGCCCCCATCTTGCACTTGGCCGCTTGCTTCCGAGCTTCGATAATTATTTCTCCAAGATCCTTACGTGACCAATCGGCATCTTCATACAGTTTTGTCATTGTCCTGCAGGCAGGAAACAGGATGGGAAGCGGAAATGAAGAACATGCTTTTGAAATTCAAAGGATACACTTTACAGAACTTTTGGCACTTAACTATTTTATCTTAGGTTACTCTCCTCTTTGAGCTTACTTTGAGCAGAAATGCAAGTCTAAAGGCAATCGGTCAAAAATCACTTGATCTGGGATCCAACACAAGCAGCTACACCAGCTGTCTACGCTGTTTCTGTCCACCAGTAAATAACCATAAAGGATCATTTTGCATAGGCTTGAGGATGTTTGCACTCCCAATAAAGCCTTCGCTTTTGGTTAGGGATAAGTTACTTCAGTGACACCAAATATATGATGCACAATAGGCCTTTCATGGGTAACCCTGGCATTTATAGACCAGAGATGGAAGCAATAATTAAATAGACCCCTTTTGCCCTCCCTGAGATCCAAAACCCTAGACAAAGCATGGGTTTTGCTTGACACAGCAAGATCCAAACAACAGTATCAAAATGACTCCTCACCATGTTGTGCCAGACGAGCCACTGATGTATGAAACACAATCCAGAACACGCAACTTTTGAAGACCCAAAATGCTGCCATACATGGCAGTGAGTGCTCTTATCCCACAACCTGCTGTGGTCACAGCCACTATAGGCACCTGTTCAACACAAAAAAGGGCAGAAAGCGTAGGTGGAAAAGTGACATTAAGGCTCATCCATGTCAAAAGGCGGCAGACATGCAAAAGCGACGTCCAGGCACTAGTAAAATAAAATGCATAGATAAGAGATAAAGCAACACTGTTCTGAGTTAGAAATGATACACGTTGCCGGAAATCCCTGCGGGGTATGCTAGAAGATCTTGGAACTTCAGGAAGGATTTTTAAGAACCATGGGCCAAACTCATCGGTTGGAAGCTCCTTCAAAGGCTTTAGCTGAAAGCCAAGTGGAAATAGAGACTGTCATCCAGACAGTCTGTTGAGCTCTCCAGCTGAGATCACCCTGGCTGCAAACAGTGCCCTGGAGGAGGGGTTGCTGGCAGAGGTTTTCACTCCTCATCTGGATGGAGATGAGGAATCACTCGTATCCCTGGGCTTGAGGGAAAGGAGAGCGAAAATTCCCCCAGCAGTGCCTTTCCTGGTTACCTCATGCTCTTGCAGATCTTCCTCCAGATGCAGAACATCCTTCAACGCAGCAGCAACCACCTTCTTCCGATTTTGCAGGAAATACTGTTCGTCGGTGCACAGGTCGAACCCCAGGCGGGCATCCAGGTTTCTTGGCCTGAAACACAGACCCTGAGTCCTGAGACCAGGGCACAAATATTATTGTGTTATTATTCGCCGTGGTCAACTCCAGCTATGCTTGTGTGTGTTTACAGACCAATTTGTGGATACTAGAACGTAATAAATGAGAACGAGCAACACCACAGACAGGCTTCTGCTAATTGCTGTAGCTGCTGACAAGAATGCAAATGGGAAGGCAGAGCAAAACATGACGTACTGCCCTGGTATGGTAACAAGGTTCCTACAACACACTTCTGGTTTTATTTGCTCATATAATTTATTTTTCAAGTTTCGGTAGTGCTTGCCACATGTGCCTGTAACTACATAACCGCTTGTCAACAGGCACTGCAGTTGATTAGGGAAACAACTGCCGTGCCTTGGTGTTATTTTGTTTGCAGAATACAGAAGTATGAATTCTTTGTGGAGCTGCTCTCTCCATCTGTGGGTATAATAGCGCACACAGATTGAGATCTACTTACTGAGATGCACTAACAGCTTGGAAACTTGGAGGAAAGGGGACCCATGATTTAATTCTCCATCACTGAAAAAGGAAATCCTGGCAAACAGAAGCCAGCAACCCAAAGATGAACACACCTCTGCTTACAACTGAGCCTGCATGGATCCCTGCTGATTTCAAATGAGCTTTGTGTAGGTGCAAATGTCTCCCAGTTAGAGGATCAGGTTTTGCTGGAGACTCACTTACCATTCATTTGCCTTTGTGTACAAGTCAATTGTCCTGTCCTGAAAATCGCAATACAAACAGTGTAAGCATGCTCAGGTCGTTAATCCTGTGCCTTCCTCCCCCACTCCATCTACGGGCTGAGTTTCACTACCTCCGCAGTCAGAGAAGTAGCTGCAGAATTTGGCCAACAATGGTCTGGGTTGTGAGACATACAACGAGCTCCAGTACGGTCTGGGTTGAATAGAACTGGGCCGTTCACCCCAGTCAGGTGGGCTTAGGGCCCCTCAGCTTTTCATAGCTGAACACCTAGTTTAAGCTTCATTTTCCGGGAAGGTCATTGAACGCTGGGCATCTGAACCGCAGCCATATGGATGTTCTCTGTTTTATCTTCTGCTTCAGGCTTTCCCTTTGCAAAGTCTTAATTGTCATATCCGTTACAGCTAGCCCTCGTACTATGTCAATGAGCATATTAGATATGTCCTGAGGAAATTAATTTAAACTCAGAACAGGTTGAACGGCATGCTGGGAACCACATGCAGAACAAAAGAAAAAAAAAATAATGTCTAGTTGCAGAGTGACTGTCATTCACACCTTACGCTGTAGCATACATCGTGTCTGACAGGAACTGAATCACTGAACTGTAAGACTCTCATCACCCACCAAACTGAATGTGTGTTGGGCTGGTTTTTATTAAGAAAGGCTTGTTCTCACCTCTGCTATTGTTATTTTCTCTTGTATAGGAAGCGAGTTCAGAGCTAGAGTCACAGACTCATTCATATCCCTTTCATTTTGACTCGATATAGACTGGAAAAAAAGGTAAAAAAATAAAAGACAGTTAACTTACACAAGAAGGGGGAAAAAATAAGTAAAAGCAGTCTCTCCTGCCTCACTTACATACATGCACTTACCAATTCCCTGCATACATAGACCTGCACACAGAGGTCTTAGAGGTCCCCAAAGAAATACAGAGCAAAGACACAGTTAGCAGCGGTCACGTACCCTGCTGAGCCGCCTGCGCCGCGGTAGAGCCACGGTGAGTGCCGACTGATTGTACTTGATGTAGTGGAACCTGGCTGGGGAGGTCGGGCAGAGGCAGGAGCTGAGTGTATGTGTCTGGGTTCCTTCGTACGACCCGTCCACAGTTAAGGCAAACTTCCTCTCTGAAGCAAAGGAGTTTCAAACTTAAGTTCTTCAAAAAAATGTGGATAGTTTGTTTGCACAGTAATGTAATATATGTTTTTCTTAAGTAATGACTTCATTTTGATACCCAAATTATAGGATAAATGGACTCACTTATCTGAGCCTTTGGGTTTCAGCTTTTTTGCTCATGTACAGAACATGTGTAATTACCGTTGCTATAGTACCACTGCACTTCCATATATACTGTGATTGCTGAGACTACCACTCTGTTCATTAGATAATGATTCACAGCTGATAAAAGTTTCTGGAGAAAAAAATGCTGTCTCCTGAATGTCTAAAATTTTCAAAGTACCTCAGCAATAAGACAGTATGTGGTACTAAAATATTATTCTGGTATAATAGTAAAGTACTTTGAAAATTTCAGACTTTTGGGAAAAAGTTGTGTTTTTTTAGCAGCGCACAGTTCTCTTTGGAACCAGTAAAATCTCAGTCCCTCTGTCATGTTTCCCTTTACTTCAACCTGTATTATTTCTTCTGAAATAATAGAAAAATAATGTCTCCTGGTTTTTTGCCTTCATATAATAAGCCTCAGATATGTCTCTCCAAGTAATCGAAAAATGGTCTTTATATAGAACAGAATCAACCCAGGCTCAAGGCAAAATATAGTCTGTAAATCCACATACTCAAAGGTGTGTAATCAGCCTTCAAAAGAATTATCCCACTCGAGCATTTCCAGCCACATCCAGCAAACTTCTTCACTGTGACATCTGAGCTCAGCTGGATCATCCACGTGCTTAAGCAGTTTGCTGGATTGGGTCCATCAGGCCATGGCAGATGTTTTAAAAATTGAGTAGGAGATAGATAGACAGGTCCACAAGCATAGACTCAACATGGTAGTGATGTGCTGCTTAAATGTCTGTGGTAATACACTGTGTGTCTTGTGTTTCCCCTAGTGGCATGTTTTATATTGTTATGCCTAAAGAAATTTTAAGAAGTTAAATCGATGAAAGAAGCCCAGTCCTCATTCTGCCCATTTCTTTGTCTCTGAACCCAGAAACAACAGGAGTTAGCTCCAGTTCAGGACTCAAACAAATTCAATTCCCTGTACAAATACTTTGAAAAATTACAAGCATCTGACGAGTTGTTATTATAAAGGAAAGTATTTTGTGGGGAAAACAGACCACATGCTCATCACACCACATTCTGTAATAATCTGTATATTTTTGACCAACTACAGCCCCCTCCACAGGCCACTGGCATCAGTGAGATTTTGTCCTTCATCTTAAATAACTTTAAACCACAGTGTTCAAGTGCAAAGCACCGAGCACTTTTGCCATAAAGTGGCATCCAGATTTGCACCGTAAGTCAGCAGAAGGCTCACCCGTGCTGTCCTTCCTCAGCCTCCCTCCGTTCACCTGCACCTCCAAACAGGAAACTTCGCGGGACTGTAAGAGGCAACCGGGGAAAGAGAAAAACGCGTTCGCTGTAAGCGGAGCTCTGCCTCGGCCAGTCCCCAGGGCACGTGTGGGGCATGGGTGCTTGGGCTGTGCACCTTGGTGAAGAGATGGTGCCAGGTCTAGGGAGGTGGCATTGGGCTTCCACATCCCACAGAGAAGGGATCTGCTCGCCCCTGCCTGGAGAAGCCGCCCCACAAGGGCCTGGGGTAGGACCAGCCGCAGGGGAAGGCTCCCCAGGCAGGATGCTCAGCCCAGCCCTCCCCGGGCAGACGAAGGGATGTCACTGCTGTGTGACAGGGAAAGGGTTATGAAATAAAAATTACCACTAAAACTCCATTAGTAACAATGTTTTCAGGAGGATCCGGACTAAAAGACAAAATGGAAAACAGTCAATTCAAAACCAGCATGCACTTTTTCTGGTGTTTGTGTTGGGTTTTTTTTTTTATAACTCTTCTTTAAAAGTCCGTCTTTGGACAGACAACATGGGCAAACAGCATCAGAAATTCTAGCTGGACATTCAATCCCGTTTGCTTCTCACAGGCTTGAGTCTGAACTTTAAACTATTCATGGAGATCTGTTGAGCAGAATTGCTCTTCATTGCATTGGACAGGATAATTTTCTGACACACTGAAGCAAATTTACCCAGGGATGGCACAATTACACTATTGCCCCATATTGTTCAGTTCAAACCTGGGGGATCAGAGCTAAAAAAGCTGGTGAATTCATCCAACATGCCATAACAAAAAAGGAAAAAATATTACCATTTACCTTAAAAACCAACAGCAGCGCTAGGACTGATTTACATGCCCATTCTGCCAATTAACTGTACAGTCAGCACAGAAACACAGTAAAAATCTGTTTTAATTTATTCCCACAGCTAAAACAAATTCCAGGTATCATTTTCCACTTACGCACCTGCTCTCCATTGTGAATTCAACCTCCAGCTCCTCTTTTCCCTGCAAAAAAAACCGAAGGCAGTCACTGCAGGTTGGTCCTCCTGTGAAGAGAGATTACCCTACAGGAACCTGTGCTCTTCAGGGGTCTCTGTAAGCCAGGGACCCCCTTTTGTTGCTGCACGTGCAACAGATCTGATTTTTCTCACGTTGTTTCTGTTACAGTTCTAGTGTCACGTACTTCTAACATCATATCCATTATTTTAGCGGACTCCTAGTTTAGACCTTGCAGGACAAATGTCATACATACCGCAGGGCCTCTTGGGGGTTGCTCCCCCTTTCTGCAGTCATAGATTCCCCCCCGCACTGTTTCACAGGCCGCCTGCAATTCCTCTTTCCCTTCCCCCCCTCTCACGCTCCCCACTGACCCTCAGCATGAGCGAGGATGGATTTTTCCAGTGCATCCGAATCATCCTGCCCCTCTCCAAAGCCTCACCCACAGCCTGCGCAGATGGGCCTGGTGGCACATTAACATGGCGGCACACTTGGGCATATGAGGCCTAGGGTGTGCTGGAGGGTGTACTTTGTTTTGGCGGAGTCTGTACACATAGACTCATTGGGTGCTCAGACTTCATCTTTGTCTTTTATGATTCCCTCCCCCTGAGATTTTCTTCCTCCTTTGCAGGTTTTGGTGCGACTCCCATTATCTCGTTGACTTCCTAATGTGAGCACTAAGGAAAATACAGCACGGAGAGCCAGCCTTTCCAAAACAGGTATCAAATCAAACCACACTCGCTCAAGTTAAGTACCTCTAGGCCTAAACACTGCCCTTAAGACTTCAGTGTGAAGATGTCTCAGTTGTATGAAATCAAGACCTGCAGAAAAACTCACTTTTTTAAATAGTTCAGCTATGCAAGCATTATGTTCATTTTCCAAATAAGCCGAATGCCACACTGAGTGTGCAGTTTATGACTATAGATCACTATATATTTATAGTTTTTATATTAGAAGAACATAATGCACTGCTCATAACCACTAGCTCCAACTGCAAACCTACTGGGGTAAACTCTTGATATTTTGACATCAAGGACAGCAACCAGACAATCAAGTCCAATAATGTCGGACAACTCTGTCTATAGAAGCAGCACCCAAAATTTGCCATAATTATAGAAGCAACACTGGGCATCAACCCCTGAAAGAGATGGACATACTCAGGTGGCTAGATGGACGGTAAGAAAGGCTTGTGTACAGGACACGTGAGAGGAAAGCTGAGATAACCACATTTCACCTGACCACATCCCCTTATCCTTGTCCTTGAATTTTATCCATACCTGTGGATTCAGCTGGAAACATAGCTGAATGTTTTCTCCAAGCTGGATTTTGGAGACGTCAAAGAAAACAGTGAGAAGATGATCATCCTGAGTTATATTGTCCTCATCACAAACTTTTAGCTCCAGAATGTTCTGGGATGGATTAAAAAAAAAAAAAAAAAAAGATTATGTAAGGCTTAACAAACATAACATGGTACAGATATTTCATTTTAGCTGAAGGAACTTGGGAACGAAGTTCCAGAATGAAAAAATAGAAATTTTGCAGTTGCTCTCTACAGGCCCTATTGACTATGCAGGCAGATACAGTCTTATCCAACCATCAAAAGCTGAATAACTATAGCAAGAGAGTGTGACTATTTTGTAAGGGAACTCAGAAAGAATGCAAGGGCTATACTGTAGGTTTGATATCTGGTAAGAATACCTGTTGGGGGTAGCTGCGTTCCTACCTTAACCTGGCTCTGAATGGTGAAGTGGAATGTTTCGTTCCACGTCGGGTTCTTGCTGTTCTGGACTGTTTTGGTGCGGAATTGCTGCACCGAAGCTGTTGGCAGGCTTAGACTCACATAGCAATCGGACTGGGTTACTGTTGAAGAGAGGGAAGGCATGAAAGCCATGGACCAATGAAACATATCCGGTACCCCGTAAGGTGTTGCACTGTACAAATTTTTAAGCTCTGTACACAGGACAGTATGCAGAACGCAGGCCAGGGTGCTTGCTATGGTACCACCAAGCCAGTGCTAGACAACCAGCTTGCTTTACTCTTGTGAATGCCTGGCAGTTTGCTCTTCTTGAGAACTACTTCTTTTAATGGCTGGAAAAACAATAAGCATTCAAAATATGCAGTTACATTGCATTCCTTTTTGAAGAGATACGTAGCTAAACTGCCTATTTATACCAGAATGTAAAGGTTTTAATGCTGAAGATTCACCTATACGCACAGGGGCACGCACACACATGGCAGTCTCACAGGGACTGGCATCACGGACCATGTTTCAGCTGCCTGTCGGGAACACGAAGCAGATAACATGAGCATCTGTCACAGGGGCTGCCAAATGGGCAGAGCCAAGCTCCGACATACTGGGCTTCCACAGGTAGGGCCTTAATGTTTCTGGGGTAGCTCGGGCTGTAAGTTCCGTCTTGTCTACCACCTGGAGCATCCTTTCTTTGCTCTAGCACGTCTGGCTGCCAACGCAGTGGAAGCAGGAGCTCATCGCACTGAAGGTTCCCAGGAAGCCCCGTTGCTGTCACAAAAGCTAGGTCTTCCACCAAGACATCTGATTTCAGTCTGCTTTCTTCTCTTTTTGAAAATTAAAAAAGGGACACCCCGCCCCCCAGTCCCAGAGGTCAACAAAAGAGCTTTTAAAGGAAAATAAATTAAGAAAAAGAATTTCAAGAAAAAAAAAAATCAATTGCCTGTGGAGATAAATTGCATTTAATCCTCTGTGAAGTGGATTAAAATGAGCATATATAAGAAAATCATTGAAATGTTGAACAGTTTGATGGTATAACATTTGCTTTGAGAAGCAGCTGTCCTGAGGCAGAGTTTTTGCCAGTAAAGCTATATAAAAAATCCTGCTTAATGTCACTATTTTCACCTCCATCTCTGTGCCTCAGTCAGAGTGGAAAAGGTATTTGCAACACTTAATGAGCAGGTGAAAGCTTGTCTATGCTTCCCAGCATAGAGCGAGCTGACGTTGCTTCTTTGCACAAGATTGCATTGCTTTGCTGTTTCAATTAGAGGCATGTTCAGGTCATAATGTTCACCTACGAATTTTAATGTTTCCGGATGTAGGGAGGGCAGCATTAGTGGTTTTATTTTCCTTTCTCAGCTGCAGAGGCCAGTTGTAAAACTTTGCTTCCCACCTGAGCTCCGTCATAGGTGAGGGATGTTCAGGGCCAAAGCTTCAGTATGAAACAGTGGCTAGCAGCAGATGCAGTGCTTACATCATCAACAAGCACTTTCATTCTGAGGTCAGAATAATCTCCCTGAAAATATGTTTTGTCATCATTATTAGGAAATAAAAGGTAAATGTGAATCATGAGATTAACAAACCTGTGGACATCCCTGACTCAAAAGCCAGGGATGATCACCCTACAGAACACAACCTCTTAGTTAGGGATGACAACCTGCACAAGTGCCAAAGATAGCATGGGGGAGTATTGCCCATAAATGCCAATCCCATCATCAGCATTATATTTCCTCTATTTGTAATGCCACCTACTCAAGCATTCCTGCCATCGCATAGCAGGACACACCTTCATCTGAACAGACTTAAGACTTCTCCCACTTAATTTTACCAGTAGAGCTGACTGAGAAACACAGAATAATTTACTTGGCCCTGTATTGCACTCCATGTGTAACTGAAGAAATAACAAAGCCAGCCTTCTTTTTTTTCCCCTGACTACCTTGAGACTTAAGTTATCTTTGTCCGAGTAACTCTGAACAAAAAAAGAGTAACTTTGATGAAGATAGTTGTGGTATATACAAAGATATATAAACTCTAAAAAAAATATCAAAACACATAGAAATCACCTGAGATTCTAACAGTCCTTAATGGCTGCCAAAATTCTGTGTGCATACAGCAAATGTCCATGTGAAAATCTTTTTTGGCTCTTGGGAAGTCCAGGCTGATATAAGCACAGACTGCTGTCAGCTCTTGTCCCCGCTAAGAGGAGGATCAGAAGGACCCAAATGCATAAGTCTGCGAGTGACCCAAAGTTTATTTCATTAACATTTCCCAAATAGCAATACATGCTCTGACTACATCTGTTGCAAAGAACAAATTATTATTTTGAAAGTCCATCTTTTTTTTTTTTTTCTGTAAGTGATCACTCTCTGCTACTGCACTGTATCGTACACCTCTAAGAAATAATTCCTTGCCAGCGAGCAGAGCCTTGAATCCTCATTTAGATCTCCAACTTTTTCTGGGGGACGTCTGACACAGCCACTAAACAAGCATGCTTCCCTCTTCCCATCTGCAAAATGCGTTTGGTGATGCCCTTCGTACTTCAGAGGTGTCCTCTGAAGCCTAATTACCTCCTGTTCGTGAAGCGTTTTCCAGGTGTTATGAGGGAGGCACGTACAACGTGCAAGGCGGATCGGCGCTCGCCCGGCACGCAAGCCTAACCACTGCCGGACTACGGCGATTACGCTCACACGTGATACGCACGGCGGAGCTCCAGAGCAGCGACCTGGTGTGTCCCTCCCCTCAGCCACGACACGAGCAGCCGTCAGACACGCTTGAGGTGGCAGCCACGGTATCACTGTGGGGCAACATCCTGCCAAAAGCAGGCGTGGCAGGAGGTGTTTATGAAAGCACGGTCTCTTCGTCCAGTTATTACACTAAGTTTCTAATTATCTTCCAGGATAGTAGCAGGACTGGATCTTAATTGTGCTTTACCATTAGAAAGCATTACAGCAACATGACCCATGCCAAAAGACACCGAAGCTCGAACACCATGCTGCATCCCAAACAGCAGGCTCCAGCTAAAATCTCACCCGCCTGACAAACAACTCAAATTCAAACATGGCTAAGCCCAAAAAATCATCATTTTGATTTTACCTCCTTTTTTGATGTTAACTGATGCAACCTCCAGCCCACCTGGGCAAAACCCTGGACATCCTCCCCCTCTTGGATTGCCTTTAAGTCTTCACACTGAGGCTATTTCTAGGGGGTGCATTTTTTCATGGCTCTTAGGGTGTAGTTTTTCTTATCGTGCTGTAAGGATCTGAACCAAGAATGAGGTCTCAAACACCATTTTCCCAGATCACCCCTTTGATCATGTCTCTCTGCACTTGAACCCATCCAAGTCACTAAATATAAACTATCAATCACCAGCAGCTGAGAAAAGCATTTTTCTTCTTCTTCCCACACTGTGAAGCTGAGCAGAGACCTGGCTGAGCGTGGGTGAACAGGCAGGCACTGCTGCTTTCCGGAGTGTAGAATAGTAGATAACTTACATAATTGGAATTCTTTTTATTCTTTTTTAAATAAGAATGTGGGTTACTTCTGTGAAAGTAAACATCTTCTACCTTAAGGCCCTTCACAGTCAGACTGTCAGAATTCCTTCAGTCCTGGGACATGAGTTCCTGCCTTCCGAGGCATTCAACATTAATCTCCGAATAGCTAAACTTCGTTAAAAAGCTTTCACACTTTCTCCCACCCTTGCCCTTTACACTGGCTGGAGCACCCTAGAAGTATCGCTAAAACAGTATCACTAGTTTCATTTACATCCCTCTTTGAAACATCCCTTTGCTGAGATGTTGCTAAATAACCTTATTTTTTTCCTTGTTTTCTCCTATGTCGGGCCTTATCAGTCCACATCCTCTTGTCTTATAATGAGATTTCAAGCAGCACCTAGAACAATAGGCTGTTGGTATGTAATTGCAACTACTTTAATGGTGAAGTAAGTAATAAATAACAATGAAACAATAACGATAATGCAAGAACAAAACACTGGAGGAAGTCTGCAGGTTCCTGCAGTAAGTATCACATTGGACCATAATCCCTCAAACAATAAGGTAGTTCACTGACTATATTTCTTTTCAGGATCTCAAGGGCCTTTCCGTGACTTGGTCTCATATGGGACAGAATAGTTACTACAATACTGTAAAATATGTTTTTGGATAAAAATGTAAAACATACTTTAAAATTTTATAAAATATTGTACCCCAAATAACATAAGCCTTATATAAAAAAAGCCCAAAATTTGGAAGTTTCAAAAATTAATAAGCCTAATTAAAAAAAGAATAAATTCCAAAGAAGTTTAAAAAATATAATTTTCCTATTAAGAAAATGCTGAAGAATATTTTTAACTACACCAGTTAAGGTCCATTTAGCCCATTTTGGAGTTCCCAACGCGAACCACATGCTGCAAAAAGACATGTCCTTCTGTTTATTCTGGAGCTATGGTGGTTGCCTAAGGACTGTGAGAAGCTGAACCTGCAATTTGAAGTTCTCTGCAAAGAAAGCCGTGGTTTTAAGGGTGATTTGGACTGGTGCACATCCAAGTCTCACCCCATTATGGAGTCAGGATGCAGATGGGACACACACCCAAATCTGGGAACTGGCACGTGTTCACAGGTCCAGGAATATCAAGAGCCCCAGTGAGCCTGATGGGGACATGGGTGTGCTCAGTGGGAAGAGGGAATGTGAAGAACACAAACAAGGCACTAAATTCACAGGTGATATCAATGATATCAGCTGTGCAGCAATACACAAGTGGAAAGTAGTGTTATAATTTACACACTGATGGATCAGTGTGAGGAAGAGGCAGAATAGCAGGGTTTAAAACGCAGAATGAAACAATTTAAATTGTCTTGGATAAAAATTGGATCTTATACACTGAACTTCCATTAAAGGTCTTGTATTATCTATTCCATGGGAGATGTTAGTGAGGTTTTGAGAGTCTATTGTTACAGATTAACTTTCCCATCTCCATTACCTGGAAAATGGAGCAGATGATAGACCAATAATGAAGTTAACCTGTGGCACCAGGTTGGGAGACCTTTCTAAACAGTGGATGGGTATTAAACAAAGTGACCCAAAAACTCTACAGAAACTTAGTACAAGAAGGGATCTTGAGAGGAGAAAATAACAAGATGGGATTCACTTCAGAAACAAAAGGATGGGCGCAATTGGTGAGAGAGGGAAGGATCTGATTTAAAATGTTAAAAATCTATAAGTTGACTGAGAAATAGGTGACACTTGCCAAGTTGTTCTATCTAGAAAAATTTGCAGGAAAAAGAAAGTGATAACAGGAAGAATGAGGAAGAAAAATAAAACCAGTGTTAAGAAAACCGTACTGTAAAGAAGTCTACATCACTGGTGATGGAAGTCTGTATGCTTCTGGGTTTCCTAAGGCTGTGTCAAGCTAATCTCTAGCGAACTGTGAAGATGACTGAAATAACTCAACAATATTTCCCCAGTTTTACACACAAACCAGCAAAATTTTGTACAAGTGGTACATTTTTCATCTTAAGCCTCCCATTTTGCTGCTTCTCAGTGAAAGTCACATACAGTTACCAACATGCAATTTGCACTAGCTTTTACATTGCCAGTGAGTTTAACCAGAGGTTAAATTCATTTATTAAAACATTTGAAATATAGGTTTCTTCTATATGATAAAGAGCGTGTCATTGACATATGTGACTTCTACAAGTCCAGCTGCATATGAAACTACACCCTGAAATGGTTTAAAAGTGTGTCTTTCTTATAAATGCAACTGACAAATTTTATGCTCAGCAAAATATTACTCGAATTAAGCCGCTGTCAGTGATAATCAGATTCAGCAATTAAGCATAAGCAAGGCAGTACCATGACTGGTATGATTTCTTTTCCTTCATGATGGAAGTACGCACAAGCAAAGCCTTCTCCTTTTGCAAGTATTGTTTTTGTTCCGTTTGTGCAAATTTTTTTCCCTCAATATTTTAACTGATACTACCATTTCAAACAGATGACAGCTTGGCAATGTTGGTGGTGAACATCTGTTGGTCTGTTCTGCAGGCAAGATCCAGTATATGCTTCACAGTGTAAGGCAGAGCAGCCTCAGCCCGAAAAGCCCCTGCTGTGGCTTTACTGATGCTCCAGACCCTGTGCCGCGCTCTGAAAGCACCTCTGTCATTCAAACTTCTCCTTTAAACAGCTTTACGGGCTGCTGGGACATGTCTTGGACTGGGAAGCAGAAATGTCTGAGCATTTCAGTGCCTGCCCCTTGCCCTAGGAACTTTCTAGTATTGCGAAGGACAGCATCAAAACATAGGAAACTCCCTTCAGAATAAAAATAGTTTCAAGACAAAAATAAGAAGCATTGATCTAGATGAGAAAAAGGTGGAGAGGAAATTTGGTAAGCTCATTATCGTGCAGATGGTTTAATAGAACATGATTATGTGAGGAAATATCTAAGGGCTGTGGTGTTCCACACCTCTTTCTTTCAGTTCAGCGTGCACGTTTGTACCTTCAAATAGGTTTTAGCTGTAGCCAGGGATTTGTCTCCAGCCTATAACTGAGCTTCAAATCCCCTTTCTGCACTTTAGAAGTACTCAGGTGGGAAGGTTCATACAGACTCTTCTTCCCCATACATTCAGCAACAACAAAGCATCTTACTTCTCTTCAATAAAAAATCAGAGTGAGAAACTCTTCTTCATGTACCTTTGGTCTCTAGAGAAACTATAGCAGAACTGAAAGCAAATCACTTTGGAAAGGTGTCATCATCAGACAAAACAAATGTCTTGTCTTGCATCATTTTAACTGAACAAATTTAGCTTAGTCTTCATTCCTATAGAAACTTTCTGGATTCAGACCTTTTTATTTGTATAAATGAATAAATGCAAGATGATCAGCCATCTCCTCAGATGGGAAGTGGTTGTTATTCATACCTTTTTTTCTAGTGCTTTGCAGTTCAGGTATTTATGGAGCATTAGTAAACTTTTACGTTAACTATCATTCCTGGACATTTTTTTGAAATAATTAAGCATAGAAAAAGCTAACAGTGTGAGCCCTCAGCTAAGTTTTGGAACATAGCTGTTCCTATGGCTGAATCAAATTTGACAATCCATGGGAGATGTCAAGTATGCAGTCCTGAGCTCACATAAAATATCCTGTGACAGGTCCAGGGATGCACAAGGAGGACGTTACTGTAAGAAGGAACCATAGAAAGAAGCCCCCCATCTAAACTTCTTATTGCAGCCTTCCCTGGGAATCAAAAAACTTTATTTGCAGATTCAGATGTGAAACATTTTACACGTTCTGTGCGAACAACTTCTGAACTACAGCTGGCAGCTAGACTTCAGCGTTACACTGGCAAAGATATAAGAATAAATAATATCTTCTAACTATGCTGCCTCACCTTCAGCATACTGCAGTCATGCATCTTCTCTCTCTCTCCTTTTATAAATACTCTGCAGTGTTTGTGACACCTGGTTATATTCCGAGTACTTTTACAAGCATGTGGATGTTCCAGGGGTATAGCAAAGATACTCACACATGTCTGCTTTCCTGGCATTTTTCATCCGTATGATTTTTACGGTGAGCAAGTTGCATGGAGAGGGTTCTGTCTGTTGAACGCCATACAAAATGCGTGGGAAGAGCATGCAGAAAGAACAGAAACACAGTCAGGGATACCATTGAATTAAGCATTTCAAATGCAACCAACCAAAACATTTCTGAACTGAGGTTCTTCCTTGTGCGTTATCTCCCCCTTCTTCCCAGAAGGTTTGCAGCCAGGTGTGGCCAGGGGCCCAAAATGTACGTTCAGTCACAGACCAAACCTCTGATGTCCTCCATGTTCCATTCTGAGGAAACTTGTGGTAACCCTCAACTTGAGGTGTCTGACTCTTACAACCCAGTCACAGAGAAATGTGTGATAGTGAGACTTGCTGCGTTACTAATACAGCTGACACACATCTTGGTTTGTGCAAACTCAAAGGATGTCACATATATCCACTGTATTTCACAACTAACAGCAGACAATCTAGCAGGGCAGAAATTAGTAACGATATCATGGTGTAATAATGCTGCTCGTCAGCTGGTTTATAGCTATATAACTCCATTGTTACGTTTGACGTAGAGCAGTGCTGGCTCTCAGATAATAAGGACCTGAAAAGTGTCTTCCAGAGACCTATCCCAAACTTCTCAGAAGGGGGGAGTGAAAGCAACAACTCTGAAATTATTTCCCTCTGAATAATTCAGCTCATCCAATCCCCCTTTAAGCAAAAGTCACAGGAAAGTATCAATGGAAATCCTGGGAAACTACCTAAACCTAAGTAGTTATCAAAAGGTGTTTAATAAACCTTGCAGGAAGCTGGTTTGATTTTGTCATCCTCCCTCATCTTAAGCAAGGATCGGACAAACATGGTACTTAAAATTATGGGGGCTGAAGGTGAGGTACTTTGTTCCCTAGATAATTGTCTTTTTTTAAAGGAATAAAAGAAGGGAAAACTGCACATTTAATACTCTAAATGAAAAGAAAAAAAGCCAAAAGCACCAAAACCAACAAAAAAACCCCAAAAACCCTTAAAACCAAAACCAAAGAAAACCCCAACAACCAAAAGGAGCAAAAAAAGGAAAGAGAAAAACTGTACTGTGATGCAGCAAACACATTAAAGACAGTTCACACACACTACCTATAGAGCAGGGAATATCACTGCAACAAATACGTAGATTAATATATAGCAAAGTGTCACCATTCATTCCCTTATTCCCCAAAACTCTCACAATTTTTAAGAGCACTATATTTAACACCTCACATAATATTAGTTTCCAGGCTTTCCCCGTGTGCTCATTGACATTAATGGTACCTCCTTATTTGTCCTCAGTGGGTTGTTTTGCCTAGCCCCATTGGATGGAAGTGAAGGACAACAGCCATGTACAAACTGGGGATTTTCAAAATAGTTAATTTACTGCAGCATTAAAGTCCTTGCATAAGGACTTTAGAGACAGCTGAAAGGCCAAAACACAAAGCAGGCACAAAACCCAGCCAGAAGTCTCGCTTTGCTCTCAGCCTTGGTGCTGAAGAAGAAATCTCAGAGCTGAAGATACAGCAGGTGGGACACCAACTCCTACAACAGGTCCCCTCTGCCACCAAGGGGCTGCCTGCACAGCTCATCGCAGAGCCTCCTATTTTCCTTTTCTTACCTGGCTCTTGCTGTAGAACAACCCCATCGTGGTCTTTTCTGTGTCCGAGCCAGGTGCGAAACGTGGCAGTGGATGAGTACGGAGGAGTCTTGGCCAGGCAGCTTCTTGTGCTTTAAGCTGCCGGCAGCAGGCAGGCAGGCAGGCATGTGAGCGCCTGACTCACCCCACCACCACCACTTGAGCAATCCCCAACTCCTCCTCCTCCTCCTCCTCGCTGCCCCGAAGGTAAGTGTGTGCTGCACACCTGCACCGAGGCGCAGGCAGCCCAGGCTCCGGCACTGCAGAGGGATGGTCTGTGCAGCTGTAGTTAGAGGGATGTCGAGACCTGAAAGAGATCTTCTTCTCACAGTTATGGGCACCGAGCAAATATTTTATATTTTTAAGCAACCCCATCGCTCCTTGAGGAGGCCACAGTGCTTTTTGCACACTGGAGGGCTGTCAAGCTGCAGCCCCTTGTGTGGAGGTGGCTGATGCCAGCCAGGGTCCATCTGGCTGCCCAGGAGTGGGCAACAAGGACTTCTTTGACCAAGGACATCCAAACAAACTGGTGTCCATACAAAAGCCTTTTTGGAGCTTTTTATTGCCTACAGGGAATAGGTGGGTCTTTGCTTAAAGACACATCTGAAATAATTTTTTTTATCCCCATTTCACCTTCCATTTTGCTTGACTTGGGCAGTAAAAGCTGTCTTTCAGCCAAGCAGTGACAAATACTGCATCAAACAATTCCCGAATCACCTGGTGAAACTGCAAGAGGTTTTCCCTTGTAAAGGCAAAGCTTTAAAAGCTCACTCACTTTCTCAAAAATTTTGTTACTTTGTGCATCTGAATTGAGGTGTTTCAGTGAATGATCTCCAAGAGGATACATTTGGAAGGGTGAAATTAGTGTTGAAATTCACTATTCTTTATGTCCTTACCAGGCTTCACTGTGCAGGGCACTGCACATCATGTCAGGTGGTCCCTGTCTCAGTGAGGGAGTGCACAAAGTGAGTACGCAAGAAGTAAAAAAATGGGAGGTGTTTTTTTTTTTAATCACCCTTGCTATTATGAAATTTAACAGAAAAATCAAATTCAAAATAATCTCATTTCACTTTGCAATGAATTGAGAACTGATTGATAAAGATATGATTGGCATTTTAAGACCTCTAACTTAAGAACTAGGTGCAAAAAAGTCACCAAGACAAACTTTAAACACATTAAGGATGGCCAACTAACAGATCATGAAAAGCAGTAGTCGAAGGTAACCCCAAAGGAAAATATTCCTAGAGAGATTGCTCAGTTATAAGCCTATTGCATGTTTTTATCAATTATCTGGACATTTTTAAAAAAAAACAAAACTATTTGCACCCTGTTTCAAAAAGGGGATATTGAAATATTGCAGAAGCTGAGGGAAAGAGCTGCAGGATGATTTTGAGAATAGGAGGAGCTCCCTCACAGAGGGAAAGGCAGGTTTGGTATCAGCCAGCAGGACACAATGCAGAGATACCCCAAGGCTGACTTGGGATGCAGCACAGCTATGCCAGTACAGTAATTAGTCATGGTTAGAAGATGGGCCAATTAGCCTTGATGAAAACCAGGGTTAATCAGGCTCAGGCTGTGTCACGCACCTATCTGGCTTTTTTTCCATCCTGTTGTTGAGTAAGTTTCCCCTGTAAAACAGACTTGAAAAGCTTCCATCCTGCTCTCTTTCATTTCCAGAAAAAAGATCTTAGAAACTATGGGATTAAACCCAAAGATATCTCTGGAAAAGATGCAGAGGGATCCCTGAGCTGATATTCTAGTCTTCTGGAGCTGAACTACAATTACAGCTGCCTCACACACGGAGGGCTAATGATCTGCATTTAAACATGCAATACTGTACCTGAACACAGGGTTACACTGTGCTCTTTCGAGTGTTTCAGGTGCATGAACACAATGAACATGCTCATAGGTGACAAATAGGGCCCACTCTTCCTCTCCCACCACCCAAATTGCTCTAAGATGCACCACCAGGTCTTTTTTCCATAGGAAAGAATCTTTTTCTCCCATCCATTTCCTAGAACTTCATTCCATGCAAATAAATTTTTCACTTCTGAGCATGATCAAGACTCTCCTGATCTCAACACCAGTTCTGCCCTGGTGACTCAGGCTGAATTTCATTGCAAGAGTAGGAGCCTTTTATTGTCAAAAGGAAGATAATCCCAAGCACTTTCTGAGCTGCTGTGACCAGTCTCTTCAAGTATCACAGCTGCACAGTACAGGGCTGCTATTGTGAAAAGCTGAGCTTGTGATCTGGCTGTTGCAGAGCTGTGAGAAGAGAGCCTTTGGCAGCTACCTTCCCCCAGAAGACCTCTAGGATTTTTGATGATGAGGAACCACTCTCTCGGGACAATCCTTGCAAAAGACCATTTCCAGGGAAGTGTTGGACAGTTGCAAAAACTGTGGAAGTGATCTCAAAAGGCCCTCTTGCATTGTCCTGTTCTATGCAAACAGCTGGCAGTCACTTCCCAGCTTATGAAATGCTGGGAGAATCTGCAAGGCCATCTTTCAGGAACAGTCAAAGCAGGTGAAGGTGAGACAGGACAGTCAGCAACTCCAAGAGAAAATGAAAGTTGGGCAACGTGTCTACTACTTAGGCTGAATACAAGTGGTTCTGTGTACAGCAGCTCAGAGGACTTATTTGACGGTGTGAAACCAAGATGACAATTCAGGGATATTTTTTATTGATGGTAAAAATTGTATAGATTTTTACAACATTGATAGTAACTTAAGAAACTGATTTTCAAGGATTAGTGAAGAAAGCTAGTTAAATAAAAAACTCACAGTGGACAGACAGTCAAATCAGAGATGACAAACTTCAATAATTAAGATAAGCAAGCCCAACACAATGGATTAACTGTTTACAAGAGAAATTCCAGTTCAAGGGATTGCTGTTCTGCCAGAGGGGAAAAAACTATATAAATACTGCTTTGATTCACATTTTAATGTGCTACATATATTTCATTACTATCTTACACAACACTATTAATTTGTATGGAATATTTATATCAATTGGTAAAGTAACAAGGTAACAAAACTAAACACAAATTTGCTGCTTTGAAGTTTGTTTTGGATTAAACCACTGGTAAATTCCAATCTGTTCATCTGAAGAGTCATGTAAATAGGATGAATTGGAATCCAGCACGTCCTCAGGGTGATGTGATTTCTACTGCAAGTATCACTGGCAAGTATCAAGCATCTTGATCTCACCAGATAATAGACAACTCAAGAAATAGCACATGGAAGGTTGAAGCTAGTGGCTGGTGGCTAATACTTCCGCTGCTTCCTCCGTGCCACTGCCAAGCGCAAGGCCCGAATAATCAACTTCTCATTATTCAGGACATTGTAATCAGTCAGGTTCACCAGTTTGTCAAAATTCTCCTCACTGAAACACACCTCCCTTGTTGTAAATGGGGAGAGGATGCTGGAGACATCAACTTTGCCTTCAGCCAACTCTTCAGGACTCCTTTCCACACCTGAGGGACAAACCACAAGGAGACGCACCAATAAGGTTTTATTGCAGTATGTGGCTCATATCAGTCATTTAAGTAATTACAGGGAGAAAAGGGAGATTTGGAGGGAAAGACACGATTTGCCAGAGAGACGTAAAAGTAGTCTAGTAACACTAGTCTTCAGCCTCTGGATCAAGCCTCTGCCCAAAAATGATGTAAACTCAAACAGCTGGGAATGAGAAAAACATTGATTATCAGCAGCACTCCGTCAAGTTTTCCCTGTCTTCATCACTTATCCCAATTTTGGGAAATGGAATTCCTTGCCCCAAGATGTACTTTGCAATCTGATCCAGAGGCTGGATGAATGAATAAAAATAAATAAAATTAATACAAAGAATCAAAAAAGATCCAGAGACCTGGATTGTTTTTAAACTCCAGCACTTGTAGGCCGTTCCTCGGACAACATAAAGTCTTTGTTACCCAAACTAGAAGAGTGCAAGCAAAAGGAAAACAAGATACTCTCGTACTGGATCAAAGAGCAACCCTCTCACTGTAAGTTCAGGAGAAATGATGGCACTCAGGCAGAGGACATAGTTCATATTAAAACCAAAGATCTCTGTCCACTTAGTCCTCAATCTGGGAGATTACTTTTAAGATGAATGGGCTACCATCAAAAGCTCCAGAAGGTTTTGCCTCTTTGTTTGCAAGCAGTGGTGCATAACAAGCCCATGTCTGTAGAGTACAACAGCTTGTACTGAGGACCTACCACCCATGCTGTACATACTTTGAGAGTTTTACATTCATACTATCTCTAGTAAGTCCTGTGGAGTAAATGCTTATTTTCATCTCAAATGTATTAGGAAAGCTTCTGGAGTTCTCGCAGTTCAGACGTACTGACACAGACCAGTAATTTTTGTCAGTGATGAGACTGATAATGCCGGCATTGGAAAGAAGGTCAGAGATGACAGTGAGACGTTAGATATGAAATGTAGAGGACACAATAGGCAACTGACTTTTTTTAAAATTGCTAGCCACAGATGACTCACCAGGAGATTTATATTTCTTGAAGGTGTCATTTACTAGGGGGAAAAAGAGCACTGTTGGAGCTTGTGGACTGTCAGCATCTTCAAACACATAGCACTCCTTCAAATTTTCCCTGTCTTCATCACTTATCTCAATTTTGGGAAATGGAATTCCTTGCCCCGAGATGTACTTTGCAATCTGATCCAGAGGCTGGATGAATGAATAAAATAAATAAAATTAATACAAAGAATCAAAAAAGATCCAGACACCTGGATTGTTTTTAAACTCCAGCAGCTAACATGAATATTCTAAGGCTTGAATCTTCCTCTGGGAAGATGTTAAGTTTCAGATTGAAACAGCCATAACTACACTAAACATTGCAGCTTATCTTATTTTCTGTATTGCTTTAGGCCAAACAAGAAAACAGTCACTTTCTTTGAGCTTGCAAATGGAACCGAAAGCCACAGGACTGATTTTATAATTCCAATGAAACAGGGTCAGAAGAGGAAGGCAAAGAAACTGCAAGAATGGAGAAGGAACACATCAGTCCAGGTTGTTCTGCATCATTGTCTTGATGCCTTCATTATTTACAACTTTCCCAATCTCTGTCCTCTGCATAGTTTGTGATTGATTGATAATGACTCTCTATTAACAAACACATTTATCAACATGCCTTATGACCTCATGAAAAAAGACTTTAACAGCTATATTTACTATAAGCCTATGTTTATTTTATATTATTCTCATTATATATGCAACACTAATTATATTATTTTTCTTCATTAATCAAGTCCAGCATCAGCCAGTACATTACCCTAAGACTGATATGAGATAAACAGGCCCAGAGACATATGGGTTTTCCCATTTAGTCTGTTAAAATATTGTCAAGACTTTCCATTGCCTCTGTAACTTCTTCAGTTCAAGGATAACTAAAATCAGTATCAGAACTCCAGAACGCTCCTCAGTCAGTTCTTCAAAAACTCTTGGATCCACTGCAATGAAGACTTTGATGATTTTAAAATGCCTATATCCATCACTGTCTTCTAGTATCCTTCCTAGCTACTGAGAAATAAATCACCTAATAATCCAAATAATAAATCAGATAATAACCATCTAATTCCCATTCCCGTACTGGAAAGTTAGTTGGTTTAACTGACAAGTGCTAGACCATGAAGAAAAAAGATCTCAGGTACCATGGCTTTTCTTACCAACGTCTGGGACCCTCCACTGTAATTTAAATGCAGGATGACATCCACCTCCCTCTTTGATCTCAAAAGTGGTGGGTAGCTGGTATTGATGAAAAAACCAGTATCAACCAGGGAGAGCTCATCGTCTGCTGTTTCCATCAGTTTATTTGGAAAGGAGTCTATCACTGTGTCTGAAAGACAAACATTTCTCAGTACAACAAATAAAAACCAAGACTGACTGCTCCCCTCCAGAAAGTTAAAGAAGGAAGAATGGAGAATTTTGCCCCCCATTTTCCCTGCCTGCCTTTGACTCACTAGCAGTACTGATTCACAAGAGTAAGTGACACACTATAGCTTTTTCCTCCCTTCCTTTCTGGACACCTCAAGCAGCTTTCGCCCTAAAGGGGACATCCCTCCTGCCTCTTCAGGCTGAGCTCACCTTGTCCACTGGAACACAATCCTCAGATAACCAAATTCAATTTCACCCCCCCACCCCCCCAAAAAAAATGAAATGCTGTCCAAATCTGGCTTCCATGTCTTGCATTTGTGGAAGGGAGAAATGGAATTTCAGAAGTCAGTCTTGTGTCTTCCTCCTGGTTGGAAATCCTAAATGAATTCCCAAACCTAAATGTCCTCAAAATGTTACTGAAAAACATGCTGTGTTACTGTGCCTTTCCAGGTAGAAAATCCTTCACTCTCCAGGTACTTGCTATGCATCTGGAAGCCTCTGATAAAATTGGGATACTGTGCAATAGTTGGGCGTCCTGTTAAGACATCTCGCAGAGCAGAGGAGAGTGCGCTTGAGGGAGTGAGTAGACATGTGTCTACCTCATAGGGATTCATGGACAGAAAGGGTTCTTCTGCTGCAAGAAGGAAAGAAGTTCTGAGTTGAGGACAGTTTTCTGAAATTATCAATATTTTTATAAAATGGAGTAACTAATAATCACAGTTGTCACCATCTTCCACCCCAAAGGTAAATCAAACACAGTTATAAGACCTGAAGGTCTATGCTACCAAATAAAACTCAGCATTACACAGTGAATTAAACTGCAGGCAGCAAGCTGCCAGGCAGTGAGCACCACCTCTCCCTCCAGGCTTCCTCAAATGATGCCCACCTCAACTGCAGCGTGTGGTGAAGGGAAGAGCCAAGTCCCAAAACACACAGGAGGACAACACTGGCCTTTGAACAGGACACCTTCAGAATGCATGTGAATATCACCCAACTGCAAACATTAACTAAGTTAGGAGGCCAGTCACTCCAGGTTCCCTGTGCAATTAACAGCAAGAGTGAGCTTTCTCCACAGGCAGCTTAGTGGAGAAAACAGCCCTCTGCAAGAGCCATTTTCTCTACTGATGGTATTAGTGGCCAAGGAGGACCATATCCTAACTTAACAATCTTAAGACCTGTTCTTAATACAACATGATTTTTACATGTCTGCTGGAGACATGAAGATAAAAAGGCACAGCTTTGCCAAAGTTTTGCCAGAGCAGCACAATTTAGTTCTTCTAAATCAGGCAGAAAATTTTCTTAGCTGACATCTCTGCTTTGCTTTCCTCATCTCTCTCTCTGACTTTGACTGCATCTCTCTAAGCATTAGGCATCTCCACAGAATAGAATATATACTGGTGGGGACAAAAAAAAACAACAACAAAAAAAACACACCACAAAAATATCTCACCAATATCTTTTACTCTGTCTCTGGTCCATCTACACCAGAAGTCCTCTGAATCAGTAGCCAAATTCCAGACATACATCACATCTATGGAAAATATACTACTCCACATGCCTGTAATGTGAAAGAGAGAATAGAAACTTATTGATGGAGTAGTCTTGGAAGAATTTTAATTGATACATACCTTCAGTCCTTCCCCTTGGACACTTCCTTTCTGTCTGGATGGATATCTTCATGGGCATATTTCCTAAGTATGTCCTTGCTAATGCAAACTCACACCTGCTCAACCTGTTTGTTGGTGTCTTCCCAGTGCTGTCCACCACAGACCACGTGCTGACTCGTGCCAGCTGCCTCTCGAGTAGGCCACCTTTCCCTTTAGGCAATAGTCACCTTGCATATAGCAGATACGAGTCTCTGAGAGCCTCTTCACCATCCTTCCCATAAAGAATTCACTTCCAAAATGTTCTGCGCGAATAGAAGCTCCATATTTCAGGAGACCGACTTCATAAGGAGTAAACTCCAGCCACTCTACGGCAACAGCAGCCAGATCATGAAAAGGCAATAGTATGTTAACTATTGTACAGAAATACAGAAGAGTACTAGAGAGTGGAACAAATCATGAGACAGACACTGGCTTGTTCATAATACGCCATAATATGCCACAGCTATAGCTGTATCTATATTGCCTATAGTACTAATGCCACAAGGTCCTTTCACATCAAGGGAGGGCAGTCCCAGGCTGTGATACAGCAATCGCCAGCAGAAAAGCCCTAGTCTGAATGAAACCATAAGTGTTCCCTGCAGTCAATCTTACCCCAAAGTATGTATTGCTCATGTATAGCTTGTTCCCTTTAGGGCACAAGTGACAGAGAGCTTAGCGTTAAATTGGTGCCATGTATTCAGCTGCTCATATTAAATACTGTGAAAATTAGTACTAGAGGAAATAGTGATTTTCCTGCCACTGGACCCAAAAATTCAAAGTGTTCCTGTTCAAAGTAAGACCATGTGGAACCATCATAAGAATTAGTTTCATTACAATGATTTTGTGACAAGGATAAACTGTGAGTTTGACATCTTCTGTGACATAACTATATTTTCACTGCTGGCAATGTAGTGAACTCAAATTCTAAAGACTAAACATGTTTGGATTTTTTTATTTTTAAGTGTTAGTCACTATTATCTGAATTTCTGAAGGGGTTTTTTTGTGATTATAACGAAAGGACTATTGTGCTATTCAAGCTGATTACATGCATTTAGTCTTAGCTCAGACTATTTAAATTATGAAGTTAAGAAATCTAAATCATAACCGTTACCTCTGAATGCCTGAGCACTATAGCTGGACTTGAGGTTGATGGCCACGTAGATGGGCAATGGGTTCTGACCATTATCCACTGCCTGCCGTTGGTCCGAGAGTCTATGCTCGTCTTTCTGGTTTTGATTAAAAATGGTTAATGGAATGAGGTGAAAAACAACTTGCACTTGAAATAACATAATGTGAATTATCAGCTTTATCCAGGTTCTCCTCCCCATTCTCAGCTCACTAGATTGTTCAGAAATATCTGCCATGGGATATTCCAAACTTGGCAAGTATCCCATAAGAAGCAGCTACACCCTATATGGGTTCTCAGATTTTGAGATAAGCAAGGAGGTTGACTGTAGATTCAACAAGGAATCCCAGGAAGAAATATGTGGCTAAGTGAAAGGTAAGGTACTTTCCTTGGCTTGATCTCAGCAAACAGCGTTGATCATATTTTGCAACTATATTCATATGCAAGGATATATCCTATTGCACATGACAATTTAAAACTTCCTTGTATAAAACCATACCAGAAGGAAACTACTTCACTTACCCTATTTTTAAAGTACCAAAATATCTATGACTCTTTCTTAAAACTTGATAACATGTTTAGACAATGGTCTTTCCTGCTATTTGAATCATCTCCATATGCAGTCTATAACTAGGTCACTTTATAAATGCATATCTTCATTTATGCCAGTGAAGTAATTTACTTAAAATTTTTAAGTGCTTCTTCTAGTCAGAATATTTAATGTCCAAAGTGATCAGTTTACATTTCAAAATAACTTTTACTAAGGATTTTTCTTTCTTTAAGAAAGAACACTTTTGACTGCAATGCCATGGCTCCTTCAGTTCAAGGTCAGCCTCACTTTAAAGCAAGAGTAGTGTTTTAATAATGGATCTGCATATACAGAATTTAATCAATGACTAAGCTAATTATTTGTATTAGCATTACTGAATGGCATCCCAGGATTTGTTTTCTTCCTTATAGCTATAGAAGTTAATCAGGTGTCTGGGAAAAAAAGGAGTAATACCTTATCATGTAGCATGGATTCAATGACAAGCCCCCAAAGGTCTATGAAAGAAGTGTTATGTCCTTCTTTAGTCCTCTCCATCAGGTCGTTATAATAGTACTTCAGACAATCCAAAGAAAAACAGCAGATCTTGGATTTTGTTACTTGTTTTCGAGCTTCCTTGATTGCATCCTCCAGATATTTTTGTGACCAATTAGCATCTTCATATAAGTTTGCCATTGTCCTGAAGAAACATTAAAAGAAAATAATGAAAGAGGAGTAATGCTGTGGTTTGGCTTCAGAGAAATTTTGTGCAACCTGTTTGCCTGTTACTTAATTCTTATGGGGTTCACACCTAAAAATTAAACACACCTAAATACTCTCATTTCAAGAGCAAACAAAACCTCCAAACTTTCCTGGGTTTGATGATAAAAGCTTATGCGGGCTCAAAAATTATCTGAGAAATTCAAGGGAGAAAAAAATAACACACCCAAGGCTATTAAATACAAAGACTCCACAAGTCCTCAGAAAATCCATTTCTTGGAAGGTGGGAAGTATTCTAGGGAGCAGTCACTGCTAGTTTGCTCTAGTCCTACCTTTGTTCCTAGCTCCTGCCAGCAAGTGAGCTGTGCAGGTTTTGGGTTTTGGGCATGTCCTGGTACAGCCATTCTCACTTGTATCCTTGAAATCATAACACAACAGGTACACTCAGATCTCCACACATACGGAGAAGTTAAAAGAATTTGGGCAAATACTTAGACAAAACTTCCATTAAGGTTTGGACTTATATAAAGGACTGACACACAATTCAGTGAAAAAAAACTCTCCACTACCAACCAGGTGTAGAAGAGTGGAGCTACCTAGAACCCACTTGATCAAATACTGAAGTTCTTTTGAGTACGACATCATCTGCTGTGTGCCCACTGAGCGAAGAGATCACTTCACAGTGAGCAACCATAGCTGCAGTCTCTCCGAGGTCAGTAACTTAGCAGTCATTTGTTGGACAGTATTAATTCCACTAGCCCCAAATACATCTTTTACCAGAGGGAGGTGCACTCTAAATCCAAAATGGAAGTGAGAATAACCAGCAAATGGCAGGCATAAATTCTTCTTCTCATCTTTCTTCAATTTCCAGTCTAAAGACAAAGTCGTTGCATTCAGTCTAAGGTATAATTGATAAAATATGAAAAGGTAATAGAGCATTTACATGAAAATATCCGGCATAGACTCTGTCAGTCAGTGTGGTGACAAATGCAGCTGATGAATGTGATGACTGATCTCTTACTCAGTATCTTATGTTTCTTTGCTCTGGGTGGACACAGAGGAAATTGTGGGGAAAATGGAAATGCTTTTGCTTTACTAAGTGCCATATAAGCTGACGGTGCTGTACAAATAGTCAGTAGTATTGACCAGAGAGTACAAACATAAACCTTGTTTGGGTCATTCTCACCATGTGGTACCCGATAAACCACCGATGTAGGAAATGCAGTCTAAGAGATTGAGTTTCTGGAGAGCCAGCAGGCTGCCATACATCGCTGTCAGCGACCTCGTCCCTCCACCCGTCGTCGTGATGGCCACCACCGGCACCTGTGCAAGACAGCAAGGCAGAGGAGCGAAAGCCATGCAGGCATCAGAGATAAACAATCCTCTACTGCAGAAATCAGATAACACGTTGCAGGCATTGGTGCAAGCAGTGACATTACTTCGTGCAAAAAGGATGTGACGATTGCAAAAGGCTTCTGTTGCCACTGCCCGAGTGATGGGAGAGGGCGAGCTGAGGTCTTACCCACTCAGATGGGGTGGGTAGGAGGCTGTTTACTTAATAGATAATTGGAAATCAACCTCGTCATCCTGGAACTGGAAATCAACCTCATCACCCTGGAATTCTTCTCAAAGTCTATTATTAGAAGCCATCTTAGAAAACACAGGATTTACCATGCGGGAGCAGATTAGGGGCCCATGATTCTGCCTCTAACGATGACCAGCATCTCAGGAGAAGACACAGCACCCTGTAATCGCCCAGACCGCACAACAGCCGAAGCCTTCTCGGCCTCAGGCCACTAATTACTTTAGGTCCTTTATGTCCGATAGGGCTTCCCCCTCTCCAAGGTCCAAGTGCAATGGAAGAGGCAGGCTATTATTCTCTTAATCTTTTACTGATCTAGTACACCCTTTGCTTCTGTTAACATCTTGAGTGGTGTGGATGCTTGCATGCCTTATGGAAAATGTCTATTTATAGCTTTCTAGTATTAGCTTCTAATTTCATCGAGCGACCTGCTGTTCTAAAGTCAATGAATAGAGCTTGAAGAAAATATTTACCCATTCTATGAAATTAAAAAAAAAAAAAGAAAAATATGTTCTTCCTACCCTAAATCTAAGAAATTTTATAAAATAATAATAAAGAAAAATCTGATCATCTTAACTAAAATTAGAATAATTTCAAAAAATTATATTTTGTTTTTTACATTTTCTAACCTTTTTCATTATGAATTAAAATTATAATGATAATTTTTTTTCTTCAGTTAACAAGGGGGAGGGGATTTTTTCCACAATTTTGAAGTTGAATACATGAATAGGAGAGCCAGAGTAATTAGACATTTTCAAAAAACAGCTTTGGTCTTACCACCTCAACCACTTTTCTGTGTGTCAGGAAGTTATGTAAAAATGTTCTTTCCAGCTTTCTTGAAAACTTTATTTCCTATATTATTCTCTTCTCTGAAATCCAAAATATTATTTTTTTTAAATCTGTACTCTATCCACAGCACAATTTCTTTTAATTGTCAGCTAAAGTGTATTCTTGCTGTTGGTATGCTTGTACTTTTTTGATTTTCAACAACCCAGATAAACACAAGCAGTTACAAAACTTATGACTGAATTATGGAGGCAGGAGCAGGAGCTACAGTGATAAAGCTACACTTTTACCCAGCTGTTTCATCTATACAACTCATCGATGCTGTAAGATTCCCTCTTCTATTCCAGCTTGATGGTTTTATTCTAGTAGTCAGTTTTCCCAACAATACATCTTTTCTGCTGCAGAAATAACCCAAAGTATTTTTATTCAAATGTCTGTGTGAAAATTTCGTTTCCTCCCCCCAAAATCCTTTAAAAATGCCATGACCACCACCTTGCCTCTGTTACTGAGCCAGGCAGCATCTCCCAGCTGTTCCATGTCTGCCCACTATAAATTCTCCCCCTGAGAAATATCAAGAAATGGGTTGAATTGAGGGAGCTGTTGAGAAGTTGTGGGGGCTGTAAAGACATTATTCTGCCTTCCCCACTCTGCTGCATGAACCAGCTACTGCTTCTCTTGCTCATTTCTTGCCCTAGATGGCCAACCCTGTCCCAGAACAGCAGAATTAGTTAAGCTGTTTTTTTATTTGTGGTTTCAATTTGTGATCCAGGCCCTTATCCCCGTAGGGGAGTTGCTACCAGGGACTGTATTGTCTTGCCTCATGCTCTTTCAGATCCTCCTCCAAATGAAGAACTTTTTTCAGAGCAGCAGCAACATATTTCTTCCTTTTCCGCAGGAAGTTCTGCTCTTCTGCGCACAGGTTAAACCCCAAGCGCACATCCAGGTCTCCTGAGCTGGAATAGACAACGGAACAAATCAATGCACATGTCATTTACAGCCAATTTCAAGATCTGTAGGGCGCATAGTCAGTAAACTCCACAAATCATCTGTAAAACAAGCTATTTCCAAGTCTGCATATTGATCAAGGAACAGAAGAAAAAGGAACGTTTCTATTGCTAGCCAGGAGTAGTAGTGAGGATGAAGAGGAGTTTCCAAGATGCTTTAGACTTCTTGTGAACATGGGCACAAAGACAAGACACACAAGACAGGAAAAGATTACCAAAAGGGGTAATGTCAGGAGTATTTTTTTCTGTATCCATTCCTTTTTGTCACTGTGACATCCTGGAAAACTCAAGTGATGCCACCATCACCTGTTCTCAGGTTTTGCCACCTCACTAACAGTATTTAAAGTCCTAATGAGCTGTGTGATGGAGCTTGAACTGCAGAGCAAGTCCAGCAGCATCACACCCCTGCTCAGCCTCTGTCCGGTGAAATTCAGCCTTTCACCTGTGTGCTGAACAGGTTTCTAGATAAGCATTTGCAAGCTTCATCCTGCAAATATATAAGACTATCCATCATTTTTTACACATAAGCAGCCACATTGAATTTTCTCCCTTGAGAAATGTGAAGCACAAGCCAACAGATTTTCAGGAAAAAAGGTACAAAACCAATCAAATGTCAGCTAATGTTTTGTGCCTTCAACAACACAAATTCAGTTGTTACTGAGAAGAGCACTCAAAATATTGACCAAATCTTCTGGGTCACATCACCCTCTGGTGGCTGCAAACTCTATCCCTGAACATTGCTTTCACCAGTATTTCACAAACCTGAATGTTTCAAGGGTTAATGCTAGTAACCTCTGTTCTCCAGCAAATCTGGTACATCACAGCGTAATTTTGAAAACAGAATAAAGTCAATTGATTGCCCTTATGAAAACAAACAACTTTTTTAGCGGTAGATTAAAATTTCTTGCACTCTCTTTATGAATTTGTATCTCTTAGATTTACGTTTCAACGCATTTTGTTATGGGCTGAGATTGAGCAGGTAGCTCTTCTTCCTATGCTCTGAGCTGCACCTACACAAACTGCTCCCATGCTTTGGAAATCCACCTTGCTTCCCTTCTGTATATCACCCAATAGTAAGGACGCTGTGAACCATATGAAGTTTTCAGCTGTACCATAAAATGTCATTGTCTTCGGTTTTAACCTACCGCTGGTGCAATTCTGTCCCTGCCAGTGGGCTGGAGGAGGTGCAGCTGGTCAAGTCTCAGTGAAGCAGGAGCAGGGACAGAAAGCAGGCTGCCCTGTCTTTGTTTTGGCAAGTTAAAGTTAGTTTTTCCAAAGTTAAAGGGGAATAGGGTTTTTTTCAGTCATCACACAGATCCGACTATTGGCACAAATGGGCAACAAAATGACTACGTGAGTAGTGCAGTTTTACTCACGTCTACGAAGAGTGGTCATAAAATAGGCTAATTTACCCTGAAGAAACCTACCAAGGCACATGAACTCGTATTGAACCGCATGATCCTGTAACTGCAGCGGACTTGCACTTACCTCAGGCACCACGTGAGTACAGGGCAAAGCACTCACGCGGCATGTGTTCATCTCTCCACCTATCATAGAAAAAAACCTAGATAACTAGTTTACAGTAATCCTGGATGATAGGACAAAAAGGGGCTATCTTACCATTTTCTTGCTGTCAAGCACAAGTGAAAGGAATGATCCTAGAAATCCAGAAAATAAAGCTAATTAGCATCAAATTTTAAAACATTACTTTCCTTCAAGCTCAGGCAAGGCTCATTCAGTAAGAGAGGAGGTTGTCAAACAATAATTCATATGGCTAAGGACATTATTTCGGTACAATTAACCAAAGTCTCCCTTCCTGCTCTGGAATCAAATTCTCTCTTATCTAAAAGCCTGTCTGTTTGGGGCAGTTGGTGTGCCATGAGCTTGCATGTTACACCAGCTCACAGTGTGCACACTTAGAAGGCACAACAAGAATGAGACAAATTACCTTATTAAGAAAAAAGAAAAAAAATCACATACAAAAGCACTCTCAATATCAATATTGAAACAAGTTAAGCTCGTATTCCAGATTTTTTTTTTTTTTTAATTACTAGCTATTCTAGAATTACCCCAACACCCAGAAAGAAATTTTGGAATGCATATGCATGTGATGGTCATTTTTGTTCCTTGAAACCACTTAGTTTTAATTTTGGAATGCAGGTTTGCAATGATTTTTGTATTACTATAATTATTGTTAACACCTGCTTCCTTAAAAGTGAATACGGCAGTCTTAATTGTTTTTATCATTTTCAATAAATAGCTATACAATTTTATGCAGTGGTTTTGTTCTCTTGGTAACTTTATTTCTAGCAGGACAATATTAAGCACATTTTAAAAATATTTATATCAAAATCTTTGCATCACTCACCTCTTCTACTGTTATTTCCTTCTCCAAAGGGAGTGAATTCAAAGGGAAAGAAAGGACGCCGGAATCCTCAGTTTCATTTTTATTTGCCAGCTGAAACAACGTAAAGAGCGGTAGGGATGCGCACATGAAAGGCTTGTCATCTCTAGAACTTCTCCTACTAGGAGGGCTAGTTCAGTTCACTGGTTACGTTAATTTCTTCTTCTAACTTCATTGAGGTCCACGATAACATACAGAAGGGGAACGTACCTCTTCTGGTAATACGATATCCAGTCTTGTCTGTTCATTTATAACACAGTGAAACACGATGATCCTAAAGCTGGGGTCAGAGTCCAGCAAAATCTTCTGGCTTCCTTCATGGGATCCTTTCACCGTAAATGTAAGCTCCTGATCTAAACATAAAGGCAGGGAACAAAGAGTATTTTAACTGCCCCACGCAAACACACGTAACTGATACATAAAATCCACCTCTACTCTGCGTGCTTTTTATCTGATTTTCCTTACACCACCAAGATTAGGTAGACTTTGGGTTGCTGAAGCAGATGGAAAACCGATACAAAACATCTTGGTGGATCTGTATAAATCATTAATATACAGAAATCACGTATTTTTGAAATACTGTGCCATTTTGCAGGTGCTTTCCATCAATAAATAAAACCAAGATTTATATTTAAAGGAGTGTCAATTTAAAGGCATTTTGGATTATTCACATTGAATAAGACATTTATTTTATGTCAATCTGTTCTGGTTCATCATGTACGTTTTATTTTATGTTGTGTCTGCTACAATAGTCAAATAATTCAAACCCAAAAATCAAGCCAACTACTTGACATGTGCCCTCACGTCACCAAAACTGGAACAACCTGTCAACACAAAGACAGTGTTCCTTGTATGGAAAAGCCTTCAAGTTTACAGAGAGATCATGTGCTGTTTTTTTGCAAGATTCGTGCCAAGAGGCATATAATTTTAGGTCACTAACCTTTCCTCCCTGTGTTACGTTTCAGTCTGAATCTTCTTATAATGCAACTTAGCCATTGCTACCATTTTCTTACAAAGGTCAATTTTCCATTCATGAATTATCTCCAAAAACCATGATTTTCTGAGATTTGCCCCATGGGCAGCTTTACACAAGCTACTCTTTATCTGAATGAACTTAAAGACTAGTGAAGAGTCCTGCTATATTTATTAGAGCTACATTTTACAGGCAAAGTCCTGATTTGGCAGTGGTTTGCATTTTGTGCAGTCCCCTTTGATACATTTTTACATTTAAACTTGAGCCTATGTTTATCATTTTTTGCTCAAGCAACCAAAAAAAAAAACCTCTCTTTCAGAACCCTGAATGTGCAGAAACTTTGTACATACTTAAACCCAAATTAAACATACAGGATAAGATTTCTACATATTAATTTAGTTATAAGATGATTTAAAAAGAAAATCCAACTTAGTTAAAAATTTTCATTTTGAACAAGCAATAAACAAAGAGAACTAATATATTTTTTCCAGGTTTTTAATTCTAGCATATATAGCTTTATTTTTGCATCAATTTAAGATTTGCCTCAGAACTAAATACTTGGCTAACTTGAATTTTGAGAGATACAATCTTTCTGCAAGGTGGGGCATGGCGAAACTAAGTATTATGTGACACAGATAGAGTAACATGCACAACAGATTATTAATTTTTCAACATCTGTTATAACAACTGAATCACAACACAAAAACAATAGGTTAATGAAGCAATAACCTCACTTGTGGATTGCTGCTTCAGCTTCCCCGTATCCACTCTAACCTCCAAACAGGAAACCTCGCGTGCCTATAGCAAGAGATGATAAATGACGACTAAGAGAAATTTAAATGTCATTGCAAGTGATTCATACTGTTCTCAGCCAGCTCCTCTAGTTGATCAATGAGCAACACAATTATTACCTATTAAAATGTCTTCAGACAACGTGAGGGCAATAGTGATGTGGTATTTTTTCTAAGTTTGAATGTAAAGAGGAACAACTCATGAGCTGCTTGAACTTGGAGACACAGTTAATTAAAGAAGAGGAGACCTATTCAAAGTAATAAGCGTATTGAGAGATAGGACTCTTCTTATGAGTGTTTTACCACTTTCTTCATTAGCCCCTGATAGTTCTGGGTGCAATGTGGTAATAATGGGTAGGAAATTCAAGTTTAAAGAAGAAAGTTGTTGGTATATGCATGCTGACAGCAGCCTCACAGCATGCTTTTACAGAAGGTGGCACCGCATTGAAGTGATGGGAAAAACAGTGATCCTTAGCGCCAACAACAGATCCTGTTTCTCAGTAGGACAGTGTGGCTGATAGTACTGGCTTTGGGACACAGCTCAAAGATTCCAGACTTAAAAATATGAGCACTTGTTATGTAGGCACAGGAAAGACCATAAGAAATATACATTACCACTAGTACTCCATTAGTAATGATGCCATCAGGATAGTCGAGACTGAAAAATAAAATGGGAAATATAATGTCACGGGTGGGACAATTCAGATAAATATGTAAGTCTATGACTTGACACATTACTCATTTCCCCCTCATCAACTTTGACATTTCAGACTTTAACATTCTCACTCAAAAATACTTTGAAGTTCATTCTAGATGAATACATTCTAGATGATGAGCTGAGCTGCAAGTTTTTCCATCCACCCATGATAGAACATGAAACTGGGCTTTTACTCCTGTGGCTTTTAATACTTGCTTTAGTAAACCGTGTAATGAATTCTGATATGTGACGTACTGAGTTTGAGGAGAGCTGGAAGCTGTTACATCAATCTTGACAGTTTGGCCCAAGGTTTTGTACTCAAAAAACTAACACACTTGTCTACATTTCCACAATATTCCAAAAATTACCATAACGGCGGAAGACACTGTACTCACCTCTAAAAAGTGATTTGCAAAATGGACATGAGATTTTAATATATCGCTATATGTGTAAATCTATTTCCACTTATCCACCTAGGGACAGAAGTGGATTCATGTACTGCAGATGATGTCAATTTTTATATTCTTAAAATTTTTTCCCCTCAGAAAATGTCTCATTAAGGTTATCTTATAAGTTACCATTTTATTAAATTGCAGATGTAAACTCATACAGTATCTCAATAACCCAGATTAGTCCAAAGGGAATATATACATACATAAAATTATAAAAATTGAGCACCAGGCTCCTCAGCCTGCTGCAGACCGTATGAGCTGTTTATTCAGACTTTGTAAGCTATGGATTACACACTCTGTAGTCTCAAATAGTTATATAGTTGAGATATGTATTTCATCTCAGCTGAAATCAGGCAATACTCTTCCTTTAAAATCAGGTGCATGACGCTGTTATCCATTTTAAGAGAAGGTTTATCACAACTACTAGATTGCAGTATAAATACACATGAAAATAGCTTTGTAGAATTTCCCATGACAAAGAATTCCCCTAAATTCTCAATGCTTGTAAATAGTTCAAAGTTTCATTTCCAAATCAGCATTTTCCTTTAAGAGAAAGGTATGAATTGGCTAAATACAGTGCAGAACACTCAGAAAAACTTTCCAGTAAAAACAAAAAACTAACCCCCCAGAAAAACAAAGAGTTATACACTGGAAAAAAGAATTTTACATAAGAATTTTGTAGGATTTTTTTTTTTTTTAAAGTGTATTTTAAAAGAGTTCAAAGAACACTGGTCAGGAACGGGCAAAAAATACTCAGCGTTTCTACCTTCATGTAGGGAAATGGGGTTAGGTAGCCCATTTTTGTTTTGTTTCAGACTCAAACTTTTGCACTTAATTACAATTTTGTACTCAAATAGTTGTAACATTACATGACATATGGCGTCACTACCCTCAAATACTTAATTTTTAAAAAATTAAGGAAAGCAGAGAAACAGCATGGTGGATATTAAAAGATTTCAGTCTGAATAGCCTGGTAAAATGAAGGAGAAGACAGGAGAAGATGTTATTCTTTATAAGATGTTATTCTGGATAAGACAGAAACAGGAGAAGATGTATTTTTATGGAGGTAAATAATCCAGTAGAGTGTAGTATTCTTTGAGATATTGATGTCAGCAAAGTATAAAGTCAGACTGATAGTTAGGAGTGAAGGCATGGCCTTCAAACAGGGTAGAAGGACCTGCATTGTTGGACAGAATGGCTTGGAAGGCTCCCGGGAAGAACTAGGATGACACAGGCATTAAGCACCAGTGGCCAAGATGTCCCTCTTGGGGTGTCACCTCTGTGGTCACTGCTGTAAGGAAGCCCAGCTTCTGTCACTTGCTGGTTACTCTCCACACTGCGCTTCCAACTTATCTCCTGAGTTTCAAGGCTTCTGCTGGTCACAGCGTAAGACAGATGTTCTACAATTTTTAATTTTTTTTTTTTGACCTGGTGATCTATACACTTGTTTTAAGAAGAGCAAAGGCACTCACCTTTCTCTGAAGCTTTGGAGATCAGCTGTGGCTAGAAACACAGCTGATCTGGGCGCAGAAGAGCTCTTACTATTACTCTTACTAATATTACTTACAGGTTGGCAGGGACCTTTGAATATTTTGCCTTGCTTTGGAGCACTGAATAACATCCCCGTCTCAGGACTAGCTGGTAACTTCCCTAACAACCAACCTGCTGTTAGACAGCCCTCATTACACATATTAACACTCCCGTCCTCTCCTGCATCACAGTTTGTGATTTACGGCTTTTTCTAATGCAGACTTCAGTTTTACTATGAGATCTGGGAGCATGCTGTAGCCTGCAGCAGGAGAAGCCAGGGACAGAGACCCTGGGCATCCTTCCCCACTAAATACCTATGGAAGGGGTGCCTAACACTGCAGTGGACCCTGTGAGCCTGGGGACCACTTCCCAACAGCTGGTACACATCAACCTGCCTTCTCCTTTTTAGATCATGCCTGGGTTATAACAAAACAAGCAGTATTATATGGGAGCTTACAGTCACACAGATTCCTGTATTACAGTTCACATTTAGAGTAGGCAACTGTGCTCTTTTTCACCAAAAAAAAAAAAAACAACCTGTTTTTTGTGATACCTATGTACAAAATTTTAATTCTTTCAAGTCAGATCCAGCTTCCCCTTCTTTTCACAGCTTCCGCATAGCATGGGCTGCTTTTCTGAGCTTTCTGACAACCCGAGATAAGCACAGGGGATGGTACTATTTCAATAAAGAAAACTGTATTTGCCTCCAGGATTCTTTGGTTGTCATTTTCCTTTACTTCAAACTTGTGCCTTATGCGCTCCTTGAGGCCCTGTGACTTCGTGCCATAAATACAAAGACTGCATTTGGCCCCTGATGGAGACCCAGCCTACTCAGAGTTTCCTCAGCAGCGCTCAAACCAAATGGCTAGCATGATCTGCTGGTCCCCCACACATGGGAGAAATTTCTCAAAATAACACAGCAGAACTACAGAAAGAAAAAAAGACTTTTATTTTCTAAAAATCATGCTTTTGCCATATTTCAATAATTAATATTTATCTTTTATACAACTTCTTTTACACCTATTTACATGTTAAGTGGGCTTTGTTTTAAACATCGTCTTTCACATTTGAAAAAAAAAGGAAAGGGTGGGGGAGCTGAGATGAACGGTTGTGTAAGAGTGGTCCTTCATTCTTCTAAGAGTTGTTTGAGATGCACCTCCTCAACTTGGGACATCTGAAAGACAGAAACATGCCAAAAAGAAGATCAGCAAACGCAGCAAATACCCTGGGGCCCTCACACCTCTCCTTGGAAATTCAAAGTACCTTTTAGTTCATCAGAAGTCTCTTTGGGGCCCCTCAGTACCAGGCGTGGGCTTCAGTAGAAGTCAGAGGGGAGGGGGATGTTGAGGGAGCGAAGCCATCTAGTCCAGCGGGACCCCGTCCCCGTAGCGACTCGTAGAGGCTCTTGCTGATGCTGGACCCTTGCCAGGGGACAACACAAGGGAGAAAGCCCACGTTACCATTGACAATCGCCGGAAAATAACGCAAAAAGCACTGAAGTACGCAAGTCGGCAACCTGTGTACAACGACCTTACCTGTTCTGTCACTGCTGCTCGAGGGCAGCAGCTCTCACGCCAGCTGGGCTCGTGCTATGGGCCCGTAAAACACTGGGCAGGCGTTTGCAATCCCTTGGCTCAGTTGCTGGTGACAAGGCACTGGGAGGAAGGAGCATGCCTTCCTCTCTGTGTCGTTAGGATCAAGCCTCTGGCTCTCAGTGCCTGCCGTGGGTAGCGGCAGCAGAGGCGCGAGCATTTGCAGGTACTGCAGGAGTGGCCTTAAGAGTGAGGCAAAACTAGAGAGGGTATTTGTCTTGCAGTTGTGGAAACCGAGCTACCAAAATGAAGATTTTCTTCCGTTTTAAAGAAAATATAACGGGAATGAACGCGGGAACAAATTTCATACAGCCCGCCAGCTTATCGTGTGGGAATGTTTACAATGTTCTTTGGAAAAAGTAACACAAACCACAATTTTTGCAGTGAGATCAATAGGCAAACAGAAACGGGAGTGACAAAGCCACTATTGTAGGTGCCACCCAGGAAACTTTCTTGGCCTGGGGTTACACTTCATGTATGATATTATTCATCTGAAAAGCTGGAAAGAAAGAACAGGCTAATATAGTAAATCTTGCAATTGGTGAAGTCTGGAATGAAGACGGGGAAGGAGTGAAAAACTACTTCAGATAAATAGCATCAGACAAAATGTGCTGGTGGGAATAATTATTGATTTCAGAGATAAACTCTCGTATTTACCCCCAAAAAAGTATGTTCTCATTGTTCCCATCACAATACCAGATTTGTAGAAACCGTTCCGCATGGTTAGCTGTACTTCTTGTTAGTACTGTGGTTGGCTCTCCCCCTCTGAAAATTATCTCCAATCTCTCAACACTTCTCCCATTCAGCAATGACAAAAACCCTTGCCAAAGCCTGCTGAGTTTGTTCAACACAGGTGAGGTCGGTTTGGTCCATAGCTTTCTGGTGACCTATCTCAGCTACTTCAGTATTTCAGACCTTTTCAGGGCTCTTCAGCTTATCACAAGTAACGTGATTCATTCTTTCCAGTTCTAGTGCACAAACCCTTTCACTCCACTAACTACTCCTGACATCACACTTTTCTATGTTGAGGGGGAAAACCCTCCTCTCAACATCCTATCAAGATCACAATATTTAATCAATTCAGATGTGCTTACACCTTTATTCCAGACTCAGCTGATGGGCGGAACAGCATTTACTGCCATGCATATGCAAGAAATGCAAACGAGGGATAGTAGGGGAAATGTTTATCCAGCATCTGACAAGAAGCCCATTTCCCCAGAGAAGCATCTTCCCTTTTCTCAGTCCTGCTGGGACCTCACAGGGACACTGCCTGACTTTCGATGCAGCAATTTCTTCCCTTTGTGTGTGGACTTCTTCAGGACACAACTATTAGTGTGGTCCTTGGGTGACCAATGTATGAACAAAAAAAGTGGATCAGACGTGTTCTTGCTGCAGCAACTGAGCCATGGCTGTGATTCTTTTTAAAACCTCTTCCTTGGGACTTCCAAGGGTCCTTTTTATTTGTACAGTCCCAGCCATCATCTTCCAACCAGTAGAATTGTCACTCAGACAACACCTGCAGAAATTGTTAAATTTCCAACTTTATCTATTGAATGTGCCTCCAGGAAAAGGCAATTGGCTGCAAGGTCCAAGAGAAGAGTTTGACACAGAGCCGGTATGCACATGCTCTGAGAGGAATTCCAGCTTCCGTCCCCATATGCAAACCCACTCATGCACAACATCCAAGCCAGACAACCTACCTGGACTTCCCTCATCAAAAGACAGCATTATCAAGAGTACCATTCTATGTACCAACCCCATAAGCCACCCTCTAACGTGCAGAGGAAGGAAGACCCTAGACAGGCCATTTGGGTCATCTAATGGAGCTCCCTTTCCCATTGCCATTACTGATGCCGTGACACTCCTAAGCTGTGATAGGCACCTTTTGTCTTGCTGTTGCTGGGCCTTCTGCCAGTTTTGGTGCACAGTAAACAGCAAACAATCCACCCTGGTGAGTTTCTATGAGTTGTAATAGAGGATTCTGGGACTGCTTTATCTCCGATGACTTTTTCCTTTGTGAGCACTGGGAGATCTTTCCTTCTTCATTCATAACACTGAGCTACTGCCCTTTCTCCAGCCAGTCCCAATTCCCCCTTTCTGTCAGGAATAAACACATTATTCAAAGTCTCCACGAACATACTCTCCTGCTAGGCCTCCTGAAGTGCCTCAAATGCCTTGAGAGGGTCCCAGCAGTACCATCCCTTCTCCAAGGTTGATTTAACAACACTTCCAGTCCACTAACATGGATCAAATTGGTGACAGAAATCCTTTCAAGTAAATTCATCACAGTCATAAAGCATATTACGGAGACAGACTAGAATACCTGTGATCCTGCACCAGACTCCCTCTCCAGTTAGAGCGACAGATTTCTCCACAGCATGAATCAATTACCTGAAGCAAACACGTCCCCTAAACAGTCAAACTCCACCAACAGCTTTCAAGCCTACCAAGTAAAGCTAGTGCTGCTTCTCCAGTTTTCCTAGTTCCTCAGTTCTCAGCCTCCCACAGTGATCCTTGCTCCTTTCTTTATGCAGAATATTTAGTTCTCCCTGATGGGACTGATATTCAAGTCTACCACAGCTCCCCAGGCATAGCCGGATGAGCTGAATAGATCAACTTACAGGAGAGCATTTTATAATGCTGTAGATTTGAAAATCCATATTCCCAAGACAGGGGGACATAAGACGTTTAGGCTTGGCACTCCTTCTTCTAAGGGTGAAAAACTCCTGAATACTTTAATTGCCCTCATACTTCCTTGTGTTTCAGTGACACAAAGAGAACAGGAGGAAGTTGGTGCCCAGACAAACAAGGCAAAAAGTATATTTTAGGATATTTAAAATCTAAAGGCATGTGTTGTGAAATTCCAGTTTACTAGACTTGAACGAAAACACCTAGGTACTGCTTTCAGAGACTGTAGGTTTAAGGAGCATGTCACAGATGAACCACCTTTCCAGTCTATTTTTATACAGAATATAACAGTTTATATAGAATTTAGGACTCTACTCACGTGTTCTGCAATGTGAACTCCACCTCCAGCTCCTCACGTGCCTGAAGGAAGGGAAAAAAAAAGGAAGGTATAATACCTATTTTTCTTCATAGCTTTCATCACACCAGTTACATATAATTTGTAAAATATATATTTAGAATAGCACTTGGGAAAATTCCCAGAACATAAGAAAAATTTGCAAAAGAAATTGTGGTGCCAGCTGAAGATATTAAATTTTAAGATACTGAAAAAACAGTTGCTAAAACTAATTTTTTGAAATCTAAATGCCATATGAGCATGCAGACATAGGAACTGCTATTCTGCTAAACCAGACATTTTTCAGATTTTAATTCCCAACACAAAAAGAACCAGCTTCTTTAATATTACCACAGTTTAAAGTGGCTGAAAATTCAGACCTCATACCAAGAGCAATCAAACATGCCAGAAATATTCAGAATGAAGGCATCAGGTACTTAGTTCTAGCTGGGTCCATCCTACATTTTTAGCATAGAGATTTGTTCTTAACAAAAACTAACATGGAGCACTCATATAGGGATTTTAAGTCTTTCTTACAGTAGCGGCAAAATACAGTTTAAGTAGATTTTTCCTATAATGAAAGATTGTGAAAGGATATATTTAGGTAGAAGGAAAGAATTTGCTTTTGTTCTCGCTGATTCCATGGCTCACCTGTGGATTCAGCTGAAACTTCACTCGAACAGTACGTCCTACAGTGAGTTTATCTATGTCAAAGAGAACTGTGCAGAGTTCGTCATCCCTGGTGATCGTGTCTTCATCGCAGACCTTTAGTTCCAGCACATTCTGCAAAAGGAGGTTAAGAATATCATGGACATCTTTCTATATGTAAGAGCTCCATAAGGCAGGAAAATCTCAAGACTAGATTTTTACTCCTCCCTCCTCCAGTTTTAGGGGAAGAAGGAAGAAGGAGAAAAAGAAACAGAAAAGCAAAATAGATTTGGGAGTATTGGGCTTCGCATTAATAACTGTACATACACAAAGAAGCAGGCTTGTCTGCCTGAGGAAATGAAACAAGACAGGAGATCATACAGAACATTCATGAATTTGTGATAAATAACTGTATTAAATGATTCTACATTTGTTTTATGGTCTTTGGCTCTAAGTGTATGAGACAGGTACACAAAGAACATTTAAAGGATTTCCTTTCCACCATAACTAGAACTAACTGATCTTGCTGTTATTTTCCTGTGATCTTTATCTTGGGTTTCACTTGTATATGTCAAGACTGGGAATAGGATAGTAAGATCATATTCTGCAGAGCATTTAATTGCTTCTCACTGCTTCAGTATAGTAGATGTTTAAGTAACAAATATCTGGAACAGAACAATTCCAAGGAGATGTAAGGGACAGCAGTTTTTCCTGAGGAATCTTTAATACCTCCAGTGTTCAGAAACTAGCTAAATACTTGTTGGTTTATTGTAGTTTTGTATGATCTACTGACTATCTGCAGACAGCAGAACGGTGAAAACCATTTGTTTTCACTACCTTGACCCGGCGGTCGATCTTATAGCAGAAAGCTTCATTCCAGACGGGGTTTTTGCTGTTCCTAATGGTTCTGGTCCGAACCTTCTCAGTTGAGGCAGTAGGCAGCCACAGTGTCACATAGCAATCTGAAAAGGTGACTGTATAAGGAGAAGATGAGCAGGGTGTTAATGTATCCAGAGAATTAATTACTGCATTGTGCACATTGAATCCTGGTAAGACAAAGATAACACGGTAGGGCATTTCTTCCTAAAAAGTACAGGTAAGGAGTAAATAATACAATGAAGCACTCATGGGAAAACAGAAACACCCTCACACATCTGTCATGCTCGTTCCCCACACAAAGTTTTATTTGAAATAGCACTGTACTCCACATGCAGTACAAGCGCAACTACCCATGTTGCATTTAGATTTGTATTCATCGCTGTCCAAATAACTGGGGCAGACTAACGTTGCCAAAACACAAGAACATCTACCAGTATATGCCCTCTGCCACATGCACTCACACCAGCTCTAGGATGGCTTCTCTGTTGCTCAGGCAACACGCCCCACAACCTTCGATCTGGACTGCAGAGAGACTTGTTTTCTAGCATTTCCTCCCCAGATTTGGTGCCTTAACTAGTTGAAAGCCTTTGTCAAAGTGCTGACTTAAATGAAGGGCAACAGATTTTTTTTTCCAAAAAGTGAAGTGTTCCTCCACCAAAGCTCAAAAATTTTATTTCCTTATGACTAATCAGAATGTGTCAACTTCATATTCAAGCCCACATTCTAGGCTTCTGCAGCCCAGGCGGCCAACCACATCCTGAGCTGCAATCAAAAGCCGCGTGGCCAGCAGGTCAAAGGAGGTGATTCTGTCCCTCTACTCTGCTCTGGGGAGACCCCACCTGGAGTCCTGCATCCAGCTCTGGAGCCCTCAGCATAGGAAAGACATGGACCTGTTGAAGCAGGTCCAGAGAAGGGCCACAAAAATGATCAGAGGGATGGAGCACCTCTCCTAGGAGGACAGGCTGAGAGAGTTGGGGTTGTTCAGCCTGGAGAAGAGAAGGCTCTTGGGAGACCTTATTGTGGCTTGTTCAGTACTTAACGGGGGCTTGTAAGAAAGATGGGGACAAACTTTTTAGCAGGGCCTGTTGCGATAGGACAAGGGGTAATGGTTTTAAACTAAAAGAGGGCAGATTTAGACTAGATATAAGGAAGAAAATTTTCACAACGGGGGTGGTGAAACACTGGCACAGGTTGCCCAGAGAGGTGGTAGATGCCCCATCCCTGGAAACATTCCAGGTCAGGTTGGTCGGGGCTCTGAGCAATGTGATCCATTTGAAGATGTCCCTGCTCATTGCAGGGGAGTTGGACTAGATGACCTTTAAAGGTCCCTTCCAGCCCAAATTATTCTGTGATTCTTATATTTGAGTACATTTTTAGAAGTTCTGTCTTTCTCAGCAAGCCTTTTGGAAAACAAAATCAGTCTCAGCATGAAGGTTAAGTTACAATTCATCCTATTCTCTCCTACCACTCTATCTGCAGACTAGAAAAATCTTACCCTTGCTCAAGTCTGGGGAAGGAAGCCATAAGTGCCACCAAAGGCATCAGCTCCTTCCATATTCTGACCCCACATGTTTGGGGGGAGCATTGCCAGGGAGTGAGACTTGCAGAAGCTTGACACAGGCACCAATGGCCTTTCTCTTGCACCTATAATGCAATACATATTCTCCCTATTTCACATTAGCAATGTTCAACCACTCATCTGGTTCTTACAGCAACCTTGTGAGTCAGAAGAGGTCAAATAATTCAACCCATAGTCAATCCCTGCATCATGCTCAAAACCTGTAACAATGTTATTACATCACATTAAGTATAATTTTCTTCATGTATTTCCTCTTTATCTTTCAGTAACAACTACAGACTTAGATTTTTCTACCAACAGTATTTCTCCCAAGCTGTGCTTTTATCATGTAGTCAACCATGTTATCACTATCAGCAAAACCTTGATAATAACTGTGGGAAGGAAAGCATTCCCAGAAAGTTCCCTTAGCCAAACCTGATCAGAAGAGCATGACCAATCAGACTTTCAGCAGAGGCACAAGTGTAGGCAGATAAAAATGTAAATGGTTAATGGTGATTAATGCTAGAGCTTCCATTTTAAAAGAGCTTGAGACACACTGATTAATTACTTCACAGTGGCAATGTAAGGATTAAGCAAATGAGTACATTGAGAAAACCTGAATGATTTTCCCAAGATCCCATATAGCAGTCAATGTCAGGGTCCAAAACACGGTCTAGACTTCCAGGCCTACACCGAAATCTATTAAAATTATCCTGCTCTGGGACAACAGTAGGGAGAAAGACTTTTAAAGCATATTTATTTTTCACTGATAAATAGGAATGTGAGAATCAAAGACCATGAAGAAAGATTCACTTCAATAAATTAAGCACAAATTGTTCACTAACAAGAAGAAAAATACTATTGAAATGGGAAACACCAAGGTTTAATCAGAAAAACAGGAAAGCTAAAGTGGCAGAAATAAATGTTAGCTCAGAATTGTAACAAAAAGCATTACTATTACCATTACAAACAGGTAGAAAAGGGATACTTCTGACAGTTGAAAATACCGAGGTTTCAAGGAAAACTAACTGGAATGTTTGGATTCTCAAATACCCTTTAATGCCTCAGAAAAGGTAAAGCCTGCCTGACATATCCTTCCCACTACAGACAAAAAATTAAATTTTTTTTCCACAATAATTTCTGAGTTTCCTCAGAAAACAATTTTTCTGCTAAGAAAGCACTCTTGCTGTAAAGTTTTCAAATCTCTCTGCCAGATACACTTTAAACAAAGCCTTGGGAAGCCCGAGTTCTGAATTCAGGGCATCTCAAGGGGGTAAAGATATGATAGTTATCTCTTCTTGAGACCAGAACACAAGGAAATAAGGCAATATGATGTGGCAGACATGCCAACAGGCTTCATGGAGAAACACTGTACGATTCACTGTGGTCAGGAGCAACTGTGAACAAGTCGTTCCTGAGAAGGACAGCCACAATGAATTGAAGCATAAGCAGGGGACATGCTGGAGTACACAAATGCATGTGCATGGTTTGCAGATGCAATTGCAGTGACTGCCTGGTCAGATCACATATTTGCTTGATGCAAATCACCACCTAGGCATTTGAACGACTGGGGCTTGTTAAATAAAAAGTCAGTACGCACAACTATAAGGCCACAAAGTGTGTGTTTCTGCACATTAAAATAGGTCTTTAATCTCAAGAAACCCAGAACTTTACATCTTATAAGGTACACTCACTTTGTCTAATGAGTCAAATCCCTTTTTCAAAATGACACAGTAAATATCACAAAGCAGTTTGATCATCTGTCATTTCTAGAGTAAAAAATATTAAGACATAAGCAGTAAACAAAGCATTGAGTAAATCATAGTAGATTTTTTTAAAGTTGAAAAATAAAAGGAAAAAGATAAATAAGTACAGTAGTATTACATTGCAGAAGATGCAGGAGTAACCCAGAATACTGCAAGTGAGTGCAGCAGAGATTTGTTCCCTGACAGCAATAATTCATTCAAAAATACTGTTGTTAAGCACAACTTCCACGTGTTCCAACCACATTCTTCCTGCCAGAAACCACCAAATCCAACCTCAGATAAGAAGGTAGAGTTTTCCAACTACTTTTGACCCATTACATTAGTTGAAATCTCAAAATATGTACTAGATTAGATTAACTAAAACTTACAGCTGGTTTCCTTAGAAGCTATGATGTGCTGCATAAAATTCTGAGTGTGCCAAAAGAAATTTAAATTTAAGTGATGTTCAGCAAGATTTTGGTGAACACATTGTGGACTTTTCCCCTCTCTCTTTTACACCTTTCCAATTTATTCTTGTGGCATTTCAATTTGAATTTTCTTGTTCTCATTGTCTTTATTTTGCCTTTTTCTTTCATGCCTTTCCAACTTCTTTACACAGACATTTCACCATTCAAATTTCCCCATGAAAGTGGTTCAGTGGCATAATTACATTTTGAAAGGCAACTGAACAAGCCCCAGTGCACCCAGGAGAGTGGGCTGTTGAGGACCCACATCTGTGGAACAGAAACTGTGAGGAACCTCCTCAATGAATTGGAAATTTTAAAATTCAGAATTAAACCATTCCCCTACTTGGGTGAGTCAGTGCCACATCTGGACAGTGAACAAACTGTTCTTTTGCAAACTGTTCTATTGCAAGTCTCATTCTCCCACTGAGGATTTTCATTTTATATTTACTGCCACACTGGTTCAACAAGCTGATGTCCACTAGTCTGCAGGGGCAGAGAAAGTGAATTGTTACAGGGCTTCCACAGATGGATATCACCAGACTGTCTAGATTCTGGTGGACTCTGTCTGTCCCTGCTACAGACATTTCTTCTATCTTGTTCTGGGATCTGTCTATGACATTTTTGTCTTGTAGTCTTTATTCTGGATATTCTTTTCTCGCTTCCCCTCACTATCCCTCACTTCAACTCTTTTAAAACTCTCACAACAGTGCTCTGTTTATTTTTTCCTGACTTTTAAATTGTTCCGTTCTCTAGGTTAAATTCCCACTGGATTTTGTCATCTCTTCCTGCATATTTATAAATTCTGCAGATGTAATAGAATGTTTTTGCTTGTACTTCTGTTATTTTCACAGGCTTTCCTACTACTGCTGATTTTACATTTGCATCACCAGTCCTCTCCTTTCATCATTCCAAAAAAATTCTGTTGGGAATATTCAGGTTTCTTACTCAAAAGTACAAGAATTTTCATCATTTAAAGAGCGGCCCTCTGATCATCAACTAAGTCTGATGTCACAAGAGTAGGAAACATGTCTCATACCGAAGTATGTCTCAAGCCTGAGATCAAATGCATCACCCTGCTTGAGTTAGCTTCTTTAGACTTAAAAGCAGAAAGCAACGTTTGAGTATCACAATAAAAATAATTCTTGCAAACTCGCAGCAACATATATTTTTATTCCTACACAATTTAAGAACAATAACATTGACCAAATATTTTCTTTACATTAAAGAATTATAAGAAACATCCAACAATAGTAGAAGTACTCACGTAAGTCTGCCTTCCGGACATTCCTCACTCTTAGTATTTTTACAGTGAGCAAGTTGAAAGGAGATACTGGTCTCTGCATGACAATCCAAAAAAAGAAAAACGAAGAAAGAAAAAAAGACGAGATTGAGATTAATATTATAGTCTATAGTCACAGACTACTGTGACGCTAAATTTCTAAGGACGTAGATAAAACAAGGTTTTTAAGGTTGAGCCAGTACATTTATTAAACCAACGGGAGCAGCTGGAAAAATTACACCATTTTGTAGCACAGAACCCTTTTCAGATCTGAAATAGAAGCAGCAGATTTCAAAAGCACATACGAGTCGAGAAGAGGTGCTGAGGGTTTGATTTGATAAAGAGCACTTCTTTCTAACACCGCTCCACTACCATCACAAAAACCTCCCTGACAGCACACACACGGGTGTCCTCACCTCTCAGACAACACTGCCTGCCGTGGAACAGACCGTCCCTGGGACACGAAACGCTGTCGCAGTGGCTGTGCAGAGCTCAGCGACCACCACGCACTAACCAAAAGCTCCTGCACTGGCACAAGCTCCCGTGCACAGCCCAAAAGGCCAGAAACGCAGCTGAGAGTGACGGAACACTTCTCATCAGGACTCTGATTCCTCCCTGATCTTCAGGCTGGATCCCCAGCAGAAAGCTACAAAACTCTTCCCAGTGACAATCTTGGGAATTAACTCACAAGTCCACTAGTGATCAGACACCTTGGGCTCAGAGATATTAATTCTATAATACCTCATAACTTCCATGGCTCATACTAATACATCTTCATATTCCTCAGGCTATAAATTAACTCTTTCCCCATTTTCTTCCCTTGGAGGTAACTACTTAACATCTTTCTCTCCACTCCCGCACTAACATCCCCTCTGTTTCGTAAGTACCATCTTTCCTTTTAAAACCAATGTATGTACAGATATCGCTTCTTTCAACACTTGCTTCAAACTGGTATTTAGCTTTGAGCCTACTGATTCTGTTTTAGAACAGAAACAAATGGCTTGTACCCAAAACCTTGTCTAATCTTTCTATATATACCAGTTGGTAAGAACATGTATTAACTCTATTCATAAACCCTCTCACTCATGCATTCATAGACATATGATGCTCTAGTAAAGTTAATACAGTGTCCTAACACAAACACATGGGTTTTATGACTTTGCGTCTGAAATGCCTGTATTAATCATAAGCAGCAAAAGTAAAAACAATGTACTGATGCTAACCAATAAAATGTACCTTGCTACTATTTCCTTCATACATGCTATATATTTTACCAGACCATTTGTCTTTCCAGCTGTAGCACAAGGCTTATCCTGAAGTGTTTCACAATGCTTTGACTAAGTGTTAAGCAACTGGGACCACGGTGTGACACTGGACACTAACACAATGTAATGAAGCGGGTCCTTGTCCTCACCAACAAAAACCTCAGCACCTCTAAAAATGCAGCAAAGATGAAGAAGAGCCTCCAAGAAACAGCCTAGGTAATGCCCAGCATATCCTCTCGCACTCCCCTTTGGGTCAGCAAGGGGCCTGAAGATGCAGAGTTGAAGATCAGGAAGACAGCAGCAGGAGGGTCGGAGCAGTCACTGATACGGGCAGATTTGTTCTACATTATCTTAACCTGTCCAGACTACCAGAGGGCACGTTTTTATGGTGCACAGTTTGCAAGCACTTGAACTATCAGCTGTGGGACATTTCAGCTGTCTCAAAGAGTGTATCGTACATCTACCTGCTCCATTACCCCAAAGATGGCCACAAAGGAGAACTTGGACAGACACAACTTGAAAGAAAAAAACTAGTTCTTCTGGGGATAAAAAAAGATCACAGTCTCTAATCAAAAGCAACCAAAAGACATCATGCCCAGAGTATATAGTGGAACTGCTAGAACTACTTTTCTATAGGCATTAAATAGAACTGGGTAAAACACAGAAGCACTCCTAGGCACAAGGACCAACAGCCGAGGCTTGTCTATCTGTGCCAAATCTACTGACATGTTTGATACATTTATGCTTGGTCCCTGCTTTCCCACACAGTAAATCCTAAATGTTTTTGTCCTCAGCAGTGCTGTTTCAGCAGAAGAAGTGGAGCATATCTTTGCTTAGGAAGAATGGGCCTTGCATCCCTTGAATACAGAAGAATGGACCTCAGCAGCAATTCCCCATCCCAGGGAAATGCTATAACCACTAGGCTGGACACCATTTTAAAGGAGTAACCTTTGCTCAGTTCTTTGAAAACAAGCATCTAGACCTCCACTTTGTGCATCTCAAGCAGATAGTGGTATCTCCCTGCAGCCCTAAGTGGCACACAGAGATAGGATCTAAGAAGAATGTTTCTGTGCTCAGCTGTCCCTCTTAGCTGAATGTACCTATTTATGCAGTTCACAGAATCACAGAATCACTAAGGTTGGAAAGGACCTTCAAGATCATCACGTCCAACCGTTAACCCAACACCATCATGCCCACTAAACCATGTCCTGAAGTGCCACATCCACACGTTTTTTGAACACCTCCAGTGATAGTGACTCCACCACCTCCCTGGGCAGCCTGTTCCAATGCTTGACCACTCTTGTCAGTAAGGAAATTTTTCCTAATACCCAGTCTAAACCTCCCCTGGCGCAACTTGAGGCCATTTCCTCTCATCCTATCGCTAGTTACTTGGGAGAAGAGACCAACACCCACGTCGCTACAACCCCCTTTCAGGTAGTTTTAGGGAGCGATAAGGTCTCCCCTCAGCCTCCTCTTCTCCAGACTGAACAAACCCAGCTCCCTGCTCAGCTGTTACAATTCCCATTCTGGTGTATCTAACTCTCCAAACATATAGAATCAATCCTCAGTGCCTCACTCTGGGTTGTAGAGTTCGTTCCCATACTAGAGACTTGGAAGCTCCTATACCTTATAGCTCCTAACTTTTAGGTGCCTGAACGCTTTGTCAAGTCTAGCTGTCAGCAACTTATTCAAAGTCACACAGAAAAACTATTGAGAGGCGTATCTTAAACTTAATCTGCTAGTAATAGGCAATGACTTCCACATCTTTCCCTTTAATATGATGATGACCATATCGCAGGCTGGGTAAGTTCTGAGGGCAGAAGCCTCCCAGGTCAGTTATTACGCACACCTCGACTTTCAACTTCTGTATTTATTTCATCTGAGACATCATTGTTACCTCATAAACCGGAAACACAAGCCAGGCATTTTAATAATCACTGTTGAAACTACTTAAATATATGAGATTGCAAACGCAGGACTTGGTCACACTATCCTACGTCAGATAAAAGTTCAATTAAGTCCTGTGGCACACTTGTGCAATCCTTACATATCCAGTCCCAGGGAAGTCAATAGGAGCGTTCACATACGTAAGTGCTCATCCATATGAATGAGAGTTACATAACTGGGCTCTAAAACTGCTCTACTTCAGTAAAATTCCAAGGTTAAAAGTCTTTATAGAATTTTTTGCTTGAGAAGACTAGAGTGAACCACGTACAACATTCCCAAGTCACATCAAGAGAAAAAGCAGTTACCAAAGTAAAACAGCGTGTCAGATCTATTCGTAGAAAAGCACTCTTCCCTTAGCTTTCCCTTCAAAAGGGAATAGAAATCTCACCCCTACTTTAAAAACCATGAAGACCAACAAAGAAAACACTCAGCCCTGTCAGAAAGAGTGGCAGGACTTTAAAACACAGATCATTGCCTTACTTCTGACCTGGGTCAGGTATGTGGCACCTTTTAACTTCAAAGAGTTTTGAAGCCTCAAGGGCAGGCAGGATTTCATTATGTTACTATGTCTGCCACCTCAGGCAAGGTCAAATGCATAAGAAACACTTTTCCTTGTACTACACGTTTTGTGTTTATTTCACCCATTTTTAAAATATCCCATAACTGTTAAGTCAGTAGAAGTCAATAGGGTTGTTCCAGAATAAAAACAAATGGGGCAGCAGTGACTCAAGACCTGTTTCTTTCCAAGAGCTATGTAAAACTTGTGTGGCTTCAGACTGCCATTTTCGTGTGATTCTTCTTCTCTTCCTGTTTGCAGCTCCACAGCTGGACTTGCATGTTAGAATAAATCCAAATCTTAGAACAGAAACCAAGTCAAGCATTTCCACAAGTCAACATGGCTTTTTCTCAAGACCACGCTAGCCTATATTATTTTTATATGATACAGTAATTTGAATAATCTAAAAAGCATTACTTTTTGCCCGCCGGCTTAAGGGCAATACCAACGTTTTCTCACCAAATATTTCACATATTCCCTTTAATTTAAATGGCCACTCAAGTTTAAATCACACACATCCCATGGGCTGCCCTGAAATTGACTCTGATAATGAAAGCTTATTTCCTTAACTGAGTAACAAAAAACAACTCAGAGATACTATGCTTATATGTTTATCATCATAAATACCAACTTTCATGGCAAAAAAAAAAAAAAAAAAAAAAGAAAAAAAGCTCAGGTCCTTCCTGATTTCTGCCTCTGTAAATCTTGAAGAGTCAGTGCAGAAAGAAAGGGCTCTGGGTCCTACTCTAAATTGTATATACTATATTCAGGTCAGTTCTGCCACCTTAAATGCTCTAAAGACAAGAGGCACAATCTAAAGCCGGTGAACTGTACAGGTCTCACACCTAGAGACCTACTAACAATGTGAGAAGCACTAAGGATAAAAACAAGACAGCTTGATCCCCTAAACACAGGCTAAGTTTACAGGACTAAAAGTAACAATTTTTATTGTTATCCTAGCATACTTCGTTAGGGCTGTGAGACTATACGCAGAGGCCTAAACATCATTTTAAAAGCTGCTTTTTGAAGAAACGGTGTAAAGTCTTTGCTTTACCACAGCATTTCACTTTGAACGGAGAAGGTAAGTGGCTTTCGGACACCGTCAGGCGTCAGACACTGTCAGTAACAGAAAACCTTCACGAGGCAGGCCAAATTTACCACCATTTGGGAGAATCTCTGTACCGCTGCAATCTCCCACATGGAAGCAAAGCCCAAAACAAACCAGGCTGGAAACCCCCCGCATTACTGGGGCCAAGAGCCCACCTTTCCGACTACGGATCCCCAGAGAGCTGCAACCGATATTGGCAGCCCCAAACCCACGGCAAGCGTCTGAAGGCAGCCCCATCCTCTTGCCGCTGCCATTGTTCCCCTTTGCTGGCTCATAGCAGCTTATCTGACATATTTTCCTTTATGCTAATACCTGTTACCATAAAAGTCTGCTAATTGCCCAGGGAGTTTTCATTTGCCCGCGCAAAGAATTCATCCTCAGTTCGGCCTTTACAAAAAACCTTGTTGCTCTTTTTTCACTTTCAGAGAAGTTTGGGCGCTACTCCAACTCCTGCTGGGTTGATGAGATTGGGCTTGTCAGAGGCTGAACACAACACATTTATTCCACAGCTTTACCTGTTCTGTCGCTGTGTTTTTAAAGACCGTGTTACACAGAGAACTGCAAGCTCTACAACAGGTCATTACAGCGCAAAGAGAGACTACAAGGAATAATAAAGCACTGAAAACAGCTGGAAGACCCATTTAAGTGGAGTCTTCTTATAGAAGAAGAAGAATATGTACGACGAGTGGGTGTTTCATCCAAAGAAATCAAAACACAATGAAGGGGAGGAATTAAATAATTAGTATAGGTGAAGTACCCAGCCTAGATACAGTGCAACACCTGCACACAGCATCATAAGCATCAGACACCAACGGAGGCCAGAGCATTTAGAATCTACTGAAAGCCAAGGCAGTATTTAATCTACAGAGTTGAAGTCGCAGCTCAGCTTTTCAATGTTTAGGAAATATTGCAGTACAGTTTTCCCCCGAGCCATTGAATTCCTAACATTTTTTCTGGTGATCTACATTCAGCACTGAACAGCATTTAATGAAGGGCCAGCTAATTACTACCTACCGTGCTCACCGCTGGTGCTGAGGTGCCCGTAAAAGTCTAGGAAAAACAACATAAGGCAAAGTTAAGAAAACTAAGCTACGTGTTAAGCTCTTATTTTAGTCTGACATTTAAAAACATCTCACATTCAAAGCCATGCTTAGAGTTATGCTCATTAACAACGCTCATTAGGTGCCTTACTGACCACCAAACCCGTCACAATTCTGTGCCAGCTTCTTATTACCCTGACAGGAAGCCTTTTTTTTTTTTAAGAAAGCACAATAAGTAACATTGCTAGCCCTAAAACCTAACTTGAAAATGCGGGCATGCCACGAGGCTCTGTAAAAGGCTAGACTAGGAAAAGCATCCTTGCAACCACGAGATCTGAGGAACAGCAAACTCACTTTCCGTGGCTTGCCTGTACCCCTCAAACAGCTTGTTCTCTATGCTCAACTTAACTGGAATATCAGACAATTTTACCCACTTTATGCTTGCTATCAGCTTCTTTTGCTTACCTCATTTGAACTTAAATTTGACCCCATTGCAGCCCCAGTTGCATGTGAGTCCGATGTTAAAAGGTACAAAGTCGGACAGCTGGCAGGAGCTCCTCATGCAGATTAGGGGCAGAGAAATAGGGATTTTATGACAAGGCTCTCCCGCCCCACCCCTTTATTATTTCCAGTCATTAAGTAGTCCCCTCCCTGCCTCCTCCAGCCTATTAGAGCACCTGAAGCATCTGAGTCAGCAGAACAAAGAGCCATTTCTTTTCTACAACAGCCGCCTTCCAAACGGTGAACTCGAACGCCTGTAGCAGCCTTCCCGTGGCAGCGTGCAGCTCGGCAAGGCACGCGACCCCGCCGCAGCGCTCCAGCCGAGGGACTGCAGCTCCCGTGCTCCCCTCACGCGACTTTGGGCACCTCTCTGTTGCGCTCCGTGACCGCACCGCCTGCTCGGTACCCTTCGCCCAGATATTTAGCGCGTATCTAGAAAAGAAGTGAATCCCTGCCCAGAAATCTTGCAGTTTGATGTTAAATGCAAGGAGAGGGAAGGGAGGGGCTGTAAGTGGCAGGCGAAACCCGGGGGTGGAAGGGCGAGGCCGGAGAGAGGGTTACGCTCTCCCGCGCGTCCCAGGGAGCGCGGCGCTTCTCCCATCCTCAGAGCTGACTTCGAAGGGACCTCGTCTGTGCTCTCTCTCCCAGCGGGCCCCTATTTTTTACACACAAGTCACTTCCTTCCATGTTGTCGTCTGTGTGATGCACGTGATGACTGTTCAGAAGGTCTTATCGAAAATGTGCAGTGGTACTGCCTGGTGGTTTCCATCTAAAGCTTTTAATAGCCTGCTTTAGTTGCTGGCTGGGGCTAAACCATGACAGCTCATAAATATGACCCTGCAGCATCCGAAATGCTCCTTGAAAGAACAACCAAAAGATAGTTCCAATGGACATGAGCATCTCTACCCCAAAGACAAAATATCTCCCTTAATTTTTGTCTTTATTGCTTTATATTTGTGTTAAATTCTTATGAACAAATTTAGGTGGAGTAGTCACAGCTGAGAATCACTTGTGCTCTGGCAAAACTAGTCTTTCTAGCTTTTGAAAGAAGAATGCTTCCCTGGAAAAATTCCAGTATTTAAATTTAAAGTGGGAATCCGCTTTCATTAAAAATGTCTGTAAAACATCCTCTATCAAAGGAAAGGGGATAGGTTATCCAGCTCTACTTCCCTGAGTTGTCCCAGAAGATATATATACCTATATACATTTATACCACCCCAGACGTTTCACAGCCAATACAAGACTCCCTGACATTACATTCTCTTACCCACATCGCTTTTAAGATCCATATGTGAGATATCACTTCACAGTTTAGAACATTATTCCAGAGTCAGTGCGTCTTGCCTGCTGAATGGTTTCCTGATGTTCAGATTATGTTTTCTCTTTCTCAAAATAATGTCATCATTGCCACGCCCAAAATATGTTCCTAAATAATTTTTCCTCTCCTGCTGATGACCACCATCAAGTTTTGTAGCTGACCTTGTCTTCCCTTAACCACTGCTTGTCCAAGCCACACAAGAAGGATTTAGAATATAGTATCTTTAAGAGCTTTGTGCAAGTCAAGAATTACGATCACAACAGCTTTTCATTCATGCACTAAGTTCATGATAGAACTAAGTGCTGAACGCTCATAACACCCCGAACAGTAAGTCCTTGTCATCACTGAGAAAATTTTAACTGTTGATGGCTTACTCACTGGTGTCTATAAAGACTACACAATCTGATTCAAAACAAATGGTGATTTTTGCAGTTTGTTCCACTGGTGTTTTAGAGATAGAAATGTGTCCTGAGGATTATGATTTCAAAAAGATTACTACTTCAAAGGTTAAGTATCATGTTGGGTTTTTTGCATTTTGCCTTAGTTCTTCCACAATTCAAGGAGAATTTCAAAGACAACCGTCAAGCATGCAGTAAATAAAGTCATGGGTGAAGTTACCCAAAGTCTAAAGAGCCATATATTGGATCTTTTTAGCAATCGCATTTCCAGAGTAAATAACTTAAAACCAGTAGTGATCTTCATATACATGCCACTTACACTCTTACTTCGCTTTTTAAAGACTAGAGAGACTGTGTTACTGATGAGGGAACGCACAGCAGCCTCTTTAAAGCTCTGAGCAATAACAAGTAAAAAGGAAGATATAATTTTCCCCTGCTCTTCATGTACTTTGCTGTAGTGAGCATTTACATGCATGTGATTTTGTATCTGTGTCTTAAATAAGGCAAAGTGGAGCAACTATAAATATCTTGCTGATCTGAAGCAGTCAAAATTCATCTAAACTACCCTGTTGCAAGCACTGGTTTCCCCAACATGATATTCAGATAATTGTACATCTAAGTGCAATAGGTTGCAGGTAGCAACAACAGCTGCATCCAATATCCCACGATTACCTTATATATCACTTTGTCACCCTCTGATAATCCAGGACTACAGAAATTTATGACTAATGGGGGATTTGACATTAGTGCAAGAGAAAAGTAACCTTGTACCACCTTTGGGGTGACAATGCGAGTCAGTCATCATTTAAACACTTTGAACAGAACAAGAAGGGTAAATATCCAAAAACATGCTGGAGGTGTTACAAAATGATAGCCAGATGTCCCATTAGAAAAGGAATACTCAGAATTAAAAAATAAAGCCAATTAACAAATAAACAAATATACTGTCACATCTATAGTTGCAGATTTTCCCTGACTCTAGCCTTTGAGTTTGTTTTCTTTTTTTTTTTTTTAAAACGTCTCGGTAAGCTACAAAACCTACACAGACCTCATCCTGCCAACCAAACAAGAGAGCAAGCTGTCCAAGCCAAATTGCCTTTACACAATGGACCTAAGCTCAATAATCTCTGCACACAAGAAGATCTACCATGGATGAAAAGTGTCACTTCCCCATGGTATCAGATTTCGGTCTCTGAAAAATTCAGCTTTGGCTAGGTACTTTTTGGCATGCCGCTAATTTAAAGCGACTGTCTGGCATAGAAAAAAAAGTTTAAAAAAAATCTTTCACATTAATATGTTGGCATTTTATTTTCATGTTTATACATAAAACACCATCAATATACCTGTCCTTCAATACTCTACAATATCTTTGATGTTTGGTATCACATAAGATAAACAAACAAACATAAAATCACTTAAGATGCAAAAAAGGACTTCCTGAGAAGGCATTCTTGGAGAAGATGACAGGGGGCACAGGTTATAGAAAAAAGTCTGAAATTTTTTGTATCATCCATTTGTAAGCAGGAGAGGCCTTCAATATGAATCTGCATTTAAATTCCTGAGAATGAAACGTGCAAAATCCGTCACTGGAGAGAGAGATCACACTAGCTGATCAGGGCGGAGGGGATTATATTTTTACTTAAGGCACTATTCTGATTATGACATATATGAAGGAGGACTTCTGCCTTCAAAAGACTATTGAGAAACTTGTTTAAAACAATTCCACATGCCTTTGGTACGTTTTGGAGAGATAAAATCTCGCTCCTCCTACTCACTCACCCAAAGCAATTGGGCAGTTTTGCCATCCAAAAAATCGTAAGAATTGGCCCAGCTGTTCCCAATATACGCAATCCTGCCTTCAGTTTTGTTGCAGCAGAATTTCAAACCCAACCCTTGTCCCAAAAAGCAGTAGCTCACAACCTTTATCTCCGCCTCCCCCTGTTGCTCTGTGGATCTGAGCATCCAGCAGCGTCTCTCTTTCCTGTTGCAGGAACGGTCTGAGGTCGCCTGACCTTTCCACGTTCATTCATCACTTCAGACGCCCTTCAAGCAGCTTTTTCTCTTCCCGAACCCCATCAGACCACAGGCGTGAGGGATACCAGCACCAGCCTGTGTCAGCTAATTAGCCAGCAATTCCTTTGGCATTAAATGCGGCGAGACACGTAGCCCAGGACCTTTACAGGGAAGTCTAGAGCCAATTTGAATCTGAACCAATTCTCAGAGCATCGGGAACTCACCTCATGTCACCAGCTAAATAAGGGGGTAACTTCATCTACAGTCATCCCGAGAGGTGTTTCAGTCCTAACAGAGACTGTAAGGATTCACAGGTAATTGCTTACAGGATCATGTCGTTAAATTTAGCAGAGCTTGTGTGACAGGTCACATACAGGTGTTTTCAAAAAAAAAAAAAAAAAAAAAAAAAAGAAATTGCTGTTGACCTACCTGGATCTTAAATAGAACAATTACACCAATGCTGAATCACTTTGAAAAATCCATCTGATATGTCACTAACCCTCAGCTCCTTCCTTAAAAAACAGCACTAGTAATACCAAACATCTCTTTCTTTTATTTTTTATTAACAGCTGGCAAGCCACTCCAACAAATATCTCTTCCCCTGTCCTTTTACGCTGCCTTTCACCATCACATCACAGGCAGGATTCTGAGGTATTGCTGCGATGCAAACAACATGAACAGGTTTTAACAGGACAGAAAAAGAAGCCTTTCCTTCCCCAGATAAGGAACCAAATGAGTCCGTTGTGGAGAAAACTTACAAGTCGCCAAGGTAAGACCACCGAGCTTGGCCCGCCCAGGGCAAGCATTAGCCTCATGCAGTGTTAGATCCTCGGAGCCAGGTCTCAGCTGGAACACCGATATTTGTCTGACTTTCCTTCATGCCAAAACATCAAGTTGCTAAACTAGACAGTTTGGGCAGCCTAAGATTTTTCAGTGGCTTGCTCAACAGGCCCAGATTTCTTAAAATGGACTCCCTTTCCTCAGCTCATTCTAAGCTATCCTAATTTTCTGGATCTGCTGCCAAAAACACACATCATCACCACACCTTGGATGAGTAAAGCTGAAGGCCCAGTGCCAAGTGTTGCAACCACCAAAAACCAGTCGGTGGAATACAAACTGCACTGCTGCTGTGACGTCTTCCTGGAGCTGTAAAAATGAATCTTGAAAATCTTTAAAATACTTAAAAGATACTTAGCAAAAAAATTTAATTGGATTTTTAAAACTCCATTTCATTATTGTTTAAAAATAAACTTATGAACACAACTGAACCGTCAGAGTGACATCTTCCTTTTTTTCTTTGCTCATAGAAAAGTATTGCCATCTTACTGGTGAGACATAAGATCAAATTATCCTAACCAATGGCAAGAAAAGAAGGTGAAAAACTGGCTTTCTGGTTAAGAGGGCAGAGTTGAAAAAGAAAAATTTATCAGTAAGTGAGTAAAAGAGGAGAGTTGTTGGACTTGACGACCTTAGATCTGTGAAAAGGAGATGCAAAGGTTACTGCCAGGTTTCTGCTCATGAAGGGAGACTTTATTGGTTTGATTTGTATTGCGGCAAAGCTTGACAGGAGATACTAGCTAGGAGTATCTCCTGTTAATTGAACCGATGCACAGAAAAAGGACTGTAACAAAGTAAGATGTTATCTCCTGCTTAATGAACAGAGACCTGTAAGGCTGGATGACAGAGCCCATCACTTTCTGACCATGGTACGTGAGACGGGAGCCACGCTCCCGGGGTCATGCAGGCATACTGCCAGTGTACAGATGGATGCACTTTTATTTTCCCCTACTCACAGCAGGGCAACGAAAGGGATGACTACAAAGGGGAACAGAAAAGACTGATGAAAATATAGACACATATACAGTGCTAGCCAAACGCTGCACTCTGTTACAGAATAAATACCTTGGTGTTTGCAAATACCAGTATTTGGACTTGTAAACCTCCCATTATGATCACAGTCATCTGCACTCGTAAAAGCAGACTTTCCTTCCATTTTTCGTCTTCCACTGTCGAAGTGGTAGCTTTTCTTTCATCCTTCCTCAAAGGTCATTAGCAAAGCTCATGGACGCTTTTGTTCCCTCAATATTTAAATTCTTGGTATCAGAAGAAAGAACCATTTTTTCCCAGATGAATTCACTAGCTGAGCTGAGTCTATACAATTTAATAAAAAAAAAACATACTTCAATGATTGCAGCTATAAGACTCTTATTTTTAATAAGATTATGCATGGGTACTTAGTATTTGAATGGTAGCTATTACACAGTATGTATATTGATATATACAAGAGAAAATAAGATGTAAGAATGACCAGTTAAATATATTTTCTTAAACAAGCATTTATCTAAAATGGGTATGAAAATCTCAGCAACGCTCCCCTGTCTGTGCTTTGGATGACAGTGGGAATAAAACTGTAGTTGCAGCTACACACTGACCGTCATAACGTAACAGAAATCAAAGGAGTTGGTATTGTAAATTTTGTTGCCATCATGAACATCTGTGAGCTCACATCAGATTAATAAATTAAGACATGGTTATGGCCAAAGGCTAGGCTGTTAAAACTGTTTTTCCAAGTTAGTGTAGTGCTAAGCGTAGGATTTGAAACCTTAACTGCTATCTTCAGCTTCAAAATCTACTTGGTACACAATAGTTCAGGAAGAAGTTCAGCAAAAATGGATGCAGTCAGATGATTTTATCAGACAGTTGGCGGAAAAATCAGGCTGTTATATGTTAACTCTGGGGTAGTCCATCAAAAATGTAGGCTCAGTGCAATGACAGCCAAGCAGGTAAATCCACTGAAGGTCAGACTTCTGCCTAACAGATGGATACTGAGAAAATAGAAAACATCATGTGTAGTTCCATTCTTCAATTATTGGCCTTCCTTTTCCTGGTGCAAACATTTTTGGTATCTGCTTTACCCCTTACTGTCACAAGCAGAGATGTGTGAACAAGGCAAGGCTTTGCTTGATCTCTGCTTTGGTCTCTGGTTCAAAGACTGCATACCACCAAGATTTGTATCCACATCTGGCACACACTTTTGTGAGGTTGAAATCTCATTCCTATATGGCTGTATATCCAATAAGACCTTCTAGATCTACAACTGCCTTTCTATCCCCTGAAACAGTGAAGAGAATTTTCAAAAGTAATCATGATATGCCAATGACCTTAATGCCAGAACCAGCATTAGTCCTAACACACAGTACTGAATAAAATACATAATTTTCTTTTTTAACAAGCTAACATGGAAGTTCATTCTGTATGGATTCATGTTCCCTGCATATTTATTAGTCCATTACAAAACATTTGTATCTCTCTCTCCAGTGAGATTCGTCAAAGTATACTTTAAAAGAGTTTAGACGACTGAGGTGATGAACAGTTTTTAAATCGCTTCTTTCGTTCCACTGCAGTTCGCAAAGCCTGAAGAATTAAATGTTTATTATTCAGGATGTTGTAGCTGCACAGGTTCAACAACTTGTTGAAATTCTCTTCAGTATATGTAAGCAGACCAGTGCCATAGGGAGCAATAGAGTTGGACACATCTACTCTTCCCTGCTCCATCTCTGCGGGACTGCGCTCCACACCTGAAGAAAGTTCAACACAGCAATGTTACTGAGGTGGAAGACTCCTGCCAGGCAATGCAAAATACACAGTAACAGCCACAAGAAAAATGGTTCAAGATTTAATTACTGTATAGATACAACGCCTGCTGCACTAATAAAATTCACCACTTGACTGCAATCACAGCTGACCCAGAACTGACTGGCAGAACAACTTTTCCATGCAAAATGCTTTCCTCTTTAAAGTTTTCCATTAGAATATTTCACTTTTGCAGATTTGGAATTGTGTATTTTTAACTTTGCCATTGGGCACTGACATGACAGGTCCTTATCTACCAACTGTTAGAAAATGGCACCAGGAAGCTCCTGGACTGGGAATTCTTCCTCTCAGGTGGCTGAGATTTTAAGCACATGTAGCAGGACAAGTAAGATGAACTACATGAGGTCTTTCCCAATAAGCTGATACATGGTTTTTTGTTCAGTTTTTGAGGAAAGTTTCCTGGATCATACTAGATAAGCAACAAGAAAATTGGAGGTGATGCATGCAAAAGTATTTGTAAACTGAAAGTGAATTTGCCGAGTAGATTTTTCTGGTGAAACAGAAAAATCATTATTTATTCTATTACTGAACAAAAGAAAATAATCTGGCAACTCCTCAAAAATGACAGATATCAAAGTAGCTTGTTACCCTGGCAAATCCTTTGCTTCATTATATGTTTTCAGCACTTTCTATTCTCAAATTTTTTTCACGTAAATAAATTAATGAGAGGATTCTAGCTTTGTTACCAAAGTAAACATAGTAGCTCATTACAAGACTGTTAAGCGACAGCGTTAGCTACCAGTGGATATAACTTAGTAGCTGCCTCCTGTCCTTTATTATCAAAGGAACACAAACCGTCCCAGGTGCCAGATAAGGGCGTTTGCTGCAAGCTAGAGCTATTCATGCTTTTAGTTTTGAAACTCTTCCGTTCAATTCCTGATTAGCTGGCCAACACTACATCTGTCACGACAGGACTGGGGATACGATAACTTAACCAACTGGGAAGCTTGCGAGTCTCTTGTTTTAGAAGAGGAACAAATTCAATGGATAAACTGTATGTGACAACCTCAAAAAATGATTGATCGATGCCATTAACTTACCCGGTGCCTTATACTTTCGGAAGGTATCACACACCAGTGGGAAATAGGCCACGACTGGTGCCTCTAAGCTGTCCTCAAACACATAGCACTCCTTCAGGTGTTCCCGGTCTTCCTGGCTCAGGCCTATGCTGGGGAACGGGATCCCACGCTCCAAACAGTACTCTGAGAACAGGTCCAGTGGCTGGTTCAACAAAGAGGAGAGTTGCAACACAGAGGTTGAAATAAGGTTACCAAGCCCCATAATTGATATTTTGCTGCACTAGGCAATCTGTGATTGACTTATGTGTTTACAAATAAGTCTAACTGTGCACTGGAACAAGCATACCCTCTTGATTTTAATATATGCTGGGTAATAGAAATGTGGTTGATTTGCTAACACTGTGTATTTTTAAAGCAAGATTACTGTTTTCTGAAATGTATATAAAATTCAGATAATTTGTGTGATGTAGTGGTCACAGTAGAGGATTTGGATCAGGAAATTTTGGTTACATGTGGTATCTCATATCACAAGTTCTTGATTGTTTGCATTCAGTGTACCTAACAACCAATGTCTTCATGTCCTCCTACAAATAAATTACATTAATTTCAACCATATATGCCCCTCAATGTTTCTTCGAACACAGCAAAACAAAAATCTGACTGAAACTTATGCAAACACCAAGAGTCAAAACTAAAAGAAAAACTCCAAATTTTCATTCAAAAATAGAAAAATTATGTATTGATTAATTACATTCTAAAAGTTAGTTAAATAACTATTGAGGAACTTGGTACCACAATGACAAATCTGCACGGACATACAGCATACCTAATCTTCTATGTGCCTGTGTCTGTGTGTGTGTCCCAGAAAGCTACTGAAAATAGCCCTGACAAACACAGCAACATTACGGTCACAGTGTGGATCAGTATCACTGACATGATCATTTAAGTTAATAAAAACCAGACAATTTTCTGAAAAAAAGAGAAATGTGGTAATTCAGCTGCTGGACTCATACAGATAAAGTATCACTACTTCAAAACATCACCAGAGTCTGTGATCCCCCGCTGTAATTTAAATGCAAAATGACATCCACTTTCCTCTCTGGCCTCAGAATGGGCGGGCAGCTGGTGTTGATGAAGAAAGCTGTATCTACCAGTTTGAGGTAGTCACCCATTTCATTCAGCTGGTTGGGAGAAGAATCCAGCACTGTGTCTGAAAGTCAAGAATTTATATTATCAATTAATTACTGCAGGAGCAAGTCCATTTTTTTTTTCAAATCAGCATAATAAGGAAAAAAGAAAAGACCGACCACACTTACATTAGTCTTCAACACAAAGCCCACAGTTAAATATTTGTCTTTGACACAATTTTAGCATCTATAGCTCAACTCTGAGATCAGTAAGAGGGAACACTTCTGAGACTCAGCTTCACCCAAAGTGATGCTTTTTATACTACTAGGCTGCTGTTTCAACTGGTGTACCTTTGTGGCTATTTAGCTTCAGTGGAAGCTGTAAGCCACACTCTTGCAGCTTTTCTTAGGAAGAACAGAATTCAAGCAAGCCTGCTGTGGCTTCTCCAAGACAGAAACAAGACCAGCAGTAAATCACCTGGGGCTCAGCAAAACCAATTCCACAGACATATTAATCAAATAATATTAATCAAAATTTGCCTTTATGCTAAAGCTTATCAAATATTTGTCCTCAGCAAGTATCAGCACTCAAATCACCTTCAGAGATGCATCTAAACCAATTCACTATTACCTTTCCACATGCAAAAGCTCTCATTCTCTAAATACTTGTTATGTAGTTGCAAGCCCTTGAGGAAATTATGGTAAGTTGAAACCACTGGTCGTCCGGTCATCATTTCTCGAAGAGTGTTGGAAAGGCAACCTTTGGGAATGGATAAGCAAGTTGTCTGCTCGTGAGGCTTCCTGGGCAAAGCAGGACGTTCCTCTGTAGGAAGAATGAGAAGAGGGTATATGTCTGCATTTGTTTAGAGTGTTACTCTGATGCTGATAATAACAAAGTGGGGCTGGGCAGCCAAACAACCATAGCCCCATCTGTGATGGAGTGCCTGCACCACCATGCAGACTGTTCTGGGCACTTTGTTGTTCCCCATCTGGCCTCTCCCTCTCCCAAGGGCTCGTGGTAACCTTCTTGTGACTAGCAAAACTCCCCAGGGATGTTGCACAGTGAGCAGCACAATGTTTTTTTCCTGTTTCCCAGCACAACTGTTTCTCTCCTGTTTCTCCTTCATTCTCAAAGGCTTGGTGTCCCCTAACCCAGAAACAGGACACAAAACGAAACCCTTTACCAAAGGTCAGGTTTCACATTTCAGAGAGGTGTGAAGACAATGCCGATGCAAGTGAAAAGTAATCCAAATAACTAACCAATGTCATGCTCAGTGCCTCGGGTCCATCTGTGCCAGAAGTCCTCTGAATGACCCGAGAGGTAGACAGCATCCATAAAATTCTGGGAGAATATATTACTCCATGTGCCTTGGAAGTTTAAGGAAAAAAAAGCCATACTTAATACTACCTTGAATTTTTAGAGCACAGCTATGGCAACCTACTTGGATTCAGTCTCTGTGGTTGTTTAAATTAGCACTGGTTTAGCTATTAAATATTATGAATTTTAGTATGAATATCAAATGCCATGCCATTCCACATAACGTCTGTCTTACGACTAGGCTATTTTAGAATCTTCGCTGTTTATAAAAGTCAGACTGTGATTTTAAATACTTCGGAAGTTCAGTTCTAATGTGTGTTTTCTGTTTTTGTCTAACCTAAGAAGTTCAGCAAATTAAGTGCATTTGTCTGAAGAATTAGTTTCCTCTTTTTATGGTTTATTTGAGATTTAAATTGCATCAGATACATTATCTGGTTTACTAGTATTGCTACTTGCAGGCCAGTAATTATTAGATGCCAAGTCTGTGTAGCCAACTATGTGGTTGTTTTTCTGAGATAATAAAATCACCTTCCAAGAAGCAGATGCGGGACTCTGGGATCTTCTTCATCAGGTGACCCATGAAGAACTCACTACCAAAGTCCTCTGAACGAACAAAGGCCCCGTATTTCAGGAAACCCACCTCATAAGGTGTGAACTCCACCCACTCTGCAAATAAGACATCAAGAAGGACTTATTGCAGCCACCCAAACACATGTGAAAATAACAGCTTAGAGAATCAAAAGCTGGAAGAACAAGGCCTGTAGCTTCAGCATGTTGGTGACAGTTCAAACCACCATGTTTTGAAAAAAGTGCCCTTCAACGTATTGCATGTTAGATTGGTGAATGCAAAAGCTAAATTCCCCTCCACTAACACTGTGTTATTCAGCTTGGGGTTCAGGTCCATTTCTGTATTAGGAAGAAAAAATAGGGGCTGAAAACCCACCGATTTCTAAGGCCCTTTGCAAAATGTTGTGTTTTTAGTCCTTCTGAGTCCTTCTGACACCAACTGCCATTTATTCTTAGACTCTGACAATCACTGCCTTGTGAAACTCCGAACAAAACCCACTCAGGCCTTGGCTGAACACACTGGGACTGCGGGTTGTGCCTAGAAGCAGATGATCCAGGTTCAGTTGCAGGACCTCCTGCTTTGTTTGGGCCAGAAGATGCAGTGGAAATAGTGATCAGCATCACAGATCAGGGCACAGAGCGCTGCCCCTCCTCAGATCCCTCTCTGGCTGCTGGGAGATGCCTCCCACTCTCACCCCAGCCCCTCCACATCGTTTCTTCTCCTCCCTTCATTGCCCTCCTCCCCCAGCTCTTCACATCTCTCTCGGACTTCTGCTACCTGGGCAGGAACCCCAGTAGCTGAAAGAGGTGGAGAGGAGTAGGTGGGGATGAGAGAGAAAGAGCAGCAGTGGTGGCTCTCAAGGCCACCAGCAAAAGGCACCTCGGCCCCTCACAGGACAATGTCTTTGCACAGGTACCTCCCTACCATAGTATTAAGATGCATATTTTTCCTCCAAGTCAGAACCCAACTGTGAAGACAGGGGAAAAAAAAATTAATTAGAAGATCTGTTAGCTTGGACTTACAGTAAAAACTTTTGGCATTCACACAGCATTAAAAGGAAACTCCTTAGATTTATAGAAGTACGTATAATAATGATTACCTTTAAAATCCAGAGTGCTAAATTTATCCTTGACATTGAGGGACAGGTATATGGGCAGCGGATTCTGCCCCTGATTTACGGCCAGTTGCTGATCAGAGAGTTTGTGAGTACTTCCCTGTTTATAAAGAACATAAGTCATTGTAAAAGATGAACATGATGCACAGACTTAATACCGTATCTGAGCATGGACTATCAATGAAAAGTGTCCTAAACCTCAGCACATTTTGTTCTGCGTACTTCAGTTCTTTGACCACACAAATATGTTCATGTGTTATCTGTCATCAACCTTCACCAAAGCATTCTCCCTGATGCTTCTGGGAATTTTGGAATGGGAGATAGAGCAAAAATGTCAGAAACTGGTCTGCACAGTCACTAGGATGTGACTTCCTTTAAGGAAAGATAAAGATATTTAGCTACCTTGGAGGTGCTGCAGATAAAGGTCAACCAGGGCCCATTTCATTCAATACAGGTTTGTTTGCTGGTATGGCTATATATTGCTATGCCTGAACTTAGCTCTGTCAGAGCCACCTTTCCTCTGTATGTTACTAGAATGCTCATCTGACCTGAAATTAAAGATGGAAAACCAGTTTCGTTAACACCTTGACTTTTTACATGCTCAGACGTTTCCCCCTAGATGCTTACATTTTAGGCTTACTGCGTTATTTTTCTTCTAAAAAGCCAGAGAAAGACCCCTCAGAAGTTTTGAGAGCTTTTCCTATAACTGAATCCAGAACTTTAGATATGACAAGTTAGAAATCCTCTGGAATAAGAGACGGATGTATAATACCTGATGATGTATCATACTATCAATGAAGAGTCCCCATAAATCTGTAAAGGACAGCTTGTGCCCCTCTTGCTTTCTTTCACAAAGCTCCTTTTCATAGTATTTCATATGATCCAATGAGAAGCAGTGCAGCTTGCTCTTGATCACATGTTTCCTGATATCATCAACTGGCCCTCTGAGATCCTTCTGTGACCAATTTGCATCTTCGTATAACTTTGCCATGGTCCTGGTAGAAAGAAACATACTGTGGTTCATCACCGGGTGCATGACAGTTCATGGGCTTATACCACCCAGAAGCGTTTTGCTTCAGGGTACACGAGGCACTCACACGCCAACTTTTACCCCGTAAGAGCGGTTCAAACCTCAGGCAGAATTTAGACTATACGGTATTTTTGCTGCAGGAATACACTCGAAATCATCCTAGCTTGTTTCTTCTCAGAATCAAAAGAGTAATAAAGCAACACCCATACCATAACACAAGCTTTTACTAGAATTACCCTTTGATCATCCAGGTTCAAGCTGCAGCTTCTGCCTGAGGCCGGTTCCCTCAGCTGTTGCAGATGCCGTGTCAAACGTTAAGCAGGGCTTTAGCAGCAAACATCTCCCCGGACAAGCGCGAGAGCTCCCCTCCTCGGGCACGCAACAGGCAGGTCACCTCCGACCCCAGCACGCACAGGGCCGGTGCTTGACATTTCAGTTCCCAGAGTTCAGGCGGATTCCAGTCATCCTTTTCATCCCCACCCCACTTGTTCTGCTTCTGTCTCATGTATCTTTTTAGAGCAGCCCACCAGAGGCCAGAAAAAAAAGCAAAAACAACAAAAAAAAAACCCCACCCTAAACCCCTGCTAGTCACGCAAAGGCAGTCAACATTGGGTGCCTGGCACTCCGTGTTTCTCACAGCTTTTCTTTTAAATTCTGCTTTTCAGAGACACGTAAGGGTTGAGCCAGACAAATATTACAAGACGATTTCTGAAGTGTTACGTGCAACTGGATAACCCAAGAGATACACAAAGGAAGGGAAAACTATTTCCCTACTTTCATGTCCTTATTGCTCTCAAGTATGCTCAGGGATCGGGTCTGCACCCTTTTAGAAATTCAGGTCCCCAGGACTCCAGCTGCATTGCTTCTCTTGCACAACTGCAGCATCTTCTCTAACTCATCATTAACATCTGATTTGTCTGCACTGGCAATCAAAAAGTTTACTTCTCCCCCAGGAAGCAATCCCCGTTTCTTACATTCCCAAGAAAATGCCAGATTTTTGGCCTACCAGGCCCTATTCAGTCCCTTGTTGGTAGCCACAGACAACCACCTTTCAATCAAAGTGAAACATCAAGACACCTCTACCACCATCTTAACATAGGAATCTTTTCTGCCAGGTGCCTGGAAAATGAGAAATGGAGCGGAGTCATACAGAATTTTCATCAAAAAATAACCACGTTTCTAACCCATTCTCTGCACCAGGCACCGAGTGATGAGTCTGGCCCCCCGGAGAACTCGTAATGTATGGCATAGCAGAAAGGCACGTATCTGAGCCACAGAACGGTGTGGGTGGGTTTGTCACCTGCACTGAACTGCAGGGAGATACAGGTAAAACATCCTGGCTTGTGTTCTTTTCTCTTAAGTTTCTGTAAACTCTTCAGTGCGATTATAGAAATACAATAGCTCTCACTCAATTTGTTTCTTGTAGCTAGAAGAAATAAAGGCTACAGCACTGAGAGGTCCCATGAAATAGGTGAGCACCACAAGGAAGCCAGGTCCCAGCATCATGCTGAGTAAAATTAATCAACAAGGCAATATGCTTCACCAGATTATCGCTCTTCTAACACAAACAGCAAGCACAAGCCCAACTCTCCTTACCATGTTGTGGCAGATAAACCACTGATGTATGAGACACAGTCCAAAACACCTAACTCCTGGAGAGCCACAAGACTGCCAAACATAGCCGTCATGGACCGCACTCCCCCTGCTGTGGTCATGATTGCCACCACTGGCACCTGCTCAACACACAAAGGCACAGAGTTGTTCATCACCAGAGGAAATAGAGAAGTGATGGGCATGCAGAAAAAGTAACAGCAACACCCTAATTCAGGTAGATTTGGATTCAATTGACCCTCTTCAGGGCAAGCACGTAGGTGTGTGTTTGAGTTGTGTATACTTCGGTGGGACTTAGCACATGCTGAAAGTATCTTCCCGATCGATGATGTTTGGTAAGTCAGAAGCTGTAAGCATGGCTCTTTTATGGCATAATCCATTTTCAGATGTCTTTCCCTCAAAACACATTTTAAAATCCCGAGTATAACTGAGGTCAGGGGAGCAGAGCAAGAGCTGCCTGCATAATTTTTTCTTCCTCTAAGTTTATATACAACACTTGCTATTCCCCAGGCAGATGGTGCCCAGCTTTATAGATTTATTTTATCATCCTCTTTGTTACCCAGATTACCTCCCCCTTCCCTGACATCAATGCTGTATTTAATTAGGTCTTACTTTCCTCAGGGATCCTGAGCCATCCTCCCTTTGCCCCATAGGCAGCACTTAATGAAAACTGAGACAACATATTTATTCAGTTTTTAGGAACATATCTTGCTATTACCTTTAATCTTGTCTTCATCGTATTTTACTATCGATTTGGGGGGTTTGGTTTTTTGTTTTTTAATTAATATGACTCAGTAACCCTTTGTCCTCATTTAATAATAACAAGCTCTATTCTACTTGTTACTTAAGTTCATGAGCACTTCAACATAGTTGACAAACGCACACAGCATCAAGGAATGGGTGTGCTGGGAGCCAAACAGGGCAGCGCAGGAAATCCCACACGGGCACACTCTCCCAGCTGCAGAAGAGTATCTCCCTGACTCTTGCTCCAAGCACCACAGCCCCAAAACAGATTACTGTCCTCCAGTAACAGAGCAGCTCCCTCTGAGTCCAGGGATCCCCAGGAGAAGAAAAGACAAGAGGTAAGACACTGAAAAACACACAAGACAGATGCTGCTGTACCAGTGTGCCAAGGGAGAGTCACAGTCTTCCTCTGTGAGCCTTGTGTAGCAGCAGAGAAGGGGAGAGGTGCCAAAATGCCGAGAAATTGTCTCAGTCCAAGCAACCAAATTTCACCAAGCTTGGTTATACATACATTGATCTCATCATATATGTTCTTTGGGTGTCCCTGAGTGAGAATAGAGGCTGGCAGAGAATAAAGGAGCTATAACTGACCTCCTGACAGTTGTCTTTCACTCTCTGTGCCAAAAATTCTTGGATATGGTCTTAGGTGCAAGTGACAATCTGGCCTATACATTTTAGTCTAGAAGATGTGGAAGAGCTATATGGGTAGTCATACAAGTATGTCACATCCACTTTGTTCAAAGTGGGACAGAATATTTCTAAGTTCCCAAGATGCTGTCCCACATACCTCATCCTCCTGCAGGTCTTCATCTAGATGAAGAACATTTTTCAGAGCAGCAGCAACCACCTTCTTCCTTTTACAGATGAAATCCTGCTCCGCTGCACATAGATCAAACCCCAGCCGCAAATCTAAATTCTTGCAACTAGAGCATAAGAACAGAACGCGACACGTTACCTGTAAGCCATTTCTAGAGCTACTGCCTGAGACATCAAGTAAAACAAGCAACAAACCAGTTTAAAGAAAGACTACTTCCATGCACATGAAGGTTCCCTTATGGAAACGAAAGCAGGTATATGGATATCACAGGCCTGTATTTCTGCCTTCCTGTGGAGATTTTAGACCAGAATCATGTCCTGAACTATTTCACACAGTCATGAGGTCAAGTTAAATGAGTCAAATTCATTGCTGATGAAAAACGAGTATCATAACTGTTTCACAAGCTGTTTCACTTTGAGCTCTGAAATTTGGACACCTCTTCACATTCTCTTGCTACGTATGTGTTTCCTGAAGAGCAGAGGGGGACTAAGCAGTTACTTAAACTTAACACGCTTTAGGCAAGATGACCCTAATACTGTGTTAGGCTTTATCTCTACTAAGAACTTGTGCTGTAAATACTTGAGCCAGAAGACGTCTCTTAAGTATATCCCTTCCTATCTGTACATGATTATGAACGTCATGTGCATCATTAATTCTATAACTTCTGTTTTCATAGGGCTACTCTTTCAAGGTTTTTTCAGCCAAAAGGTTATTTTGTCCCTTCTGTGACTCATAATTAACATTCAGTAAAAAGCTCTGATTCACCATGTTTGCAATTAGTGCTTGCAATGCGGCTAGTAAGTCAGTAGGGGGTAATGTTGCCCTTTGGAAAAATCACTGCAAGCCAGTCTAATTAATTACTGTCCATTTGTTTCATTGAAAAACGACTTGCAGAGGACTGGTGAATGCATAACAGTGTTAGAAACATGTTAGAAATGTGTTACACATAAGCGTGTGTATGTGTGTATTATAGATAAAGGTTACAAGACAGATGGACTCTTAAGTATCAAAATTAGGAAGCATCAACGTTAGGAAAAACATTGTGACTGGTTATACCCCATGACAACCTACTACCTATTCTATGCTGAACTCTTACCAACCAATTGAGAAGTATGCATCATTTTATTAACCTCCTCCCTATATTTTAGTCTTCTTTAACTAATTACAATCTTTATTCCTGGTTTTGAAATGAGCTAGTTTAGTCTGTAGCTTCCTTTCATTTAAAGGTGATACTATGAAAGGATAGGAGACGGCCTAAGTAATCATTCAAAAGAAATAAAAGATTTACCCATCTTCTTCCTTCACAGACACCTCATAAGATTCGCCCTGAGAATCAAGAATGAAAACACCATAAATTTTAAATAGACTTGAAAAGTTTGCAAAAGCAACTGTTAAAGTGTTAGCAATTATTCAGATATATAGTCTAATGATAAACCTTTGGTCTCTTCTCAGGCCTTCTGCACACAATCACTAGGATCCTGCTTTTAAAATACTTTTAAAGCAATCAGCAGTTCTCAATATGCTACTTTTTCCCTGAATAATAGTTATCCTTTCAAGTGCATGCAGAGCTAAGTATACCTATAATTCAGGTAGTACATTTTTAACAAAATTAATAACAGACCAGCTATCACATAGACACAGCTTACACTTGTTGAAGTAACTCCAAATGCTGTCAAAAGCTACTCACTCTCATCACTGTCGCTTCCTTTCCCAAGTCCAGAGAATGGAGAGGCACAGCCAGGGGACTACTTACATCCATTTCCCTCCTAGCTGAGCCATGCTGAATTAAAGTGGGGAAAAAAAATGTTATAAGGAGAAAATTATTGACAACCCACAGGTACAAATCAACCAGAGAAGGGCTAATTCATCATGCTTCTTCCCCAAAGTTACTTTAGCTGTTATCACTATCCACAAGCAAAACATACACTACAGAAAAAACGCTCCTTCGGCAGCATCATGTGCAGTCTGGGTTGACTGTGCTTGACATAGTGGAACATGGTGGTTTCTCTGCTTCCTCGTCTGCAGCGAGGACCTATGGAAATATCCTGGATTTCTTCATAGGATCCTTTCATTGTGAACGTGAAATCTCTCCCTAAGAAGCAAACCACAGAGAAATGTTAACCGCATCTAGCCCTGAAAAATAACAAACAAAAATGCCCCAAGTAAAGTTTCAGCCTTAGTGCAGTCAACATTCATTTGGGCCACCATGTTTTTCTTCCCCCATAATCAGGGTGAACAAGGGCCAGACTGAACAAGCAGCAAAAGGCCGGCGCAGCATTGCAACTTCTTCCCTGCCAAGTGACGGAGAGCGTGTGTTAGACCAGTGGATGCCACTAGCAGCATTCACACCCCCTGAGTTTCCACCGTGGCCTTTCCACTCCTGAGAGTTGTGTCTCCCTGCTTTTACTTTCCGTTCTCATCACACCGCAGTCATATTTTTGAGTCTCCTGGCCACCTCCACAGTTTCCCTTAAGCTTCGCTGTTGTGTTGGGTTTGTGTGGCAAGGTTTTGGTAGCCAGGTGGGCTGCAGGGGTGGCTTCTGTGAGAAGCTGCTAGAAGCTTTCCCTATGTCCAATAGAGCCCAATGCCAGCCGGCTCCAAGACGGACCCACCACTGGCCAAGGCCAAGCCAACCAGTGATGGTGGCAGCACCTCTGGGATAACGTAGTTAAGAAGGCAGGGGGAGGAGGCAGGGTGGAAATGGCACACGGCAATTGCAGCCAGAGAGGGGAGTGAGAATATGTGAGAGGAACAGCTGTGCAGACTGCAAAGTGAGTGAAGAAGAGGGAGGCAGAGGTGCTCCAGGTGCCAGAGCAGAGATTCCCCTGCAGCCCGTGGTGAAGACCACGGTGGAGCAGATCTCCACCTGCAGTATGTGGAGGGACCCCATGCCAGAGCAGGTGGATGCCCAAAGGAGGCTGTTACCCCTTGGAAAGCTGGTACTGGCAGGACCTGTGGACCCATGGAGAGAGAAGTCTGCACTGGTGCAGGTTTGCTGGCAGGACTAGTGACCCCATGGGGGACCCAGGCTGGAGCAGTCTGTTCCTGAAGGACAGCACCCCATGGAAGGGACCCAGGCTGGAGCAGTTCATGAAGAACTGCAGCCCGTGGGAAGGACCCATGTTGGAGAAGTTCATGGAGGACTGTCTCCCGTGGGAGGGACCCCACACTGGAGCAGCAGCAGAGTGTGAGGAGTCCTCCCCCTGAGGAGGAAGGAGCGGCAGAGACACCATGTGATGAACTGACCACAGCCCCCATTCCCCGTCCTCCTGCGCCGCTCGGACCTGGGAGGAGGTAGAGCAAATCAGGAGTGAAGTTGAGCCTGGGAAGGAGGGAGGGGTGGGGGGAAGGTGTTTTAAGATTTGGGTTTAGTTCTCATTATCCTACTCTGATTTTGATTGGTGATAAATTAAATTAATTTCCCCAAGTCGAGTCTGGTTTGCCCATGATGCTAATTGGTGAATGATCTCTCCCTGTCCTTACCTCAATCCACAAGCTATTTGTTACATTTTCTCTCCCCTGTCCAGCTGAGGAGGGGAGTGAAAGAGCGGCTTTGGTGGGCACCTGGTGTCCAGCCAGGGTCAACCCACCACACAGTCAAGCTACCTCTAGAGGCTTCTCACTGTATAGCAAGTAAGTAATTCAGAAAACACCTCAAGCAGCCCTGATACAAAGAGAGACTAAAACTGATCAAATATTTATCTAGAATCAGCTGCACCTCCCATAGCACAAAAAGCAGTGACAAATGATTTAAATCAATAACCTCACTTGTGTAAGGGCTCTTCATTTTTGTTTCATTCACATGTACTCCCAAACAGGAAACTTCACGAGACTAGAAGAGATAAGCAATAAAATCACTGGTTACAGAAACAGTTCAGGATCCACACTGAGGATCTAGGGGACCTTTAGAAACACCAGGCTTGGCCATGATGTCCTGTGAACATGAATAAATGGCAGAGGCTGATTTTCTTGTATAAATCATGCAAGCAATACTGTGGTCAAGGGAGCTAAGAGAGCTGGGGATCCATCCCATTACATTTAAATACCATTCAGTCCCCAACAGCTAACACAAGAAGTTTTCCTCCCCATCTAGGCCACGCTTTAAATTTTGTCTGCAGAACAGTGAGCTGAAAGATACCTACAACTCTGCAGAACAACTGGACGGATGGGCCTGTACTTTAATACCTTTGGGATGAAGCTGAAACTTCCCAAGAGAGTGCTGCACAGGAGGAAGTAGCAGCACAGGAGCATCGTACAGTACTTTGGACATCGTGTGAAAACAGCCTTCATCTCCAAGGTAGACATTCAGTAACAAGCTCTGCAGTAACACTGGATTCACTCCCTTCCCAAGTTTCCTCGTTTACTGCGATTTCATCAGTGAGCAGCTCACTGGCACTGTGGCAGAGCGCTGGTCCAAGCCTCTCCCCACACAGAACACACTACAAGCACGACCAAGTTCAAAATTTTACAACCATACCTGAGTAAAGGCTACGCCTAAAGGCATAGTCCTTCCAACTACATCCTTCAGTTCTGCCCTACCATAGGAACATAAGCATAAAAAAATAGAAGAGTTACCACTAGTACGCCATTAGTAACGATGTTCTCAGATACACCTGGACTGAAAAGCAAAATGGAGAAGGTTTATTTAAGAGTGGGTACATGAGCAATAATCTTTCAAATGCAAATAGTTCTTTGAGCTCAGTTTTTCTGGCTGCCAAGTGCCATCAGCACTTCTCTCTTTCACCTCCTTCTCGTGCTCGCTGCTGGGTCACAATCCCGTAGCTCCTGGGGACACTCCTTCTTTCTTACCTCCCCTGATAAGCATCATCTCTCCCTAAGCTGAATTACAAAATAAACACACAGCCTCAGCTATAAATAGTAAGTGAGACTGTCACTCAAGAAGGGATTTCACTAGATTCAGGAGAGAAAAGCAACCATGGGGAAGATGCCGAGATGAGATGTCAGAGCACCGGTACATGGAGCCACTTCCCCAGTGCTGCATTACCACTCTCTCTAAAATGAAAAGTTTTCTGATGACAAATTCTGTAACATTTAGACTTTACTCACATGTTTTCCAGTAGAAATTCCACTTCTAGTTCTTCTTGTTTCTGAAAATAAGATTTATTTTTCATTTAAGGAAAATAAATGAATAAACTTTTTCCTTTGATAGAGCTCTGATGATTTTGTACAAGCCTCCCTTGCAAGGTTTTGCTGTTCCTACACCCACTGCATCATAACGTAAATGGATGGAGCCTTTTTTGGCCACCCTTCCACTTCATGTCTCTCCACCACTCTACTGTTTACAAACCAACTGCCCCCCCGAGGGGAAGAGGAGAGTAAGTATCATGGAATAGCGGGGGAAGGTCCCGTTATTTATTTATTAGTTAGGATGAGACATGGGTCAATCAATGCTGAGGAAGGGAGGTATAACAACAATGCCGAGGTGAATGATGTAGGAGACAATACTTGAGAATAGACGGACCTAGGGGGTGAGAATGTCTGGGTTAAAACAAAAGAATTTTATAAACATATAAAAAAAAAAAAAAGGTGGGAGAAAAGACCAACTTGGAAAAAGAAAATTTCCAGGGTGAAGGGAAGAAGAGAGAGAAGAGGGAAGACTGAAGCTGTGAAGGGGAATGAGGGGAAAAGTTCGCAAGGACCAATGATGATGAAAAAGGGGGAAGAGTGTAAGAGTAAGGAACAGCAACAGAGAAGAGTAACACATCAACAACATAAGAGGGACTGAATAACTGTATTACTTTACTCAGCCATTTGCTGGATCAATCTGTATGGGACACAGCCAATCCAGGAAATACCACACAAAAACATATATCAGAGAGATCTTCTATACCAACCACAGGGAGGAAAACACTAATTAGTGGAAGATACAAATCTCTTTCTGACAAGTGACTGTAACATCTTTCATTCATATTCTGAAGAACTAACCTTTACTGCCAAATATTCCTTCTGTCTGGCTGCACAGCATACATCACCTTTGTGAAGAGACTGTGAAAACCATGCCAAGTCTGCTAATGTAGCTGCCAAGGTAAAAGCATCACTACAGTAAAGGTGAAAAGTGAGTGCTTTTGTAGTTACTCGTTCATGTCAGTAACTGAGACATCTCAGGTGGCTTCTCTGAGAGCTGGATCCATGGCACATAACCCAGCAGCAGGTTGTTCTGCAACAGTTTGTAACAGAAGGCTGAGGGACATATTTTAGAAAGCAGTCACCTTACAGAGATGCAAGAGAGACTTTATCAAGCATCAGATTGTGACCATTCTGTACTATCCAAACTCACTGATTGTCTGTTCCAACTTTGTCCAAAGAACAGCAGAAACAATGTTCAGGAGACACTGGCTTGTAACATCTGCCTAATTGTGCCAGCCTTATGTTCCCATCATTCTTATGCTGTTGTACGGACACTCACACAAATTATATTTCTATTAAGTCCCATTCACATTTTTGTGGGTGAAAAACCTGGAGCAAAGCAATGGAAAGACTTGTTAGACCACACAGTGAGCAAGAGGCACAGCAGGAAGCGACCCTGATGCTCTGACATATCCCTCCAGCCTCTTCAGCCCTCCTTTTGCGATACCGTGGTAGATGAAAGAAATCATTATGGGCAGAGGTGGCATTACTGCCTGTTATTAAGGTTGCCCGGCATGTTCCATTACTAAGTCACTTTAACAAAAAAAAAAAATTAACCCTAAGTGTCCTGAAAATCCATGTACAGACCATAATATGTGATGCCTCATGGGTGCCTGAGTAGGAGTCGTGATACGAATAAGGACGGCTTGACCAAGACATTCCTGAGACACCGCTCACCTTGTCTTATCTCCCCAACTTCCACCTTGCTAAGCCAATGGGTTAAGCCAACTCTGCACATGCCTCAGAGCAAACTCATGGCTTGAATAACACCTCAAATGATCTCAGTCACATGAGTCTTTTTCTAAGGAAGGCCATAGCCAGCTGGAGCAGGTATATTGAAATCCTTAGTAAGGATTGGCTTTCTAAGAGAGTAGTTAACAAACACTCTCCAAAGCAATAGTAATAAAAAAATCAGGCAAGAGTGTTTTCCGGACAGCCTGTCTGACACAGCAGTTTAGAAATAAACAGAGCACACACAATTCCTAGGAACTGTAAACTCAAGCCCTTGTCAGAAGTGTGAAAAAACCCCCGAAGTCTCGTTACTACACAGCCTCCAAGCAGAGAAGGTGTTCTGTTTTGCAGAAAGTAATCTGAGTACGTATTTTGCTTGCTTAAAAGATGGGTGTGATTTCTCCACCTGTCCTCTCAGCAACTTCACCCACCAAATATTTCATAAGAAATTCTTTATCCCCTCTAATACAACCAAACACAATATTCTTCGAGACATGTGCACCAAATAAGACTCCTAGGTCACATACTGGCCTAGAAAAAAAGAGCAAAATACCGAGGAGATTCTCATTCATCAAGCCCTACCCATTCTGGGCTGGCTCAGCTCCCCTAAAAGAAGATTGTAACCCTGTAACAAAAGATCATAAACAGACTTGCTGAGAATTTAAAAAAAAAAAAAAAAAGTAGTTGTAAATCAGAAGGAGAAAAAAAACTGAAAGATTTTCATGAGAATATATATTCATTTACCAAGCATATTGCCTGAAAGCACAGGACAAAACCCCTGGTGAAGCTGAGAGAAGGTACCCCTAGTGAGCTACTGGCCAAAGGGTCAGGGCAGCTGCCCAGAAAGGGGCCAGGTTTGTTCCCATCCCTGCTCTGTCAGTCTCCTACTACAGCAGCGAGATCTCTAACGATCAGCTTCTTCATTTTTGACTACGAGTCAAAGCGCTCTCTGTATTTTTCAAAACACATTTTTGAAGTCTCAAAAAAATTCAGAATAGGAAAGCCATTTGGCATCTAACTGCAATCACAACAGAGGGGTGACTGTTTCTGACCCCTCCTAAGCCCTGAACATGTAACTTTGTCCTTTAATATGGTCATTTTAACAGAGTCCTTGTGTGTGACAACTGCTCTAATGTTTAATATAGGTAGTAACTTGGGTCAAAATTCTGATCAAGAGTATTATTTTATCTATCCACTTAATTTTACTCATCTTTTTATTTCTCACCTCTGGATTCAGCTCAAAATTGAGGTGAACTTTTCCTCCAGGTTGGATTTTAGCTACATCAAAGCAAACAGTCAAGAGCTGGTCATCTGGTGTAAAAGTATCCTCATCGCAGACTGTCAGCTCCAGGATGTTCTGAGGAGAGAGGCAGAGAAGGATGTAAATGCCACGCTCTGAGACTACTGAGCCCAAAGGCAAGGTCTAGCAAGAGCCAGCAGGCAACCCTGGTGGTGTTTGATGTGGACAGACTCCTGCGGCAGCGCGGAGTTCAGTTCACAGCCCCCGTGGCTCAGACTGCAAAGTCAGGCACTAACTGTAGAAGAGGTAAATCATCAGATTTGGCAATGAACAAGATCTCAAAAGAAAGGCAGCATAAGTGGTGCATGATGGCAATATGCACTGGACAGAGCAGAGATTACACACATGCCGCTCATCAGATCCTTTGTGGACTCAAAATTACTATCTTGAGAAATTTTGGCCTATCAGCAGAAAGTAATAATAGAGGGCAAACCCTTAGCCCTTTGCAAATGGAACGTAAAGCACATTAACAAACTCTTTTAGTAAGATTTAAATTGTAGTGATTCCCCTTGCAGTTCCTCAGGGCTCAGGAATCGCGTAGCAATGTGAGAAGATGCAGGGCTATCAAGCCGTAGGAGGCTGACCCTGTGTCTAGACCTTGTATCACTTGCCCTCTGACTGCTGACCTATTTCTGGTAATTCTACAAACATTTTAAGTTTTCTACAACTGCTCTGGGACAGAAAGAAGCATTCAACTTTATTCCAGATGATCCATAACCCTCTGAGCTTGTACTCAATTCAAAGCATGGGATAGGCATGGCTCTGTTATAAGTCTGTCAGACGTACAGTTTGCTTTCTCGTAGCCTATTAGGCTTTTGAAAATATGCCTGCTTAATAATGGAATGGTTAGTATTAAATGACATTTTAAAATTTTTAAAAAACAGCATTAAGTTACGGTACCTCTTACAACTTACAAATGGTATCATTGTTACTGTATAAAGCAGGTATTACAAGCTCATGGCAACATACAACAAAAATGCCTTCACAACCCCATATAAGAAAATACAACTAATCCTCTAAAAAGTTTTTTAAAATCTCCCATCCAATTCATGGGGTTCTAGTGCTTAGAAGATGACAGAGACCAATCAGGGCACCAGAGAATCCATATCAAGGTTTGCATATTTACTTGCTGGTAGGAAACAGCATCTTTCATGCCATCTCTGACACTTTCTGCATCTTTCCGTTACCATCCTATTCCTCAGCACAACTGAGTTCAAGGCTCAAGGCTCTCACAAAGGCTCTGCACACAGCAGGTGGAGATGTCCTCTGTAGAAAGCATCTGCTCACCATCACAGGCGCAGATCCTACCTTTACTTCACGTTGTATCATGAAGTGGAAAGTTTCATTCCAGACAGGGTTTCTGCAGTTGCATACGGTTCTTGTCCTGGCTTCCCGACAGGAAGCTGTTGGCAGCCACAGCTTGACATAGCAATCGGTTTGGCTCACTGTGTTAACAAAAACAAAAAGATGCGTAATTGTTAAAAAAAAAAATACTGCTGTACTACTTCTTTTGCCCAGTCAGGGGAAAAAAAATTAACCGCTGAGGAGTCCTAGGTAGGTCATTAGACCCAAAGGAAAACATTCTGGGTTTAGAGTTATTTAACTTTTATATCTCCATTTATGTCAATTCCAAACAAAAGTCAATTTTAAACCACTAATTCAATTTGATAACAAAAGCCAAAATACTCAATTTCAACAATATTGAAGTATTCCAGCTCTTCTGATTTTTCACTTCTGTTTGCTTGCCAGGCTCCAAGCAAATTCATATATGACTTCACTTCCTGAAACTCCACTTCAAAAAAAGTTAAGAATTTCGTTTCAGGGATTTTTTGACCTGGTTCTAATTGTAATGCACAAGTTGTCCACAGTGATATAGCAATGAAGACACAAACACAGCAGCACCCAACACAACTACTGATTTTTCCTCTATCTTTCACAAAGATGCTACTTTCAGAAAGGAAACGGGCAACCTGTGGATAAAGAGGCACTGAAGAGTGAGGGGAAAGGGAAGTATCATGGAGCAGCCAGTGAAGGGAAGGATAACTTCTTCCCCAACATAGAATTTCTATCCTATTTCACATCTATTGTTAACCATTTTCTAAATTATGTGAATTGAGTCTAAACAAAAATGACAACAGATACAACTTATTCCACCAAAAAACCTGAGACGTTACCATAATCCAAGCAATAGATGTACAAGAGCATTAAATTCAGGTGACGGTGATTTTCCTGCTAGCCTATAAAGATGCCATCAGCGATACTTACACAAATCTGCTTTGCGAAGATTTCTCATGCTTATAATTGTTACAGTAAGCCAGGACAACTGAGGCACTTCTGGCTGCAGAACAACGAGAAAAGTACCTCAATTATTAGCAAGTAACTCAAATATAACTAACACAGCCTATCCCGTAGCATAGCAAAGGCCATTCTCTCATTACTGCAGTGAACATATTTTCATTTTAATTATTTGAGACAATTTCTGGGAAGAAATTCTTTCTCATGATTTGACACCATGTAACGTCAGATTCCAGCTATGTTTACTAACCAGTTGTGTTTAAGATTAAGTTTTCTAAAGATTTAGGTTTCGGAGGTTAAGTTTTAATGCAGGAAGTAGAAGAAATATCACAAGAGAGTTTTCACAAAAAAAGTCATTACATAATTGCCCCTGTAAAATCCACCTACCTTCAAACTACAGGGTTTGCTCCTCAAATTTCAGGCTGAGTGCAACAGATTACAGCACAGCACTTCCCGGGGTGCTGGCTTGGGGACCATGGGATGCCCTCCTTCCTCCATCGAGGACCACTGCCCACCTGCCACCTAACATTACTGCAGAACCGGACAGATACCCTCCATTTTATAGTGCCCTGGTCAAGATATCACTGCTACTGGCCAGTCTGGCTGTGGGATACATAACGTCATAACATCCTTCACCGTACCAAAATACCTGACCCTTCAAAGGAAATTAATGACTAAAAGAGGGAGATAACGGTTCTAGAAGTGAACAGGCCAGTATGGGACTCCAGAGCTCTTCAGTTACATCAGCAGGAGGAAGGCTGAAATCAGAGGCTTGGGGTAAGCACCCTTCCGTTCCACACATAGGTCCAGCTTCCTATAAGGCAGCTCTAGCATTTCGGTGCAAATTTGACATGACATAAGGCAGAAGCAGCCCTATTTTTTTAATTTTTTTTTTTCCTCTGTGTGACACTGAGTAAAGATAACCTGTCATCCATAGATAGCGTCTACATGAATCAAAGTGAATCCACATTACCACAACATGCAGAACTGATACATGTAGATAAACCATGGAGGAAAACCAGAAGTGAAGAAAGCATGAATCACAAAAATCTCTAAACAATGTAAGAAAATGGAAAGCTGCAAACAGCTTTATAATTGCATATGAATGCACATACGCACACCAAAAAAAAAAAAACAAAAACAAACCCTCAACACCAAAAGCACAAATGAGCGGTTCAGAATGCCCTGGCTTATTCAGGACTTTTGCATAATAAGTTATTTTTAACATGTGTTCACGTGCAAAAACACTCGGCTGACCTGATTGATTTACCAAGGAGGAGCACTGAGGTATAGCAATATACTGACACATCATAGTGTAGGGCTCTACAGGGGAATAGCTTGAAGGCTCCACAACCCTCTCAATTCTTTGTTTTCTCCCTGCACTCCCCATCACACACAACCCTACGCTTGGTTACAGGGAAAACAAGGCAAGAATTCTTGAACAACATCAGAAGTAAAATACTGCATACAGAAGAAGTAGCTCCATTAATTAAATTGAAAGGAGCAATTAAATTGATAGGAGCAATTAAATCTTCAAAGCACCAGGATTTCTGAGAAACTACCTCCTTAGGACCTCCTTGTTTACCTCTTATTTTGATATGCCAGTGTCCTGACAGGAGCAGATTAACCATCAAAAAGCAGTAAGTCTCCAGGCTAGATATTTACAGCCCACTGGAAAAATTCTCAACCCAACAGTTTTCTTGCAGAAAGTGCCATTTCAACAAAATCAGCAGGTTTGGAAGAAACCCATCAACCTCAGCAGAATTTTTGGCAGTAATGTTTCTGGAGATAGAGAGAATGACGGGAGTAGATGATCCAAATTGCTGAAAGCTCCACTTTTCATCCCAAATACAGAGGATTAATTTTTCACTCTCAGCTTTAGCACCATCCACATCCAGGAGTTTGGAGAGAACTTATTCATGACCTGTCTGAAGTACTAAGAAAATATGCAGACACAAAACCAATTATTATTTCATAGTGCTAGCAGGTAGCGAGTTCACTGCTCTCCCAGATGTAGCAGAGAGTTAGCCTCACACTTCTGCACTGAATACAAGTAGGGAGCAGACTCAGGAAACTCAGTGGGAAAAAAAACATACAATTTTAATTTATTTTTTTTTTAAATTTCTCATTTAATATCATTTCAACCAGCCATTACTCAGAAAAGGGCATAATTTGTTACGTATCCAGTATGTACCACATTCATTACCTTCCAACACCTTTTAACAGTTTGATTCATAAAAATTAGCGTTCAGAATTATTTTAAGTGGCAGACACAGAATAATCCATTTTATCTCCTGATCTGCCTCCATCAAGCAAAGCAAAAACAATTTGAAGACTGAGCCTTGGGTGTTATGAGGTACAACTACTGTCATAGAGTGATGTCACAGTAAAATCAAGACTAAAATCCAGCTCTCCCGGTTCCTTGCCCAGCATCTAAACCACAAGTTCATCACCTTCCACACCTTCCAAACCCCTAAGTCATAATGAATGTTTTCCACTCTAGAGAGCACACTCACAGAAGAAACAAATATTCTCTCAACTAACCGTTAAAAAATATCACCTCTTGTAATAACAGTTAAGCTTAGGGAGAGATGGGAAAGGCTGATGGAAGACTACAAGTAGCACGGCCGTTGTTCATACCCCACAACTCTCTCCCTGCAGCCCAGAAGCTGCCCTTTATACAGTACCTCATCTTCAGCGCTATGCAGTCTTTCATGATTCCTCCTCCTGATTCCAATCTTCCTGTGTGGGTTTGCTCGGATGAAGCGATCCTGGGGACAAGGAGCCAAAGAGAAGGGCCAGTGATGAAACCCAGCAGTCAACAACTCCTAGTTTTCAGTTTCTACCCAGATTTGCCATAGCAATAGCAGAGGGCCCTACCATTTCTCTTCCTCATGATGGGATACATCTTCATCTTACCACCTATCTGCTGCCTTTACTAATAAATCTGCCCACTGCAGATGCGTTTGACATTTAAGGATCAAAATCCCCCAGGCATTCGCTTTTGATGAACCTCAACCAAGATAGCCAAACAGATCCTCCTGCCCCACCTCTGATTTTCTCTTACCAAAGGTGAATAGGCTGATGATCCCATTAGTATCTCCGTTTCATAAAAGGCAACACTATAATGGTCCAGCCTGTACGTCTCACAGCTCGCAGGTGCTCCTGGACCACGCTATTTTCCAACCAACTGAGGCAGGGAAGAGCAGCTCTAGAGACTGACTCATAGCTCCACCCCCCCATTGATTTCTAAAGCACAAATTATGCACTTGTTCCATGCCCCATGGAGATTTTTTTTTTTTTTTTCTCAACACCACAGTGACTTAGGGGAAAGGAGGAGACGGGTCAAACATTTTATCATAGGCTAATCCCAAAATAAAATAGTTATCCACCACTGTAAGGTTTGCCACCATGACTTCACAAGTCCTGCCTGACCAACCCAGTGGCCTTGTATGACAGAGCAACTACATCAGTGGGCAAGGGAAGAGCTACGGATGCTGTCTATCAGGACTTCTGTAAGGCCTTTGACACGGTCCTCACAACATCGTTCTCTCTAAATTGGAGAGGTATGGATTTGATGGATGGACTGTTGGGTGGATGAGGAATTGGTTGGATGGTCACATCCAGAGGGATCAATGGTTGCTCAATGGCCGGATGGAGATAGGTGATGAGCGGTGTCCCTCAGGGGTCCGTACTGGGACCAGTACTCTTTAATATCTTCAGCAATGACATAGACAGTGCGATCAAGTGCACTCTCAGCAAGTTAGCAGATGACACCAAGCTCAGTGGTGTGGTTGACACACGAGGGACAGGATGCCATCCAGAGGGACCTGGACAAGCTCAGCAAATGGGCCTGTGTGAACCTCATGAGGTTCAATAAGGCCAAGCGCAGGGTCCTGCACCTGGGTCGGGGCAACCCCTGGTGTCAGTACTGGCTGGAGGATGAAGGGATTGAGAGCAGCCCTGTTGAGAAGGACCTGGGGGTACTGATGGATGAAAAGCTGGACATGAGCCAGCAATGTGCGCTCGCAGACCAGAATGCCAACCGTATCCTGGGCTGCATCAAAAGCGGCCTGGCCAGCAGGTCGAGGGAGGGGATTCTGCCCCTGTGCTCTGCTCTGGTGAGACCCCACCTGGAGTCCTGCATCTGAAACATTCAAGGTCAGGTGGGATGGGTCTCTGAGCAACCTGATCTAGTTGAAGATGTCCCTGCTTATTGCAGGGGGCTTGGACTAGATGACCTTTAAAGGTCCCTTCCAACCCAAACTATCCTATGATTCTGTGAATAACCACACAGAGGGGTATCCTGGGGCAGTTGCAACTCTCACAAACTAGAGAAGACCTAACAGAACATTGCGACTACTGATATCTACTGTTACTTTCTCTAGTCCCAAAATCCATACCTGCACTTTGGCAGCACCAAGTGGAGTGATCTGAAAATCCAAACAGCAGCATTCCAGCTCCCACCAGCTCCTCCAGCCAGCTGCACAACTGCACGGGTTTTCACCAAGTTACAAACTAAAGCCACAGCGTTGAGGCTGGATCTCATGGGCATGTGGCAACTAATTAAAGAACAGAGCTTGTAGCTTTTCTTCTCTCTTATTTCTGTTACATAGGGAATGTTATGGGGTAAGCAGAGACGGCAGGAGCTTTTGTTACTGAAACTTTTTTTTAGTAAGAGCTGCTTTCAATTACATTATGTTAGAAACCCATAAAAGCTTTAACGCAAAAAACTACATCTGATTTTTTTCTAAAATATGTAAACATGCATATTAAAATTATCAAGGCTGATTTGTCCTCATTCTAGAATAATTTCACATTATTTTCCCGTAATAGCACTCAATACATAATAACAAAAGTACCTAGTACCATTATTGAAATACTAAAACATGACAGAAGCCAGCTATTGCATTGAACATTTTTAAAATCACTGAAACCAAATGGCATTCAATAGCGAGGAATTGCAGTTGAAATAAGTGTTTGTAAAACCGTTTATTTTATTTTTTAGAGTTCCCAAGTTTTTAAGTCAGACAGAAAAACCCTTTTTGAAGCAGCAGGACTTCACAGAATCACAGAATCACTAGGTTGGAAAGGACCTTCAAGATCATCAAGTCCGACTTCTTACGGAAAAAAAAAATCTCGCTTTCAACCATTTCTAATGAAAGTATCTAACTATTCAAACTGTCCTACAGAGGACAGCTGCCTTAGATGAACTTTCAAATTATCCTTATAATTAGTCTGGTGTTTCATAGACTCAAGCATTGAATACGTAAAAGTTCCTGCTTTAGGTTTTACTATCATTTATGCAAAAAGGTGTGATGAATTCCCAGCTACAGGTTTTTTGCTCCGCAAAATAAAAAACCCAACCCAACAGTCTCATTACAATAGAGATCTATTTTGATTATATAATAATTCTTTCGAAGCAACGTTCCCTGATTTGAAACAAGAGGTTCAGCTCCTGCTGTCACAAGAGGCTGAACGCAACAGCTGCCGCATCACTTAGGCTCTGAAGTCATTTTATGGCTCGGTTTGATGACAGGGGATTCTGTCCAGCTCGTCAAGAATAAAAGTTACCCACCCAGTTAGATAATACGCCATGCTCCCTACTCAACTCCCACCCTTTCCTCAGCCTCCACATTTGGGCCTTCTGTGGGTTTCATAAATTAAATTAAGCAATATTAATATTAATGGCTCAAGCAGCTACATTGCTATCCCCTACAAGGCTGATCCGCACATCACGAGCACAGAAATCCAACTAAACAGCTCTCCCATGCAAAAGCAGATGCAGCCCAGCAATAGTAGGAAGTCACTTGATAACACGATAACGTGCATCATGGACAGTGGTGCAGGTGAGTCAGAAGTCAGGAAGCCGCAGGCCAGAAGACAAGATAATATTTCACCGTCACCATTACAATGACAGAAGCCCTCGGCAGTACTAGTTGCGTAGCGATATGAGGTCTGGAGTCACACGGACACAAACTGGGTCACATAACTTGCGGCAACTTGGGTGCCTGGGGTGGCAGAGGAGTAGACCGCTTGCAGCAGGACCAGCACAGGCTTTGCAGCCTCTTGAGGGGCAGCTACAAGCGCTGGAGACTCCCAATGGCCACCAAGATCCCAGATCAATTTTGACATGGACTCAGAAACACGTTCCTCTAACAGAAAGAAATCTGAGGCTGATAATCAGTGATATCTCCAAATTCGCATAGGGTTTCTACAGCCATTTAACATCTAATACAAGGCAAAGGGAGGAAAGCCCTCATTGACAACTTCTGATAGAAAGGTACTGTGATAAAGAGCAAAGAGACCTCTTTATATGAGCTCTGACACACAGGGTCCAACTTTATTTCTAAAAATACTAGTGATTTTGTTCTTCATAACCCCTAAACGAAAGCTGTCAGGCACCATCTTTAAACATCAGACTTCATTTACATGACCCAAATAAAACAACCCAAAATTGCATTACTCATAATCCCTTTTTGACCTAGATTCTGACACAATCTGAAGTCACACTGATTGAAATCATTAAGACATTAAGTCCTCACACAATTTCCAGAGCATCTGTTTAAAACGTTTGGGAAAGATGAAGAACAAGAGATGTTAAGCTATGTTTCCCACTTCGATAATACAGAGAAGACCACAGGAAACATCTTTCTTGGGGGACAATAACAAATAACATGTTTGACTTAATATTGTCTGATGCACAGATGCTGCACAACTGTGTTCATATCCTGTTAAAGTGCTGGTCTAATACATTCGGTATGACCAGAAAAAAAGTATTCACACTCACATTTACCAATTTAGGCCTTATTTACAAATTAGTTGTGCCAATTTTCTCAGGTTATTTCATAAGTACTTTGACACAATCCAAGGTGAGCTGACACAAGTGACAATGACAACAACTGCACAAGCTGCTTTGCGTTACTGCTGAGGAGACAGCGCCCAAGGACTGAATTACTCCAGGAAGGAGCACCTTCCTCTCAGGCAGCACTACTAGGGTCACCCCATTAACCACTGAGGGAATGCTAAGCCACAGCACCCAGGATGTGGTGGGTTGACCCTGGCTGGACACCAGGTGCCCACCAAAGCTGCTCTATCACTCCCCTCCTCAGCTGGACAGGGGAGAGAAAATGTAGCAAGAAGCTTGTGGCTTGAGAAGAGGACAGGGAGAGATCATTCACCAATTAGCATCACAGGCAAAACAAGACTCGACTCGGGGAAATTAATTTAATTTCAGTCAAAATCAGACCCGGATAATAAGAACTAAAACCAAATCTTAAAACACTCCCCCTCCCTGAGCAGCACAGGGGGAGTTGTGGTCAGTTCATCACACGGTGTCTCTGCCGCTCCTTCCTCCTCAGGGGGAGGACTCCTCACACCCTTCCCCTGCTCCAGTGTGGGGGCCCTCCCATGGGAGTCAACTCCTACATGAACTTCTCCAACGTGAGTCCTTCCCACGGGCTGCAGTTCTTCACGAACTGCTCCAGCCTGGGTCCCTCCCATGGGGTGCCGTCCTTCAGGAACAGACTGCTCCAGTGTGGGTCCCCCACAGGGTCACAAGTCCTGCCAGCAAACCTGCTCCAGTGTGGGCTCCTCTCTCCACGGGTCCACAGGTCCTGCCAGGAGCTTCCTCCAGCATGGTCTTCCCATGGGGTCACAGCCTTCTTTGGGCATGCCCCTGCTCCGGCATGGGGTCCTCCCTGGGCTGCAGGTGGAGATCTGCTCCACCGTGGAGTTCCATGGGCTGCAGGGGGAGAGCCTGCCTCACCACGGTCTTCACCATGGTCTGCAGAGGAATCTTTGCTCCGGTGCCTGGAACACCTCCCCCCCTGCTTCTTCAATGATCTTGGTATCTGCAGAATCTACACTCTCCTCTCTCTGGCTGCAATGTCTGTGTGCCATTTTTCCCCCCCCCTTCTTCAATATGTTATCCCAGAGGTGTTACCACCATCACTGACTGGCTTGGCCTTGGCCAGCAGCAGGTCTGTCTTGGAGCTGGCTGGCATCAGCTCTATTGGATATAGGAGAAGCTTCTAGCAGCTTCTCACAGAAGCCACCCCTGCAGCTCTCCCCACTACCAAAACCTTGCCACACAAACCCAATACACAGAAACGACCTGCATCTTCAGCTCATACCAGAGGATACCACCTATTTATCACTAACACACAGGAGACAGGGTGATCCCACACTAGGGGCTTTAAAGTGGGATCTACACCACCAATGAAGTGTGCGATTGTGCGAGTGGGCTAACAGCCTCTGGGCAATGGAATTTATCATGCTCCTAAAGCAAAAGAAGAAAAGACTTCAAGACACCTTCAGTGCTGCTTCTTTATTGACGCTCACTTTTATTACTTTTTTGATTAGAGCTGTGGACTTCTCCTAAAGACATAGGAGGACAGAGGTAAGTGTTGAAAAGGAGTTTGTAATTGCAACTGAGTCAGCATCACTAGTTAATGAAAAGAAACAGGCTAAAATGTTCTCTGGTGGCACCTGAGGGCTGAACTGCTCTTTGGAAGTGCCCAACTCTCTCCAGTGACAATGATTATCATCCTACACCACTCCGACACTTCAGCTATTTACCTACAGCTAGAAGCTTGCTTCCCTCCCCCATCTTTATTGTGGAAAGCATTTGTACATAGTACAGCAACGCAGGGCAGCTAGCAGGTGTGCAGCAGCAGCTTATATGAAGTATCTAAAAATGAACCTAACTATTCATATAATTTACCTGGACATTTATTTATCCATGGCCAGCAGTGTGCCCAGGTGGCCAATAGCATTCTTGCTTGTATCAGAAACTATATGGCCAGCAGGAGTAGGGACATGGTTGTGCCCCTGTACTCGGCCCTGGTGAGGCCACACCTCAACTACTGTGTTCAATTTTGGGCCCCTCACTACAAGAAGGACATTGAGTTTCTGGAGTGTGTCCAGAGAAGGGCAATGAGGCTGGTGAGAGGTTTGGAGAACAAGTCTTACGAGGAGCAGCTGAGGGAACTGGGGTTGTTCAGTCTGCAGAAGAAGAGGCTGAGGGGAGACCCTATCACTCTCTACAACTACCTGAAAGGAGTCTGTAGCGAGGTGGGTGTTGGTCTCTTTTCCCAAGTAAGAAGTGATACGACAAGATATGGCCTCAAGTTGCACCGGGGCAGTTTATATTGGATATTAGGAAAAAATTCTTCACTGAAAGGGCTCTCAAGCATTGGAACAGGCTGCCTAGAGAAGTGGCTGAGCCATCGTCCCTGGAGATATTTAAAAGACATGTAGGGACGTGGCAGTGTTAGGTTTACAGTTGGACTTGATGATCTTAAAGGTCTTCTCCAACCTAAATGATTCTATGGTTGTAAAACAGGTGGGGAGCTTCTGTCAGCTTGCAAGCAAAACTTTGAATCTAGCAACAATACTCAGGCAGGCCTGATACTTGAACTCCACTGTAGATATAAAGTGTCTCAAGAAGGAGGAATTAGGGCTTGGAGCATTTAGACTGCTATAGATAAATCCCAAAGAAAACACAGCATAAGCAAAGCCTAGCCTGCAGTCTATGGATTTGTTGCTCTTACCTACTTACAAATAAATAAAGGGATACATCAACATAACTATAATAAACTTTGGTGGGTTGACTCCAGCCAGCAGCTAAGCATCCACACCACTGCTCACTCACTCTCCCCACAGCAGTAGTGCAGGTGAGAGAATACAAAAAGCACAATCAAGAAAACTCTTGGGTTGAAATAAAAAACAGTTTAATAAGTGAAAGAAAGAGGAAAAGAAACAACTGATGCAAAGGCAATCACTTACCATCTCCCACAGGCATAGCGATGCCCATCCAGTCTCAAAGCAGCAGCTACCTTGGAATACTTTACCATTAAGCAAAGACAGACCTCAAGATCGGTGAGTGCCTTAACTTGACACACTTGAAGTCAGGTTATCCATTTGACTTGAGAACAGATGCTCCTTAGCACTGAAGCTTTCTCCAGGTGAAAAAAGTTAGAGTAATCCAGATAAGATCTACACAAGATATCTAATGAAAAGACAACTGCTCTGAAATAATAAGCACCAATAATGTTTCGGCTGTTTCGGCTTGATATCCAACATTAGATATCTGATGTAAAATAGAGGAAAAAAACAATTTTAAATTGGAGAGGGTTTTATTCACATCTGGAATGAAATAATACATCAGATGCCCCCAATCCTGCTGTAGAAAGAAGAAAATAGATCATTCAGGAAGATTCACGTCTTCTAGTACTGATTTCAGTTATTGCTACATTTCTTCCATTCAAAGGCCATGCAAAAAGCCTGCATAATCTGTCTGTTATTCTGGATATTGTTTCTACTTACAAGCAGCAGTTTGTCAAAATCATCCTTACAGTGACTCAAATTCATCTACTTGTACGAAGAGCAGCAGCCAGTGAGAGGAGAAGGGAGAAGGGAGAAGAAAACAGTCCTCTTAGCAAAGTTTCAGACTTCAAAATGGTTGCATAGCTGGCATCAGTTTCAACAGCACCTCTGCTTGTGACTGTTATAGACAGTGCTTTATAAAACAGCTGCTTAGTGGAAAGATATTTTATAAAGATAACCTCAAAAGCTGTGCTCAGGAAGTCATCAAAAGGACAAGATGATGCTCCTGCTTCTCTCCTCCTTCAGGAGCAGGGAGTGATTGCTGTTGATGAAATATACAGCATCAACAAGGTAGAGTTTGTCTTCTGGTGGTGTCAGCTGATGCTGGAGCAAGTCCAGCTGCCGGTCAGGAAAGCAGACAGTCACTAGCGCTGTACTCAAGAGAGTTGGTTTGCACCCATCTTCATTGTGCAAGGCAATCAAGAGATTTCAGCCTTCCAGATACAAGAAGCCGTGGGTGGCTGTCTCCACCACTGTCCCTTTACCCCATCCTAGAATAATTCCTTCGAGTAAAAGAGAGGCTTTGATTTATTAGAGAAATTTAAATTTTACCACAGTGGAATTAGGTGCCATAAAAGGAGGACTTAAGAAAAAAAATCAGATATTCAGATAAACTCAGGTGGTCCTGCAACTCTCTCTTGCAAAAAAAGCAAAAGCTATGGAGAGTTTCCAAAATGCCACGGAGTTTCTCCTGTGATTCCACTAGTAATTAGTGTTTAGTATATTCATAAATTCCTATGGTATCATAACAGATAATTACATTTTGCCCTTTCTATGTAATTTACAGTGGTACATGATACTAATGAGCTCATCCAATGTCAAAAGTGCCTGTTTTCTTCATTTGTTAAAGCATTTTCACACTCATCAACCCCAGCTCAACCAGAAATTGCTTAATGAAGTTGCAGTGTAAATCTCATTAATTTTCTTTTTTTTAAAGAATTCTTGAGAGATGCAAACCTCCACTCTTTGATCCCCAAATACTTCAGCTTTACAGAACTGAAATAAAAAGTTTAGCAAGTGAAGGAGAATACAGCCAGTGTTTGTCATAGGAGGAGCATCTGGATTAGATGTTCTGGACAAGCCGAAGTGTCAGACCTCTAAAAAAGCAGCATCTAGAGGATCGAGTTGAGAGCGAAGATCAGGTGTAGATACACAGCTGCTGTACTCTCCTCTGAAAAAGCCACCTAAGGGCTGAATTTAAGAAGAGAAAGAGCACAGAGAAAAAACAACCATTTATGTGGGCCTCAGAAATCCCACTGAATTACATATATAATAAATGAAGTCCTGCACTTCAGTCACAACAACCCCATGCAACACTACAGGCTTGAGGAAGAGTGGCTGGAGAGCTGCCCAGAGGAAAAGGACCTGGGGGTGCTGGCTGACATCCGGCTGAACATGAGCCGGCAGTGTGCCCAGGTGGCCAAGAAGGTCAACAGCATCCTGGCCTGTATCAGAAATAGCGTGGCCAGCAGGAAGAGATCGTGTCCCTGTACTCGGCACTGGTGAGGCCGCACCTCGAATACTGTGTTCAGTCTTGGGCCCCTCAATACAAGAAGGAGGGGCCAAATGTCCAGAGAAGGGCAACGAAGCTGGTGAGGGGTCTGGAGCACAAGTCTTACAAGGAGCAGCTGAGGGAACTGGGGTTGTTCAGTCTGGAGAAGAGGAGGCTGAGGGGAGACCTCATCACTCTCTACAACTACCTGAAAGGGGGTTGTGGCAATGTGGGTGTTGGTCTCTTCTCCCAAGTAAACAGTGATAGGATTGGAGGAAATGGCCTCAAGTTGCACCAGGGGAGGTTTAGATTTGATATTAGGAAAAATTTCTTTACAGAGAGAGTGGTCAAGCATTGGAACAGGCTGCCCAGGGAGGTGGTGGAGTCACCATCACTTGCAGTGTTCAAAAAACGTGTGGACATGGCACTTTGGGACATGGTTTAGTGGGAATGTTGGTGTTGGGTTGATGGTTGGACTTGATGGTCTTAGAGGTCTTTTCCAAGCTTAATGATTCTGTGAAGTAATTTTATGATCATTAGGCTGAAAAAAATAAAAATCAGTGGATTCACCAGTATTTCAGAACACTGCAAAGACATACCACAGTTCTCCTTGGGGGTGGGTCATCATCAGCAAGGCAGGCATTAATAGAAATCTCAATCCTCTATCCAGCTATCTATTTCCACAAAAAGGATTTCTCTTTGAGAAATAAGTCAAATTCATTTGGGACCAGCCAGAGGTTAAAAAAATACTGGAGTAGAATACACACAAGAATACACATGTACAGGGAACATGGTCTTATAAGTCTTGATGCCTTAAAAAAAGCGAGGGGAAAAAAAGATAGAAAAAAAGTATTACATTCCTTGGGGATTTCTTTTGAAGTAAACCTATCTGTACTCCTAAGGGAAACAGGGTCCATATAATAAGGCTTCTTGGGATACTGGCACAACACAGCTTGGGGATTTCGCATTGACCTCTGAGTCGGGGTCAACAGTATAAAGAAAGGGGCAAAAATCAGATATTAAGGTTAAAGGCAGAGGGTAAGTGTACAGCTGACTGATAAGTGCATTAAGCATATGTACTTTTGTGCCAGTCAGAACAGACCAGGATCCATAAATCTATATAAGAAAAAAATTTTCCTACGCTGCTTGTGCATATTTCCAGAAACACAGTAACATAGAAAAGAAAGAGATAGCTGGTTATTGTTATTTCCATTGACAGCCCAGTACTCATTTTCCCTAGCAGTTCCATGTCTTTCCAGCACCATGAGAAATACCTTACAAATTGCAGGATTTGCTAAAGAATGTACCTTTTAAAGGACAACTAGAATTCCCAGTGCTTCTGCTAAATATGACTACTGACTCAAGCAGATACAAAAATAAAAATACCAAAGCCGTCCTCTGGTCATTGAAGATAGACAACCTTTGAATTCAAACACGTCTATGAAGACAAAACACAATTATGCCTCTAGAATAATTACATTTAAATCAGCAGCAAATACCTGGTTCTCTGACAGTAAAGTAGAGAGGTAGCGGATTTTGCCCCCAACACCTAACCAAAGAATAAATATCCCACAACAGTCAGATAGAAAGTGGACAGCAAACAGAGAGAAAACCTGAATTAGCTGCCAACTGAATGGAGTTGAATTCCATTTCCTGATGTGTACTGTGAACTCTACAGGACAGGGACCTCTGCATGGGACTCCAGGTATGTACGATCTGGCATCAGGTCAATCAGAATACCCGTTTTTCTGATTTTTTCCCCCTCATTTCTTCCTAACACATTTTTTTATTTAATTTGATTTAATGCGATTGACACATTTTAAATGAACCTATGGTGTAACATTTTTCTTAAAGCATCATATGCATCATTATGCAGATTGCAGTAATGGATCCACAGCAAAGGCCAAGGTAAAATTTGCAGATAAAACATGCTTAAACTTGCTGAGTTTCACAAGGAGTAATGAATGCAGGTGTCCAGATGCCATTTTCTAGAAAACCTCATTACAAAACACAGGCTAACTTCTGCAGACAAAGCACTTGTAAAATACTGTCCCACCCACTCTGAAGTTACTCCCCTGCCAAGCTTCTCGTTTCCAGCTCTGCTTTTCAACTTTCAACTAGCCGGGGGAAAAAAAAAAAAATTAAAAAATCTGTGGTGAGTTGGGAAATAATCTTAAAAACTCCATTGCTCTACAGTATTAGTGACTGTGTGGTGGAATGCTAAAGGAAAAATGTCCCCACACCCTACATTTAAAACGTGGATATGCCTGCAATGAGTCTACTAACTCTGACGAGGGCACAACAGCACTACAGTTGTACAACGGTTGCACTACAGTTTAGGTTTAGGTGTGTATAGCTGCTTGGCAATGGGAACGCTTAGCACTGGAGATGGTAAAGAATGTATTGCAAAGGTACGGAGACTGGTTAACCTCACAGCAATGTTGCAGAAACCTACTTTAATTTCCATTTGTTACACAGCGGAGGGAAATGTTTAAGGTGGTCAGGTTTGACAGGGCCAGTAACCTTAATTAGCCTTTTATAAAGAATTTTCCACACACACATTGGGTTTATGTAATGCTATCTTTTGTTTGTGTTAGAGCTGAAGGTTGCACGTAATATTTAATTACCCATGATATTCTAGGACTTTTTTTAAGAGAAAAGCATTTGAATTTTCATCCATAATTTTCTGAGCAGCTTTTATTCTCCTCTGAGTTATCACACCTAGTTAACAGAGCTTTGCAGCTCTACGTGTTTACCCTTAAGGTAAACTCAGCCTTATATTTACATCAACACCCTTGGCTGAAACTACATGAGGCATGAATCATCATGTATGTGTGGAATTCTCATCACAATTTCTGGTTTGTACGACACTATACAACTCTTAGCAGACCTGAACTGAGTTAACTGTGATGGTCAGCAACGTAATAACCAGTGCACAAAAACAAACAAAAACCAACCAAAAGAACCCCACACACCAACAACACTGCTGAGCTTGACTGCAATTGTGGATGAAAGTGCAATAGTCAAAATCGTATAGGCATGATTACACACCCACAAAACTACAGCAGGGAAGATGAGGTACATGACAAAACTTGTAGTTAGTAATTTACAGAGCTTATAGTTAATAACAGAACGTTTCCCAGGTCTCTCCTGTATTACTAACCCCAATTCTAACTGACATATTTTGCTCTGAAATTGAAAGGTCCTTCTGTCAGATCCAGTTCATTTCAGAGTGAATTGCTCAGACATTTGCAGGAAACAGGACAGTAATAAATATAATTTTATGGCATGCCCACTAAATACAGCAGTTTTTTCTTGCAACAGGCTAATGAAGTTACTGTTCCTGTAGCTCAAGGTCTTGTCTTAGGAAATTTTAAGATTACAAATACAGCAGGTGATGTCTTGTTGAGGAGTGGGTGAAGAGTCATTGCAGCGTCATGTAAGAGGGCACTATCTCCCTTTAATGCATTTGAAAAATGTGATGGGTATGAAAGAGCATGCAGGTATGTGTGTCAGTGCTAAAGCACAGACTGTACAATCCAGTCACTTTCAGGGCAGTTTCACTCATCACCAAAACACCGGTGAAAATGAAGAGTCAACAGAAGTGAGGTTTGATACCATTGCTCCAATCTTCCCCATTCTCCCAGTTTGATATTTGGGAAATCCACAGTCAGAAGCTATAGTCTCACAGGGAAAAGAGTTACCAATATTCCTTCATGCAATAAAGGATGTTTTTGTGGCTTAGAGGTCTCATGCTTTTGTGCAACTTTACTGAGCTCTGCTACTGTTTCATCAGGAAAGTCAGAAGTGGAGGAAGAATTATTAGATACTTATATAAATATTGGAATAGGTAAAGAGACATTTTCAAGTGCACTAATCTGTTCCTTATACTACAAGAACCACAATTCCTCACAGCAGTATTTCAATTATATCATTACACTTAGGAGGGAGCAGCACAGGGATATGCATGATCACGCTCCTTTGGATAGCAAGCAAGCTTAGTAGTACCACCATGAATTGCAAAAAATGGTGTCATAAATAAATTTACATTCAACAGCACTTGGCAGGCTCCTCACTTTTCTCCCAAGAAAATTTCCACATCCAACTCCTACATTTTTTCTCTTTTCCCTTCAGAGACATACATGGGTCACCTGAAAACATAGTTCATAACCTCAGGGACCACTGGATTTTCCAGAGAGTAACTGCTCAAACATGTCTTTGACCTGTTGATGAAGCCCCCCTTCTGACACAGATGTCATTTGTTTTACATCCATGTCTTAGTTCCCACCACATCTCAACCTGTTGTCATCAAGAGTATCTTACCTTCAAGAGAGGGAGTAGGAAGGAAAACTAAACTTCCCTTGAGTATTACTAGGTGAAAGTATAGTAGTCTGTTTCCTCATCTTCATTCAGAACACAGTACTTTCACCAAAAAGCAATACCCAAGTCAATATGTAAAGACAGTGCTTTTGAGGTTACCTTCACCTAATGCTTCACATGCAGCATGGATTCTCTCAGGACTCACTATACTTCAGGAGGAGTCTATACACCAAATTATCATGGCTATGATTCTTAAATAGGACTAAGGTAGAGGAAACTGGAAGGAGAGCAAGCACTGTCCCCAAGCTTCCAGAAAGCCTGTAGTGTCCTATTTGCCATGTCAGCATGCAGCCAAATATAGCAGGAGCAAAGTTTGTGACGGAACTTCTGTGTTACAGCACAACTGAAGTAGTGAAATAAACATTTATTTCAATTCCTGAACAAACCCTAGGGCAAGTCTCCGTTTGCTGCAAAGTAAAACATCATTATCTCTACCAGTGTAAGGGATTTCTGTCTAAAGACCATTGTAGCTGCAGATGCCTGACCCAATGTTCAGGCTTCCATTGACTTCATTTCACAGCCCGCCTCTCCCAATGGAAGCTAAAAACCCTAGTATGTACACTGCTGAGAGGGAAGACTATAAAGAAACCCATTTGATTAAATGTATCATTTCCTAAAAATACAATATTATATAGGAAGACTTGTGACTGGTCTGAGTAAAATCTCATCCTCCAAGTCCCTGGACATCTATAGCCACTGATCATGGCTGCTTTTTTTTTTTTTTTTTTTTTTAACAGCAATAGAAGTACTTTTTCGTCTGAAAATTCATCTTGGGCAATTCTAACTTGCTTCAGCTCCTGCAGTAGTTTTTATTTTAAGGAGAAAACAGTACAGGCTTCCTTTGCTTATACAGAGTCTAGGGAGGTATGAGCATTTTTTTTCTACCAGTTGTTGAGATCTGATTGCAAACCTAGAAGATACGCAACAATGGAACACAGCTTAATAACATTGACATACCTTTGTATAAATCATTTGTTATATCAATTTATCAACTTCTACTTTAGATGTCCACCAATAAGTTAGCCTAAACATTGTCAAGTTTTCATAAATGCCACAAAACTCTGAAACATTCTTCTCATGTTCAGCCTAAGTTTATTCCTTAACATATTTCTTCTCACACTAACATTGGCCTTCTAGCTTTATCTCCCGTCTCTAGATGGCTTTCATAAAGAGCAGACAGGTAGATTCTCAACTGTTGCTGTAACAAGCAGATTAACCTACAGTCATCTGGTGTCCTCTCAAATGGCAGGTTTTCCCTTTCCCGTACTTCCTCATCCATGCATCTGTTTGAGTTCGTTTTCCTCAAACACAGGTGACCAGCCAACATGCACTGTTCTACGTGAGACCTTACCAGAATTTTGTTCAACGCTATTGGTATTTCCCTCTTTCCATTGAAAATATTTCAGCCTCCAATACCTCTGGATCTTATTGCCTTGTTCAAAGCCATGTCATATCAATATCATGTTCTGATTAGATGTTGCTTCTTGTATTTGTCTTTTTCCCTTTTGGGGTGTTGAATAAAGTGTCTCACCTAGCAACTGAGCACAAACATGTGATTAAAAGTCTGGTGTAATGTTTGCCACATCAAAAGCAGTAGAGATAGTACCACTTCTGCCTCAGTTTAAGATTTTCGGGTGTGATTCCAGACGCATTTTTCACCTACTAGAGTTAGCAATACTGTAAAGATTTTGCACAGCACTATAAAGAGGTAAAGTTCAATATAACTAACACTGTCTTGCAAATAAAAAATTTGAGAGTTGTAAATTTGTTAGAAAAATGCAAAAATTTCTTCAGCCATCCTGCTCCAAAATACAGCACCCTTCAAGGAACAATACCGTCCCCTTCCTGCTCCAGCATTTTCCCAGGCAAAGCTTTTCCTAGGACACTGAGCCCTTTACTTCTATTTCTGCTCCACAGAGCTGGCTTAAACACACACAACAACAGGCCACCAGTGGTCTGCCCTCTCTGCTTCCCCTTATCACGAGATTCTGCTCCCTCCTTTGCCCTGGCTCCGCTGTTTATCCCGTGCTGCCCTGAGCAATCTAACAGAGAGGCATAAATTTTACCTTCACAGCATTGTGGTGCTTGCATTTTAAGTTTCATTCCACTTTGAACCACTGCAGTTACAATAAGACCTGTGTTTGGGAAGTGATTGGAGATGCAGTCAGAAGATCTGCTGCCACATCGCAGCTTGCCTTTGACACTGGAAGGGAAGACAAACAAGCAGTTATTTTCATATGAAGCTACTGTTTTCTTAATAGCGTATGATATCCCATTAGCCATTTTATATTGTTTCTTCACTACTTTGGGCTTCAAAAATCCACAAGAGAATTTTTATTATAAAAATCTTCCAAAGTAATTTTGTTTTAGTTGCTGAGCACTATAGCTGAAAAGAAGCTTCAGCTAGAGAAGCTTCTCAGATACTTAGAACATAACTTGGCAATCACCTACACAGGAGAAGAAACCTATATTTTTGTGAATGCAAACAGGTTCTTGTCCATGGCAATCTAGCAACCCCACAAAAGTAAGGCCACCTTATCTGTAATACCTGCTTATATGAATAAGTGGTCTTGCAGGTGCAGGCAGTATGCTCTTTGTTAAGGGTGATCATAGTTGAAAGATCAGGTTGTTAGAGTCTGAAGTACCAGGTTAATTCACTTTGGTCAAACCAAAACCAAAAGGTTTTTTTTAAACAGTTTTTGAAGTGATTCTGCTGTAGGAACAGCAAAGCAAGGTGACTGTGATTTAAGTGTGAGTCAATTTAATTCAATTCACTGCCACAACTTCCAATTCTTATTAACATAATCAAAACCGCAGTTCTTCACCTCGACAATTTTGTCACTTTCAACTTCTCAGTGGAAGTGGGCTTTCCACATCTTTAAGGCTCTTTAGGAAGTAACTCCGATATTATCTTGCTCGTCCTCCCCTTGATCAGGTGTCCTTTAGTAAACACCAGCTACAAGGCTTTGTTTTTTGGCTCGGCATTTAATTTTCACCCACAAGCTCTCAATCTGTTCGTCACTATTTTTCAAAGTCAGCTTTGAGCAATCAATCAATTTTTCACATGTTTTAAGAACTGTATGAAGAAATTCCATGAACTATATACACTAACACATGATGTTTCCAACTGGATCATCCCTTTGTTCCTCCCTCACCCTTTGGAAACTCATTACCTTGGGAATTGGCTGCCAAGCCTTGTTTTTCTGCAAATCATCACATGTGGTTTCCTACAGAATAAGCAGTACTTTAGTACTCCACCCTTCTTTAAGTACTAACTTCCTGCCATATTTTGCTAGGTTTATCATGGCTAGATATAGAGAGATATATTAAAAAAAAACATTATTTTCTTGTTTTTTCCTTGTTCTCCATACTTCAGAAATTATTTTATGGAAGGCTACAAAAGTGTCTTTTACCTGGAACAGAAGAAAAAAAGCAGTCCTGAAGAGCTGTTACGTCTTGCACATAAATCAAGATACTTTGGTGTGTAAATCCAGGTTCATTTAAATGTTTATTACTTAAATCATTCATGCTGAACATTTATGAAGAACTAGAATAACCCAAGTTATCCTGCTACAGGGCAAATACAAAAGTGTTGTAAAAAAAGAATTGCTGTTACTTAGGACCCAGTTTCTCCACTTTGATGTCTTCGGTTGATTCCCAGAGTGCAGTCAGTACCCCTCTGACAACGGTACGATGGTGCAAGTCTCTTGTCTCCACTTGCTGCTCCGACAACTGACTCTGTCACACTCACAGATACTTTTGTCTGCAAGCGTAAGCCATACACAGCTCAGACCTTCTACCACTACAGCCTTGCTCAGCTGGACCTCAAGCCAACAGCATGAATAAGAGCAAGTGTAGTAATCCAGCCAAGTTTTAGAGCACTAAATTTGTTTGGTTTTCTGTTAGGAGTCCCTCGATGCCCTGGAGCTGCCCCAGTAGCTTCTGGGAGCCCAAAGCCAACAACTAGAAGAATCAGTCAGAGCCAGGACTACCCACAATGGCTCAAGGCAAGGATAATCACCTTGGACCTGGCCTCAAGATGTAGTAGGAGCTAGATGAAGTCACCCAGGCTCATTGAAAGTTGTAGGACTTGGAGTTTTCCTCCAGTGTGGTTTAGACTGAGATTTTGAGCAACACATTTGAAAGAAAGACAGAAAAGGCAGCTAAGTGAATAACTGCTCATAGAAAGATGCAACAGTCAGGATCAGGATCCTGTCCCCTTTTCTACAACAGTATTTATTTTAATTTGTATGGTAATAAGTTACATTTTTAGTACTATTCAGTATTAGCATTGCTGCAGCACCAACATCAGCCATATATGGCCCTGTCACGGTTTAGCCCCAGCCATGAACTAAGCACCACACAGACACTTGCTCACTCCCCTGCAGTGGGATGGGGGAGAGAATCAGAATAGTAACAGGGAGAAAACTCATGTGTTGAGATAAAGACAGTTTAATAGGTAGAGCAAAAGCTGCACACACAAGCAAAGCAAAGCAAGGAATTAATTCACCACTCCCCGTGGGCAGGCAGATGTTCAGCCATCTTCAGGAAAGCAGGGCTCCATCACACATAATGGTTACTTGGGAAGACAAACGCCATCACTCCAAACGTCCCCCCATCCCTTCCTCCTTCTTCGTCTCAGCTTTATATACCAAGCATGACATCATATGGTATGGAATATCTCTTTGGCCAGCATGGGTCAGCTGTCCTGGCTGAGTCCCTTCCCAGCTTCCCATGCACCCTCAGCCTTCTCACTGGCAGGCCAGCGTGAAAAGACCGGACAGTCCTTGACTGCTTAGCAACAACTGAAAATATCAGCATGTTACCAACAGTTTCTCATCCCAAATTCAAACTATAGCCTCACACTAGCTTCTGTGAAGAAAATTAACTCTATCCCAGCTGAAACCAGGACAGATCCTCAAGTGCTACACACAAAATTTGTTTTTTTGGACAATCTGAGACACAGAGAAGGGGAGCAGTAAGAGAAACTGAAATGAGAGCCCAACCAACACTCTTGGGATAACAGTTAGTAACAGCAATTCCAAGCTTTTGCACGCTCTCTCTCTAGAGTAGAGTATGAAATATTTTGAATTATTTTACAGGATTAATCTGAAGATAAGGTTGCTTAAATGGTCCAAGTCCCCTTCATCAAGAACACGAAGTCAATAACATATTTGTTGTGGTTTTTTCCTTCATTATCCACCAATCTTCCAAGTGTATTCATCTGTACATATATAAACACAAACCATCACAAAGTAGGGCCACAAAACACTTCCCAGAACATCATGATAAATTTTGTCTGTCTAAAATCAAAAGCCGCAATTACAACATAGCAAAGACACCACTTCGTGTTCTACATCCTGGCAAGAGAAGGAAATTTGTCAAGTAAAATTCCATGGCTCTCCGAAGTAGCTCATGTCCTGGAGGACACCATAGGACGGTAACCAAAAAGCTTCATGTGTTGAGACATTCCCTTTTGAACACTAATATGATGAGCTGTTAAGCATTCTTGGCAAATAAGCAAGTGTTTGATACCAGGAAAAATACTGCATGGCTAGTTTGGATGATGAAAGGGTATGAAACATGAGCAGTACATGATTAGCTGAGTGCACTCTGCCTCAGAACAATCAATTTTTACCAACCAGGCCTTTCTTAGAATAAAGCTAAGATATCAGAAAGACAGGTTAGCCTGCAGGCTATTTTTGTACACATCTTATCTCTGGACTAACATGCAGCCTGCACGCATACCTACTCTTGTAAACATCCAGCAAGAGCAAGAGTTAAGACACCCATGCGAGTTCTTCCTGGGACAAAAAAAGCTGATGCATTCGTCCCAGTTTCAGGGCTCCTTTCCCCATTGGCCCTCCTTTGTGAGAGAGCTCTCACCCTGGGATTCAGGGTGGGATGGGGGAGGACATGACAACACCAAACCCAACCAACCCCAAACTTACTTGCCTCCCATTTCTCCTGAATGTTCCTTTGACTTGGGATGCCAGGCTGATTTCTCCTTAATAACTAGGCTTGAATTCAAATGCCAAGACAAAAGACTTTTCCCCCTAGAAGACAAGAAGCATTTCAACAAGACTGAAGAACATATGCCATACAGTGAGTGCACAGACTTGTGGACAACTCTCCTGCCATAACATGGAGTTTCAAGTGAGGCAACTACTTCCTACACACCAGTTTAGGAAATTAAAATGAACTATTAGGGCCCCGTATCTTGTTCTAGCAAAGAAGCCCTGCCACTGTGGAAGAACCTGCAGAAACGCTGTGCCTTAAAAGACTCCATTGTATGTGCTCAGCAAATTTGAGTACATACAGTTTTGGAGAAAAACATTCCACCTTCCCATCTATATGCTCATATCTAAATACCTATATCTCCACAGTGTCCAAGCATCTCTGACAAGGAAAGGACCTCAAAAACAAGAAGTAAACCAAACCATGCAGTTCAACTCAGATTCACATCAGGAAAAAAAAAAAAAAAAAAGGAACAACTCAGAAGGAACAAAGGAAACTCCCATCCTACCACAAACAAACATTCAAAAGCATGGTATGGTGGCAGGCTGAGAGGCAGCTGAGACAAGAATACTTGAAAATTTTATATGGAAAAATATACAAACTACACTTAAATATGACACATGTCCAATTCCTGCAATGCAGGTAGCCGTGTGGCACCAATTATAAAGAAAAATGATAACATTAAGTTGCTGTTTCTCTCATTTCAGCTTAAGTAAATAAGTGCTAAGGACATAAAGAATACATCCTTCCAGGTATCAGGGAAGTTTAATCACCTAGATGAAGTCACTGTTTGAAATAGGTCTAAAAAATTCAATTTTGAGCCATGCTTCCCCAAAGAGTAGTTTCACAATGAAGAGATTACTTTCTGCTGCTGTGCAACACCAGTCCAAGATGGACTTGGTAAGTCACCTTCCCACCGTCAGGTATTCTGACGTAATACAAGAAACTACGCAATATAATATGACATTGACTTTTTTTGCTTACTTTTTATTGGAATAAGGAAAGGTATATCGAGACAAGTGTTCATAAGAAAAATTGTGACAAGCACATTAGCAAAACTAGTATTTATTAAAAGAGAAACACATTAAAAAATATATAATGAATCATACCTGCTTATAAGCCTTTACATCATTTCAGAAAAGACAAATTTCACATCTCCAGTTTTCAAATACAGAAACAGTACATTCAGCTCAATGTAAAAGCCACAAAAGTAAACAGTGGTTTTTTGTCACCCTTTTGTAGTAGATAGTTTCCAACTGCATAATCCAGCACTTTTCTCTGAAAAAAAGCACTTCTTGCTTTCTGCAAAGTGAGGTGAATTCCATCCTACAGCATAGCAGCATCTGACATTATTTTATTCATTCACATTCATAAGATGTGCCTACCTTGAATATCGATGTTTCTAAAATATATAGACATACACAGAAATTCCTTGAACAAAAGTTTAACTGAATTGCAAGCCCAAGTGTAAGGAAAAAAATATCTAACTCAGACTCTTCAAAGGAGCCTTCCTTCCTCTTACACTGAAAGAGAAAGATAAGACTTAAAGCATTTTTAAAGTTTCATCAGCTCGTGATGATCAAACTGTAGGAAGAAGCAACACAATCCCATGATGTGTTTTTAATTGTTAAATATAAAAAAAGGAACTATCATTTCCTCAAAAACAAATGGTTACCAAAGAAAAGTACTCAATATTGAACTTTTGGGAGAATAAAAGCCATTATAATCCTTGAGAAGGGTAGGAAGGAAGTATCACAGGGATCTTTGAAACCATGAAGGGCAAAAATGGCAAGCAGATAATGACTGTTCAGTCTTGAAAGTACACGGGCATCAGCCAGTCGCAAGTTGAAAGCAAAAGGACGTATTTCCTCTCTCAGTGCACAGTTACAATCTGTGGGGTCCCTTGACAGATGATGTAAACTGTAAAGGTTCATGGAGAGAGGTTCAAAAAGCAAGAGATAAAGGTATAGAAGAAATCGGTCTTTCCTCAAATGCCAGTGCACCTTTGACAAAAAGAGGTGCTTCACTCAGTGGAGTTTGGAAGATTATTCTCCAGATGCTTGAACTATTTGAATAGACCTCCCTAGTCATCTGGTATCAGCCACTGTAAGATGAGATACTGGGTTAGATAGATAATCCCCTACTCTTCCCCACACGACAAAGCAACATCCATGCTGTACTGTACGTCCCTTGGGTTCTCATAAGACCATCTGTTGTCTGGAATGAGTTTTCAGTGTCACGTGTGCTACTCCCTTCACAAGACAACAGTTTCCAGCTATTAGTTTTCAGTATTCTGTCTTGAACCACGTGGTTTTCATACACTGCAGCCTGACCGTATCTTCAGCTATGGAAGCTTCTCATGTATTGGATGTATTGATGACTTTCTTCAACTTTCTCCTTTGCAGAGCCAAGTTTAGGGTTTTGAAGAGAGTGTCCTTGCTGTTCAGAACATTGTAGCGATTCACTTCCACTAACCTTCTGAAATCGTATGGCTCAAAGGTGAAATTTAGTGTACGGTAAGGAGAATCTTTTGACTCAATGACAAAGTCACCAAAGGATATCTCTTCTTCTGACTCACGTTTAACTCCTGCAGCAGACAAAAACAAACAAACAAACAAGCCACCAGCTGTGGTAGACTCATTTCAGTTGGATTCTTCAAGGAGGATATCACAGATAACTCTGTTGAACCTTAACTTTTTCCCTAAAGCTCCTCCTCAAAGGTTTCAGCTCCTTCAGGATCCAAAACACTTGGAAACTTAAGGTAAAGTATTAACACCCTTTCCACTTTCACTAGACTCCAAAATACAGGACTAAAATACATTTTCATTGTGATAAATTGTTTAGTGCATCCACGATTATCATGCTCAAAATAAGAAATACAAAGTTAAATTCTTCCTGGCAGTGCTGTCCTACACTAAAACAAGACACTAACACCTTGAGTTCCACTGACCTTAGGAGGTTAGTATATAATCTTCAAAATATAGTAACTCATGTTTAGCACCCTACCACCCTGCCATCTTGAAAGATGAACATTAAAGTAATTTGCTACAAACACTTTTGCTTGTTGCTATTATAGAAATAGAAAGGTTCAGAAAGAAGCAAAAATATTGCCTAATTTTGATTCTTCCAGCCTTTAGATTTTCTTTCTTTTTTTTCATTAGCCTCTTTTCCCACTTTCCCTTCTCAAAAAAAACTAGTTTGGTTTTTTAGTTCCAAAAAACTGGTGGAAGCTGATTCTGCCTGAAAAGAAAGTAACAATGTAATAATTGCAGGGTAATACTAGGAAGAATTAAAGGAGGGACATTGAACCTACTGAATTTTCCCTGTCAACATACCCAAAGGACTGTAAAAATAGCTCTTTAAGATACAGCTCCCTTACCTGGAGCTTTGTATTTCTGGAAGGTGTCATTCACCAATGGGAAATGGAGCACAATTGGAGCCCTTGGATTATCATCATCCACAAACATGTAACATTCTTTTGGCTTCTTTTCATCTTCCTCACTCAATGTGATTTTTGGAAAAGGAATTTCCCGTTCCTCACAGTATTTCTGAGTCAGCTCTAAAACCTGTTGTCAAAGAACAAAAATAATTTCAATGGAATACCAGCAGCACCTCTAAGATCACGTAACTACAATCCTCACAGGGAGGGAGACTTTCACCAAAAAAAAAGTGACAGAAATCCAACTTCAGACTGGCAGAAAATTTCTCTCACTGGTGGTACAGAAGAAGAATGAAAAGCAGAACTGAGACTGCTACCAAACATCAATAGTATGCAGCTGAAACTTTTTATGTTTTGTTACTCTAAATATATTCACCTTGACTTTTCTGCACTTAGAAGTAAGCACTTGTATATACAGGAAATAACTTGTTTGCATGAAGAAAATCACCAATAGCCACTCTTCCACTAGAAGCATACATCTAAGTAACAAGGATCACCTGAGCTAAGTAAATACTCTTATTGTAGGCGACAATTTATTTAGACTTCTGGAAAGTTTTGAATCTTATTACACTTGCCACTTTCCATCTCCTCATGACATTTACAGTAAAAAGCATAATACAATAATATTTGAAAGATGTAAGGATTTATTGTAATGCATTCTTTCATTAGTGTTTGTATTCAGCGTTGACTGATCTGCTGCCATTGTGACTATGATTCTGTCCTTTTATCTTCATGTAATAATGCTCAGCTATATCTCTCACCTCAAATGGAGCCTCCCAGGAAAAATTGAACGACAAGATAACATCCACATCCCTCTCCGACTGAAGTACCAAAGGAAAGGGAGAGTTGATAGAAAAGCCACCATCCACTAAATACAAGCTCTCTTCCATAGGGGTCAGCTGGTTGGGAAACGCATCCAGATGAGTTCCTGGAAGACACTCCAAGTAGCACAAGTAACTATAATGATTCATTATACACCTCTTGGTACAAGCATCAAACAAAGCTTATGCTGGGGCTGTAAGAAGGAAAAAAAAAGGACATTCCAACATACGCGTTCATCTGAGACTGACCAGTAAAGCCTGATGATGAGCTTGCCTTATATGACAGACTATACAGAGCAGATCAAAGTTTTTGCTACAGTGTAAGAAGGGGTAAATTCCCTGACTTCAGTGGAACAAAGTGGAGCTCACTTATGTTCTGTACCATTGACTGTTACAGAATATTAACACAGTATTTTATATCCCAAATACTTATAGACTCATTTACCTCTCCAAGCCACAAATTTCTTGATGTTAACATAATCTTTGTGAAGATACAATCCCTGCATGAAGTTGAAGGTTTCTCCACATGTGACCCGGGACTTGAAGAAATCCTGAAAAATTTGTAACAAGGGGCCCCCAGGTATAACCAAGCGAGTCTTCAGTCGTGTTGGATCTCGGAAATGGAATTTTCGGCAGTCATCTGCAGAAGCCACAGAGGGATGCAGAACACATAGAAAATGCTTGTCCAGCTCCAATATTTCGATCAGAGTTTTTAATACAATATTTACCCAGCTGGCCTAAGGGTGAATTTGTCCTCTAATAAAAAAGTATGGTAATGAAATTTAAGCTGCATATTCTATAGTTGGATAATTTACCTGCCCTATTTAAAGGGAATAGCATTACTCATAAAACTATATTCATTTCAAACCCACAGAAAGAAACCCTTGTTACCAAGTGATGACATCTTCTGTCTCATAAGACAACAGTCATCCACACAGAGTAGCATTTATACTTACAACAACAGAAGTGTGCACATCAGGGGAAACTAGGGCTGCAAAAGCAGAGAAGAAAGAATCTCTCCAACGCCTACTTACTATAAGGCTATAACTATGTACCTGAGCAACTCTCAGCCTTTAATACACTTCCTTTTCACTGCTCGGGAAGCATTGTACAAATGGCGAACAATGCATAAACATAAAATCAGACCAAGGAGGGAGCTGAAAACTTATTTTCCACCTCCTACTTAGCAGTCCAGCTTCTATTCTTCCTCTTCTCGTGATTAAGACCTCTGCACTGCAACGTGTGTTTAAGATGGCTCCCAGAACTAGCCCAAATTTATAGTCAGTCAGATACAATTTTTAAAAAAAGGAGGAATAGAAAGCATACTGAAAAACTATAATTACTCTCTTCACTGTATGTGTGATGAAAGGGAATAATACACAGTTCAAGAAAGGCCTGTCCAAATCCATCCTTTATGCTAATCTTGAAAACTACACACAGCACATTTGAGTCATATTATTTGTGTCATTCCAAAACAAGGAATCTTTAACAAAAATACTACTATTTTAATGTATGTTCTTACCTACAACTTTGATAACATCTTTGAAAGGATCTAAAAAGCCCAGTCCTATACCAATCACCTTCATGCAGATATCATCCAAGCTTGCAGCAAAGGCACTGCCCCACATTCCTGCAGGAGAAAGGTAGAAGAATTTAATACTGAAAAGGCTTTTCACAGTGTAACCAAAAGGCCTATAATTCAGCTGCCATTTGTCATGGGTGAGGGCTGTTGCTTGACCCCTAGTATTTGAACTCAAACATCACCTGTTCAAATCTTTGAGTTAATCATGTGGCAAATTCTGATGTAATAATATAATGCAGAAACTTCTCCAAGAGAAAAGCTCTTCTATCAGCAAGGGAAAGATGGCAAGAGAATGGGAAGACCTAAACTGAAGTTTTTTGACAGGCAGCTTATAATAGAGTCTTCTTACAGACTCAAGACTTCAGGGCATAATACTGTGAACATGCACCTAAACCTCTGGAGAAAGATTTTACATTTTTTTCTTCAAATTCTTTACAAAGGGACAAAAAGGCACAGGTTTAAGTTGATGAGTCCCAAAAGGAGCATAGTTCTTTTCCATCTCGCCATTTTATCCATTGCTGTAAGATCATACCTTGTAGAAAACAAATCCTAGGCTCTGGATGTTTCTGGACAAGCCGTCCCATGAAGAACTCACTGTCAAAGTCCTCTGTTCGGACAAAAGCTCCATATTTGCGAAATCCAACTTCATAAGGTGTGAACTCACACCATTCTGAGAACAAGCCAACAGGATATTTACTTATCCCAGAGTAAACATAGGTAAAAAAAACCTCATCTAATGTCTGTTCACACAAGGGAGACAGAAGGGAGTCTCCCTCCAGTCTCCCCATCACTATGGGTTTCCCTGCCACTCTTCTCAGGGAGCCTATTTTACACATGATTAACAACAACTATTGTACAGGCTTTCATTTACTAAATACAACCTCTTTTCTTCCTGCCCCTTGGGGGGGCAGGCAGAATTCCATCTTGCTTGTCTTGACTTTGTTACTGCAGAAATAACCTGCCTATTTTACTTCAACTTTAAACCATCATGAGGGCTCCCTTTTCCTTCACAAATAGAAGCTACTTCACTTTTCTCAGCCTTTCTTCACACTACTTACCAACTCTCAGCAACTATTACAGTACTGACTTGAAAACTCAGTTGACCCCCTGTGTCAGACTTCATTGTCTGCTTACCAAAGTGTCTCCTCATGCTTGAAAACTGTCTACAAATATTTAGAAATCAAATTCATTGTCATACACACACACTCCTCCTCCAGAACAAAACAAACAAAAGTCCCATAATGGTACACAGATGGACACAAATGTGTGTTTCTGTCTCCCTGTATCTACCCTCATTTGTTGCATCATATTTAAAGTTTCAAATGACCTGGAATAGGACTGGACTTCATCTTTTTACTGTAATTGTATAACCAGCAAGAACCCAAGCTGCTAAATACCACAATTTTGATGATGGATGCTGCAAGGTTGCCAATCCATCATTTTACATGAATCCTACACAAATTGATTATCTGAGAGTATAAAACAAAGCAGGTCACCTAATTACCAAGGACTTAAATTCTCTGAATCAGACAGACCCGTGTATTGCAAGAATCTTCCCTCTCAGCTCCTAATAATTTCAGGCACTTTCTAGCAAAACATATGGAATGGCCAGCAGAGTTGAATCTCATTTCTCTGTTATAGCCATGATGAAGACCTTTGCCATCAGGATGATAACACTCTGCCAATCAGTATCCTATTGCCTCTTGCACTGCCAACTGCTGCTTGAGCCACTTTTCCTGTTGTCACCTACTCACTGCCCAAGGAACTGGATAGGTAAAAGGAATTTATGGACTGTAGCAAACAAAAATAAATTTGCCATGTTCATACCTGCAAAGTCACCACTGCTAATATTGGGTCTCACATTGACAGCTGCATAGATAGGATAGGGGTTCTGGGCCCATTTCACTGCCTCTTGCTGATCAGACAGCTTTGATGGATCTTCCTGGTCACATGCAAGGAAGGAGAACCACACTTTAGTCAAGTAAGTTCTGTACCCATACTTTGACAATTTGAAGCTGGTGCTTAGCATTTCTGACTAACAATACTACTAATTCAAAGTCCCTTTTCCTGCCTCTGTCCACGCATATGGTTATATTTTGCCACAATATTTCTGCAGTTGCATATTTAGAATGTACGGTGTTATTAATAAACTAGTTACCCCTCTGATTTCTGATTTCAATCAGCATTGCAAATACTGCACAGTAATGCCATCATTCTCTCAGGCTTAACCTACCCAATACAAAAGCTATTAATATAGTGACAGTCATTCCAAAATAAACACTACATATTTCTACAGCACTGATCTATACGACTTTGAAATTCTTTACTAAAGAAGGGTGCCAGGAAACCCAGGGCAGAAAGAGATGAGAGCTCCCTATGCTTATTCCACAACAGCTCACAAAGGTAGAGGGTAATTGGTTTCTTGACACACAACATGTAGGCGGGCAGAGCTCCCAGCTGAAAGACAAAGAGCAGTACGCATCCAAACATGAACTCTTTTACCTTCTGTTGTAGGAAATATTCCACAATTAGGCCCCACAAATCTGTAAAGGAAACTTTTTGTCCACTAGTCTCCATTGCATTCAGCTCCTGGAAATAGTATTTCAAGCGTTCTGGGGAAAATGCCCCCGCTTTGCTGCTGGACACAGTACCCTGAGCTCTTCTGATTGCATCTTGAAGGTCTTTCTGTGACCAGTCAGGGTCTTGATACAATGTTGATAAACACCTGAAAATGCTTACATTAATGTCATCAGTAATAATGACCCGCACGTAAACAATTTTAGCTAGTTCTAATTAGGGCTGCAGCACTGAACTAAAAGCTTGAGAAATCTAGCGAAAAGATAAAATATCGCAAAGAGAAAAGAGACCATTATAATGGATCTCTGAACTCTAAAACGTGCTGAAAACCCTGACACTTAGAGGACAACTTCATCCCGATTGCTAACCTACCTTTCAAGGATGTTCCAAGCATCATATGCTAGCACACATGCACCAGTTCATAAATATGAGTTAACTCCAGGCCATTAAGAACCCTGAGAGACTGGCTGACAGCAGGGGTACTACCAACATACAGCAATGGAGGCCATAGCCTTCATCAGAACACGGGTCCGATTAACTGAGAAACTAGGTTGGACTATCGGCCATCCACCTGAACAGACGCCTACATTTGTTTGAAAGTCTGTCTCTGAACCAAAAGGGGCAGGCCAGATTGCAAGGTTGGTGGAAGAATACTAGGTACACAGGAGTTAGTTTAACACACAAAGCTCTGAAAGGGAGGATTATGCCGTCAGGTAGCCCAACTCCTCAGTGAAATAATTTCACGAAAACAATGTGTACTTATGAGGGATGATTTCGCCACAAACTCCAAGAACTGAGCTCCTGAAACATTCTAGCCATGTCTAACATTCCAGCACATGGCTCCAGTCCTCCAAAGGGCAAGCCGGTGTTATTCTTCTATTCATACGCCATTTTGGAAGGTGGCGATGTAGTGGTCGGTGTGGACAAGTTTTCAGTGACTTGCACCACCTCAGTTACCTTCTTGGCGAGAGCAAGGAAATAGGGAAAATTTTCAAAGTCAGGGCTCCGAGGGAACACACAGCAGTTCTAGTCATGAATTATATTCTAATATTCAACTGCCAGGCTTGCAAAAGCAGCAGATCCATAAATTTAGCCAGTAGCTGTATGGGTTACAAGTGATAATGAGTCTTAGACTCTTTAGGATCCCCATCAGAACTCACAGGTGGGAAATGATAAAATATTTGACTTTGTTGTCTATCTACAGATGGCACAAATGCAGTTTTGGCCTTATTTTGCATCAACACTACCATATTCACCTGTAAATTTCTGGAATCAACACTGCATGTAACTTACCAAGTAGAGCCAGAAATCCCACTGAGATACATTGCAGCATCCAAAAGGCCCAGCTGCTGAAGCCCAGCCAGACTGCCATAGAACGATGTCAGTGCTCTCATCCCACCTCCAGACCCCAGTACTGCTACGACTGGAACCTGCAGACAGCAACCTCAAGAGTCACAATCACAGGCTTCTGAATTGCCAGTAAGTTACAGAACTAATCCCCTTTAAGTCTCATTCTTATAAAAATAAGAGGTAAAATCTCCATTTCTATTTACATTTCAAGTAATTTCAGGTTTGATTTCAACCAGAACTCCTTTCTCTACTTTGTAATTGAAATTGAAATATATTGTTTATTATAAAACATAGCATTGTCATCTTAGGGACAGTCACTTGCTGAAATTATATATATTATCACACATTTACTTGCATGCCATACAATATACACATAAGAACAAAAAAAAAATCATTCTTATAACAGCACCCAAAGATCACAGAGCAAGGCATCAGGCTATCAAGATATAACAGTGTCCTCAAATCACCAATTAGGAAGCTGTTCCTGTGGTCTGAGCTTCAATTTAATCATTCTGAAATAGACTTTCCCATCACAACTCAGAGCTCAAAGCCCAAGATACAAGAGTTCAACTAAAGGAAGTACATACATTCTGAAATTTCAATCGTCTTCCAAAACATACACACACATCTCCCTAAAAATTTTAGAAATATAGCAACATTTGAGACTTCAGAACTGAAACATCACAGGGATCTCCCTCAAACCATGGTGAATGCGAACCATGCTTTCTGTTGGTTACAGGGAAAGAATCCTACAGTACCTAATTATCAACCAAGCACAAAGGATTTTACGAATCTCACTACAGCACTGTGCTCAATACCTCATCTTTTGGAGGGGATTCTTTTAAGTGAAGAGTCTTCCTCAGTGCCTCAGAAACTATTTTCTTCCTTTTGTCCAAAAATTCTCTCTCCTCTTTACAGAGGTCAAAACCCAGACGTATATCAAGATCCCAAGTGCTGAAATAGAAATTAAGACCAAAAACAACAAAATTTTCGAGGATTTGTTATTACCAGGGACAAGCAGTTTCTGTGAATGCACAATCTAGGTGCTGATCTGAACCACTAGCTCAAACTCTTAAATGAAGTTCTAGTGTATGTCTATACACCAGCTATTTCGTAACAACAGATTTTGGAATTGAAAATGAAACTTCTCCCTATTGCATTTCTCCCTTAATGTATAAATACAAAGCTTATGTCAAACAGTATTCAGATTAAGCTTCAGGAATTTCACAATGGAAGAAAACATTCTCAGCAGGTGAAGACGACTGCATGAGAAGCAACTGAGATCATGTATTGACATGGATGGAGAAATGAGGGGAAGAGCGATTTTAACACAGAAGTTTCTGAACTTCAGAGGCAAAAGGGGACAATCGAATACCAATAAACTTGCTATGAGTTTGTAAAAGGGGAGCAGGATCTTCAGTTAATGACTATGTACCCAATGACCCTATCAACTTACTAGCCAGCTGCTTGGTTTTGTGTGTTATTCTTTCCTTACCACTCTTTTCTTGCACCCTTCCTCTATTTTGTAGTTCAAGCTTTTCACACACTGAGATGTCCTTTCCTATTTGTCAGTACAGCCCTGCACATATTCTGGGAACTATCTGCACTGGACAAAACTACTTAATATTTACACCATCGGCTATTTTAAGTATTAGGAACACAAAATTTGTTCATATTTCAGCAGGACTGACACCAATCCAATAGATAGTATCTGCAAAGTGAAGAGTCACAGCCTTCAGAAGAAAAATAACCAAAAGATATGTTCTTTAATCTACCCCAAGAGATCAATGGAAACAACAGAGCTCCCCAGAACAGCAGGGAGAGTCACGCAGTATCTTCACTATGAGCATAAAGGCCTTTCCTGATTTTTAGAGGTCTTTGAGGTTCCCACTTACCTCTCTTCAGTTTTCAAACTCATATCCAAACTTTGTCCCTGTGAAAAGAGAGAACACATCTTGAAATTGATAGCAACTTGTCATGGTATTCTCATATCAACTCCAAAACACAGCCCTATACCAGCTATCGGGAAGAAAAAACAACTCCAACCCAGCCAAAACCAGGACATAGCTACATAGGCGGAACTACTAACTAGAGGTTATGACATCAACGGGGTCACTAGATACTAACCAGACCACCACTCTCACCCTTAAAATTACATCTCTGGAACACCATTCCTTTGCACCTATTTCAGATATTTTCAATAGTCTCCACAGAAAATCAAAACATGCAGTCAGAGAGCAGGGTGAAGAAAAAGAAAATTTATTTCTTCTGCAAGCTCCTTGCTTTTCTCCTCCTCTGATATTTTTCTTTCACAACATAACAAACCTTTTGCTTTGGAAAGTGACAAAATTTATATTTATATATTTCATGGTCCAACCGTATGAAAATATTTTTAGAAGAATTGCACTGAGTAATCTCAGTATTTCATTCTAGATGAAACATCCAAGAAAACAGCGCTTCTAAGAATCACGTGCAGCTTAACTTTCCAAATGCCTATAGGCAATGGAGGAAAAAGTTATCCCAAGCGTGTTAAAACAAGTGCAAAATGTTGACATTACCTCTCCCAGAGAAACGATTCTATCAACTTTTTGTCCAATAGGAAGGGAATTAACTGGCACAGTCCCCAATCCCAGAACTGTAGTATGCTTTTCAATATCAGGGTTCATACCATCCTAATAAAAAACAAAATGTTATTTGAGCTCTTCAGAAAAAAGATATGACTTTCCTATGTCAATACAGCAAACAATCCTTAAGATCATTACAACTAAATCTTTCCCAAAAGTCTAATGCTTTTCAAGATTCTCCTGCTCTCTGCTTGACAGATCTTTGCTGGAATTATTTCTGTCACTCAATTTCATTTTATTTTTAATATAGCTGTCTACTACCAGCAAAAAATCTTCACCTCAAAATATAAAATTTCCCCCAAAATAGTTGTGTTCTGACATGTGTCAGAAAGCCCACAAAAGCAAATTTGCATCCTGTCTTCACAGCAAAATTTGGAAAATATACTAACAAGGCAACAGCGCTAGACATACAGAAAAAGTTCCACAAAATAAGATAGTAGCCTTAGGGACACATGGGAGCACGTAATTAAAACCCAATCATCTTTACAAGCAGAGAAAATTAAAGTTTGCCAGAAAACGAGTTTTCTCCCATATTTTATTAGCCAGTAGCAAGCTCTCTTAGCAGAGAGCTGTGTGCAGATTCCTAAATTTAAAAGTCATATTTAAAAGCCCCTCGTATCACAGGGACACACTCAGACCTACACAGCCTACCAGGTGGGCTGGAGCCTTTACACCCACCGCAGGCCTCAACCCTTGGGAGGAGGCAGCACATTAAAGAAACAACAGGTTGTCACCCTTCTCACAAGAAGGACTGAAGACAGACAAGGAACTACCCATAGATTTCACAAATGTCTTCTGACCAAAAACATCAGTCCTCCGTCAAATGTCCCTCCAAGCCCACCGTCCTCCTCCTAACAGGGGCAAATAACATGCATTTAGGTACAGGGCAAGCAACATTACAATGTTCCTGGTACTCTCCTACCTCCGATAAGCGAGGAGAAGTCAGACTGGATAGCTTTGTGATCTATGCCAGCTTTTGAAGGAGTATGTTCTGCTAGCTACCAGGGGTGGTTTGGTTGACGTTTACCACTTGGGCCAATCTCCCTGCTTGACTTCTACCATGGTTTTTCTAGCCTGGCTCTGAGTTTTTGACCACTCAAGTCGAGGTCTCTCTCTTCAGCTTATGTTTGCTGCCCAAACAACCCCATTGCAAAGCTATTCTTCCATATTCCTTTCTGTGTTCTCTTCTCCATAGCCGCCTCTAGAATAGTCAAGATCACCATCTGCATTCATGCTGCCCAGCTGCTTGTGGGGATGAATAACATCGCAGAATAAATAGTTTCCTTGCTCTCATTTTTGTTGTCTGACCATGTTGGAGCCATCATCACAATGACTATTCTGTCACTCCTATGGGTTACACACACTGCAGAAACTGTGAAGTGACAGACAAAGCTAAATAAACCTTTGCAAGTGGCATGAGCTCTGCAAGTTTCTAACAGAAAAGACTTGCTACAGAGCATCTCAACAGCTGAAAGATATCGTCGTGTAGCAAGCATGTGCAGATTCAGATTTTTTTAATCCCCAATTTGAACATATTTTAGTGTCGGGGAGGGTATAATTTTAAGGTAAGCTCACCTCCTTACCCAGTGTAAAAGATGCAATGAAAAGCCTGATGTTTTTATTCAATTTTTAAAATAAAAAAATAGTAGTGTGTAAAAAGCAATGGTAGAGAAAAAACTTCTCTCTCTGCCCATAAATTCCTAATACATAAACAGAAGTATTCTGACAGGCTTCAAGCCTAGAAAATTATCTGAGCAGTTACAACATTACAGAGTTAAGCTGGATCAAAAAAGTGTATCTGGAAGTGATGAGTAACCTTCATAATAGCTGGTCCCTAGCACTACAGACACAGATGACTCCACCAGAACTCCACAAGAAATTTGCTTCCAATGCAAGCTTTTGACATCCTCACATACCTGAATAATATACCCCAAACTGACATCCCTGAACATTTGAAGTCGTCCCTGGCCACCTTCTGATCAAATTAAGGTTGTTCAATTTATGTTTAAGGATATTTTCATGAACTGAAGGCACTGTTTTCAGAGTGAATTTATTCAAAAGTGAGCTGTAAACTTTGTGGCAGTCAGCACAGATGCTTACCTGTAGGACAGATATGGTTTGCTCCAGCTCCACTTGCAGTTCTGGACACATTTCTTTATCCACATGAAAGACAAATGAGGTTCCATAATCCTTCTCATTGTCTGGTCTCCAAGGAATACACAGCTGCTTCTGATATGCCCCTGGAACAAACAGCTTGACCTCACAGTTCCCTGTGCATTAGAATAAGAAGTTTAGACCACAGGAGCCATTTAAATAAATGCTGAAAATCAGATACTTGTTAAGTATATCTAAGACTATGAAAACATAAATAAAATCTCTCTTGTGTGGTACCTAGTGGAAGTGACCCAATATCATTTAGTATTAAAAATAAAAGCAAAATTAACTTTAAAAGTCAATTTTCTAGTCAGTAAATAAAAATGCACTGTACAGAGAATCAAGTCTCCCCTCTCACAAGGAATAAGCAAGATGAAAAGTACGTCTGACAAACTCTGCAGGCAGTCCTACCTTGCTGTTTCTCCTTTGTTTTTTCCTCTTTATTGACAGTGCCTTGCAGAGCCAAGCAAGGATGGACCTATGAAAAGAAGAAATCAGCTCTGGTTATGAGATTTTAGTTCACTACTTTGTTGAAGCTTAATCCACCTGCTATAGTAGGTGTCAGTTTACAGCTGCAAGCTGCCAAAAAAACTGCTAAGGATTATTTTAATCTTTCAAATAAAAGAGCAAGTTTTCTTTCAGTAGGACAGGATTATTTCCTTGTTTCAAAATCAAAACCACCCTTTCTCTTCCAGTTACTGGTTTGTTTTTTGTTTCGTTTTTTTTTGCAACCAGTACTTCATAGGCACAAGTTCTCAACACCTGGGATTTTTCTGTTATTTCACATTTTTGTAATGCATGTGTGAGTACTTGTTCAGATCCAAGCAAGCACTTCATAAATTCTGCCATGATTTTCTGTCCTGGATTGTCCATGTCCTCACGATATTTAGACTCTCACACCTTGCAATCATCAGCTTCCCTTCTAGGCCAGCAGCTGAGACACTTAATTGGCCATAATTGATCTAAAAGATAAGAAACTACTCCACTGCTTGAATGTAAGACTCTTCAGTGGATGAGGAACTGGTTGTATGGTCACACCCAGGGGGTAGCGGTCAACGGCTCAATGTCCAGATGGAGATCGGTGACAAGTGGTGTCCCTCAGGGGTCCATATTGGAACCAGTACTCTTTAATATCTTCAGCAATGACATACACAGTGTGATCAAGTGCACCCTCAGCAAGTTTGCAGATGACGCCAAGCTGAGTGGTGTAGTTGTCCACCTGATGGACAGTATGCCATCCAGAGGATCTGGACAAGCTCAAGGAATGGGTCCATGCGAACCCCATAAGGTTCAACAAGGCCAAGTGCACGGTCCTGCACCTGGGTCAGGGCAACCCCTGGTATCAATACAGGCTGGGGGATGACAGGATTGAAAGCAGCCCTGCCTAGAAGGATTTGGGGGTAGTGGTGGATGAAAAGCTGGACGTGAGCCAGCAATGTGTGCTTGCAGCCCAGAAGGCCAGCTGTATCCTGGGCTGCATCAAAAGAAGCATGGCCAGCAGGTTGAGGGAGGGGATTCTGCCCTTCTACTCCACTCTGGTGAGACCCCACCTGGAGTCCTGCATCCAGCTCTGGAGCCCTCAGCACAGGAAAGACATGGACCTGTTGGAGTGGGTCCAGAGGTGGGCCACAAAAATGATCAGAGGGATGGAGCACCTCTCCTAGGAGGACAGGCTGAGAGAGTTGGGATTGTTCAGCCTGGAGAAGAGGCTTCGGGGAGACCTTACTGTGGCCTTCCAGTACTTAAAGGGGGTTTATAAGAAAGATGGGGACAGACTTTTTAGCAGGGCCTAGTGCAATAGGACAAGGGGTAATGGTTTTAAACTAAAAGAGGGCAGATTTAGACTAGATATAAGGAAGACATTTTTCACAATAAGGGGGGTGAAACACTGGCACAGGTTGCCCAGAGAGGTGGTAGTTGCCCCATTCCTGGAAACATTCCAGGTCGGGTTGGATGGGGCTTTGAGCAACCTGACCTAGTTGAAGATGTCCCTGCACATTGCAGAGGGGTTGGACCAGATGACCTTTAAAGGTCCCTTCCAACACAAACTATTCCATGGCTCTATGATTAGTTAAGGGAAATAGAAGCTCAAAAGACTCTCCCGTGAAATAGTTTGCAGAACTGTGCTGTTAAAAGCCACCAATTTTTCCTGAAAAATTGTTAAAACTCTACATTTCAACAATGATGAGCTCTTTCGCATCCTTTTTTCTTTATTAAAAAAACATCATTCCAGTCCCTTTCTTTTGAGGGGAGAAAAGAGGTGGTAACTTCTTTATTTTTAATGTATAATGCACCCATTTTCTTAGACTGATTGCCCCAAGAGAATAGACAAATCCCTCAAGATGAAGCCTTCCACTCTCAGACTCAGGAGTTATCACCTACTTTACTAAAGGCACTGATAAAAACTTAGAAATAATAGGTGTTAAGAAGGGGGACTATACCTGGCCAGCATCTAGGCTAGAAAACTCTAGCAATCTGCAAGATTCGCTAGCTTCCTAAAGACATTTTTGTTTACACCTTTTAAAACAGCCCCCTGGAATAAAAAAAGGAGATATTCTTTCTGTGAGATGGTATCAAGTTTTAAAAATTGAGGAAGCTTTTTACATCAGCAAATTAAAAAAAGAGAGGCAGACGCTGGAGAGAATAGGAGCTATCTGGATGCAGGAGTTGAATTCTCAACAATTCTTGTCCTCTCACTACTGAAAATCTACTTTCAGGAATAAATTCAGACATACATGTAATTGACTTCCATGTACTCACCACAAGGACTCCATTGGTCAATACCTCTGTAGGCACATCTGAGCTGTGAAAGGAAGAGATTTAATGCAAATAAGTTTCGGTTTTAATTTGCTTTATCCTACTTTACAAACCACCTGGATAAGAGGTGAGGGAGAAAGGTCCTCAGTGTGAGAGATCTATGCAAACTAGACTGACACCAAGTATATTTCCCTTCACAGAGCAATGGGGGGAAAACACTGCAGAAAAAAAGTTCCTCTGCAACTGTAAGCATGTACTATAAGGACTCCCCATCTCAGTTATTCTGATAACATGGAGGAAAGCTGAGCTTAGATAAACTATCAGATAGATATTGAGTTGTTTATATTGCAAAGTTAACTGTGTAAGCTTTCCACTCCTAAGTAACTCATCCACAAAATGTTCATCTCCTTTGCAGTGCTGCCATTCCCATGAAGTTCAACAAAATTTTATTTCTTTTTTGGTACCCCAAAAATTTTGTGGACTGGAGCTTTAAGGATATTTGTGATCAACAATCAGCAAATCAAGTTGAACACCACAGAGAACTGTAAAGCATTAGCCTTTTTATGGGCAAGAGTGTCCCTGCACAGAAAAAGCAACTAAGACAATATATCTGCAGAGCACGAGTTCATTCAGCTCTTCAGATAAGACTCACCATTTCTCCAAGCAGAGCTCTACATCCAGCTCTTCATTAGCCTTTGAAAATAAAAGTTGGACACAGGTGACCCTTGATCTTGAATATAATCATGAAAAGTTTTTCCAAGAGATTAAGCTTTCTTCGTGTTCCAAACTATAGTAACTATTTTTGTTGCTTTTGCAAAAGCTCTAGTTAAATTTTGGAAGGTTTAAATTTATGCCTTCTGTTGTTGTTCTTTAAACATTCCTCTCTTCCCGGGCATACCCTATATGACCAGACACATCTATGTTTGAAGACACAAGTGCACACAAGTGAGAGTTAGCTCTCAGATCCATTACTCTGCTAAAGAGAAAAAAAACACCCTCTTCTGGCTCAAGTACCACTGTAGCGCATCTCTGCAAACAGCTTCTACATGATGCTTTCTGCTCCCTCCCATTTATTTTTTCAGCAGATTGCACTCTTAGCTCATTGCTGTCTTTGTCTTGTACAGACTTTGATCCAGCCATCTTTCCCCCTGCCACAGCATACAGTAAATGCTTCATGCCACACCTAATGCAGCTTTTAAAATAACCAAGTAGAACCCAATTTGGGTAATTCTCTTTACTGAAGTTGAAGTTTCCAGTTCCATAATCATGGATCAGATGGGAACAAGGGAGTTACTAAGCCTCTTTCCGTGATCACAAATCATTTAGAGACATTGACCAACACCTCCCTGCTAACTGCATGCCAGGCAGTCCGCTCCTGAACACACCAACGGCACTGAATCCACGCTTCTCCAGAAAACACATCATTAGTTCACCTTTAATCCAGGCCTATAGTACCAATGTGTTTAAGGCAGTTACAAAAGATCAGACTGGTGATCTAGCTTATATAGCTTTAGCTATATAAAAAAAGCTGTCTTGTTGCAAGTCCATAGATTGATGCACAGGGACTGAGGGCAGCTGGTACACATCGATGTCACCCACATGAAGCAGAGGTTAAATGTAACTGAACATAACTCAGGGAAAATAACCTTTTCTTAGGCTTTTGACTTATTAAATATATATGGAACCTTTACAGCAATAAACTTCGCTGCAAACTGATGATGATCAACTAAATAAGACAGTTTGCAGTCCTCAGAATGACTGCTGACTGCAAATGTCTTTCATTTTAAGACCAGTTTATGCCCCTCTAGTCTCCTGAAAAATCAATTCCCTTTAAAGATGTTTGAACATCTTCTGAAAGACAGCAGTCATCCCAAGTTTCATTTAGCTGGGCATTCCAAAGACTCTGGAACACACACACACAAAAAAAAAAATCACTAAGGATTTTAGAAACACCTCAGATATCAGTAAAACCATATATGCTGTTCTCGCCTGCTGACACATTTTCCTCTTCTGGCTTCTACAACAGAGAGAGATCAACCAGCAGTACTGCTGGACTTCTGTAATGATGAGCTGCAGCTCCTCACAGCTGACCGGGGAAGAAGCCAGGGACTAACCTCAGGGTTCAACCTGAAAGTACGCAGCAGGGGCTGACCCGGCTTCATGCCCCCTACGTCGAAGACTATAGACGTGAGCTCATCACTGACAAGGACATCCTTATCATAGAGTGTCAATTCCAGGATGTTCTAAAACCAAACAGAAACAAACAGCCTCAGACGAAGACACAGAAACACTTCCACAGTCCTGAGTAGCCTTATACAATAAACACTTCATGCATTAACCAATACCCTTCCCCTTTCCCACTCCTGAAGAGAATTCACTCTTTTCCAGCAGGACTTACAGCATAGTTAAGCAAAAAGCTCCTAGTTGACACTCTTTAGCTAAAACATTTTCTGAACTTCCCAACTAGAGAGGCCCCAGCTGAATGCACGTGGCAGTACTCTCGACCGGCTTCAGGCACAGATTTGCCGGAGGAAGCAACAGCAATTTCAACTCCTTCAGCATGATTCAGTCTAGGGTGTTACAGGCACCTATCACTTCCCACACAGCCCTGCCTGGGAGCAGGCAAGTCCAGCAGAAACTGATTGGAATAGATACAATGAGCACATATGGCACTCCAAAACCTGGCCTTGCAGCAACTAGTTTTCAAGGAGGCAAGACTTAGAATTGGGCTGGCATTGCCTGGCGGCAGTAACCAGATTGAGGCCTCAGGAGCCTGCCAGGGAAGAAAAATAATCTCACATGCTTTAGAGCTTAGTTTGCAACTTTCTTACCATTTAAGTCAATTACCATTCCACCTTTGTCACCAACCATTATGGAAGAGTACTTCAGTGAGGGGGATAGTTTCTTGTTAACAAGCGCCTTATTCCAAAGCCTAGGATGTTACTCAAAGCAATAGTGCCGTACTAAAACTAATTTTTTAAAGTACAGTTTTCTTCCCTCTACCATTACTGTCTATTTTGAGAATGAATGTTAACAGTCTGAAGATTTTTTTCACTACTCGTCGGTCCTGCTCAGACAGCAGACAGATAAACTGTCTCTAAGAGTTTGACTTTTGCTTTTCTCAATCATAGGAACTATGATGGCAAAACTTGACTGAATGAATTAAATGGCAAAGCGATTTGAGATTTAGTTCCCATTATCCTCACTCAGCCACTTGTCTGTGTAAGGCAAGTAGAGCTACAAGAAGGCAACAGCTACTCTGTAAAAACAGAGGCAATCCTCAAATAGAACCTTGCTTTATCAAGAAATTTCCTTGAACTCTACCAGGTATTGCCATAACTTCCCTTCCCTGAGTTGCATCACAAGGATGTTTATAGAAAATTCTAGCTGCATCTTACACGAGAGGGCAGTTACAAACTGCTGTGGTTATCACTGGACACACATAGTACAGCTTTTTGTACCACTGAAGACAACTGACATCTTACAAGCAACACTGGTTTTAAGGGTAATAAAGATCCCTTGGTGTTGAATGAAGTATCAAAAGTAAGCCAGTACACAAATGCAGGTAGTCCAACCAGTTCCACAAAGTGCACTCCCTACCTTGACAGCACTATGGATTCGATACTGGAAAGTTTCATTCCATTCTGGGTTTTCAGAGTTGTCAATAACCTGAGTTCGGGAGACTATTGGAGATGCAGTGGGCAGCTTTAGTTCCACGTAGCAGTCTGCCTTAGACACTAGAGCAGAGCGTAGAGACAGACATCAGAACAACTTTAATCAAACATACTCTTTCCCATGAGCTTCTCATCTTCCAGATTGCATCACATCACAAACTTGCAGATTTAAGGCTGGATTTGTAAAGAAAAATCTTTTAATGAAGTGCACATCTTTAAGGAGCAACAAATTGAACATTAGGTACATATTTTTCTTTTTTCTAGTTCATCCAAACCATGAAGCCCTTCATAAAAGGGACTACTATTCAAAATGAGGAAGATCAACTTTTCAAAAAAGATTACTGCTGATATTAGGCTCATTGCCTATTGTCCTGATACTGGGCACCAGTGAAAGGGTCCGGCTCCATCTTCCTAACATCCTCCTTTCAGATACTTGTACACATCAGTAAGATCCCCCTGAGCCTTCTCTTCTGCAGGCTAAGCAGTCCCAGATCTCTCAACCTTTACTCATGAGAGACATTCCAGTTTGTTTACATTCTTATTGGCCCTTCAACTCGACCCTCTTCAGTAGTCTCAATCTCTCTCGTAGTGGAGAGGCCAGAACTTGACACAGTACCCCAGATGCAGCCTCACCACTGCTGAGTAAAGGGGAAGGACCACCTTGCTCGTCCTGTTGGCAATGCTCCTCCTAATGCAGCCCAGGATACCCTTAGCCACCTTTGAAGTAAGGGGACATTGCTGGCATATGGTCAGCTTGCTGTCCACCAGGGCCCCCAGGTCCTTTTCTACAAAGTTGTTTTCCAGCCTATAAGTCCCAGCGTGGTGCACAGGGTTGTTCCTCCACAGATGCAGGACTTCCACTTAGAATCACAGAGCTTGGAAAAGACCTTTAAGATCATCAAGTCCAACCATCAACCAACACCACCAGGCCCACTAAACCATAACCTGAAGTGCCACATCTACATGTTTTTTGAATACTTCCAGTGATGGTGACTCCACCACTTCCCTGAGCAGCCTGTTCCGATGTTTGACCACTCTCTCTGTAAAGAAATTTCTCCTAATATCCAGTCTAAACCTCCCCTGGCGCAACTTGAGGCCACTTCCTCTTGCCCTATCACTTCTTACTTGGGAGAAGAGACCAACACCCACCTCACTACAGACCCCCTTTCAGGTGGTTATAGAGAGTGATAAGGTCTCCCCTCAGTCTCCTCTTCTCCAGACTAAACAACCCCAGTTCCCTCAGCTGCTCCTCATAAGACTTGTGCTCTAGAACCTTCACCAGCTTCGTTGCCCTTCTCTGGACACACTCCAGCACCTCAACATCCTTCTTGTAGTGAGGGGCCCAAGACTGAACACAGTATTCGAGGTGCGGCCTCACCAGTGCCGAGTACAGGGGCACAATCTCTTCCTGCTGGCCACACTATTTCTGATACAGGCCAGGATGCTGTTGGCCTTCTTGGTCACCTGGGCACACTGCCGGCTCATGTTCAGCCGGCTGTCAACCAGCACCTCCAGGTCCCTTTCCGCCAGGCAACTCTCCAGCCACTCCTCCCCAAGCCTGTAGCATTGCATGAGGTTGTTGTGATCAAAGTGCAGGACCCAGCACTTGGCCTTGTTAAACCTTATACAGCTGACCTCGGCCCATCGATCCAGCCTGCCCAGATCCCTCTGCAGAGCCCTCCTACCCTCCAGCAGATCAACACTCCCACCCAGCTTGGTGTCATCTGCAAACTTACTGAGGGAGCACTCGATCCCCTCATCCAGATCATTGATAAAGATATTAAACAAGACTGGCCCCTCTTTTTGTTGAACTGCATGTGTTCCTGTCAACCCACTTTTCCAGCCTGTCGAGGTCCCTCTGGATAGCAGCATGACTCTTTGGTGTACTAGTCACTCCTCCCACTTTTGTAACATCAGCAGACTTGCTGAGGGTACATCCTACCCCATCATCCAGACCACTAATGAAGACATTGAAAAATATTAGACCCAGAATTGACCCCTAGGTTACACCGACAGTTACTGGCTTCCAACTAGACTTTGTACCACTGATCACCACCTTCTAAGCTCTGCCAGTTTTCTCAGCAACTTTCAGCCAGTTTTCAATCTAATTCTCTCTCTGCTCATCCAGCTCATACCTCATCAGCTTCTCTATGAGAATTTATGGGAGACAGTGTCAAAATCCTTCCTAAAGTCCAAGTAGACAATACCCACCACTGCTATACCCTCATCTAGTCTGGCCAAGAGCTGAGCTTTCCATTTCCTGAAAAAAACAGATTGTCTCAGAGTCCTTCCTTCTTACAGTTAAAGCCCCTTTAACAGCACGAGTACGGGAACCATTCTTCATTTCAACAGAAGGGCCATAAAAAGAACTTCTCTTCACAGTGTGATTCTAGCCCACAGCCTTTCAGGAGGATTTTCCATTCCCTTTTAGCATTAGCATTCCAGTAGTTCAATGTTGGATGCCAGATATAAACTTAAGGCAGACAGACTACCTTACTGTATTAAATCTGAAGGAATTAAACCTCAAATTAATTTTAAAGATTCAAATGCTGAAACAGCCCTGAGAACCTCACTCAACACAGATGCTTGAGGAAAGGAATATATACCATGCTATAAAAAGCAGGAACAGGTAAAAAGCAGTTTGTCTTCGAATCAACTAACCACCTACCTCCTTAAATATCTTCAACAACATAAAAAAAATAGCAGACACATGAAAGAAAGCACTACTACAACTGAGAAAAATAAACATTTGGAAGCTTGAATTGAAGAGTGTTACTTCCAGGTGCAAGAAGACTGTTCAGCAGCAGCAAGGGTGAAATTTGCCATGACTGGAGGGCTGAATCCAGACAGAAGAACACAGAATGGGCCACAGTAGATGTACAAAGGAGCAGGTAAGTAAAAGATTACCAGGACTTACCTTTCCTTGTTCTGCAAAGTAGCAAGGTTAATCTGCAGCTTGGCCTCACATCAAGCCCTTAAAATACATATAATGCTTTACAACAGAAGCCTTTGCTCAGTCGTAAAGGCAATACACTATGTCTAGGTAAGAAGTTCCCATAACAATGCTACCTGTGTTACAGGTGTTCACTAAACAAACCATGTTTTCATACTACCTTGACTAAATACTTACACAGATCTGTACCCTTGATGTTTCTGGCTCGGAGGACTTTTACAGTTAGGTTGTAGTAAGGGTGCTTCTCCCACTGAAAAGAGAGGAACAAGCTCAGCACATAACTGCAATGCCTGTTCTATAACCACACCAGTTCAGTTCAGAGAAATGGATGAGACCAGTCAGCCCAAAATAAACTATTAATGAGTCAGTTTGGGAACATACAGAGTGCTTTCAGTGTCCTGGAGGAAGACTAAAGGAGTCTAGAAGGAAACTCAGTTCTCTTTCAGCACGACAATGAGTGATGTCTTAGGGTAACTCCTCACGGACTTCAGAAAATAAATCCCTTATTAAGGGTTTCCTCTAATTATAGGTCAATTTTGAATTGCTTTATTAATTAATTCCTGCTGAAGTATAAACAGATACTGAAGCTGCTCCAATAATTTTAATCGTGACTTGGCTAGGTTAAGAGTTCTTGTCAAGGGCACATGCAGGCTTGAGTAATAGCAGACATGGCAAGAATCTTAACAGCATGGTCTAAAGATATAGAAAGCATATACTGTTTACACTGAGAAAAAAACCACTTTCTTGTAGTAACACATACTTCTTGGCAGTTTGAGCAAGAAAAGACAAACCTTAAATTCCTGTTTATTCTGGACTGTTACTGGATTAGCACTCTAGACATGCATGCCACTTTATCAACAGATCAAAATGTAATCCTTGCTCTTGAAAGCTTCTGGGAGGCTATTTTTGGAAAGTAGTATTAGTATCTAAAGGCCCAGATGTGAAAAGGAAAAAAAGCCTGACTGAATCCTAGATCATAATGAAGAAGACGAGGGGGGAGGGCAGGGGAAGACAAGAGAAAAGAGCTGGGATTTAGTGCTAAGACTGGACAGAAGATTGTGTAAGGCACATGAACAGAATGGGATTTTGCCTCATTTCCATCAGTTATGACAGAATCCTGCCCAGCTAAGAACTTCTTCTATTCTTAAATCCCATTTCAAAATGCTTTTCGCCAGTGGTCACTACTTCACATTCATCATTTTCTACATGGTTGGCTTAAGACCAGAGTTTAATTTCAGATTCAGTAAGTACTCCTCCACTGAATTCAACAGGCTCTTTGCTTAAAAAAAGCTGTAGAATTCCAAATATATAAAAAAGTAGGCCCTACATATCACTAGCTAGGATCTCAAGGAAACCAATGAATCCTGAACTGTTAAACTCTTCTTGAATATTCCTTATCTTATAAATGGGACTGTAATATGTATGTTAAGCAGTGACATACTTGTGGAATTTTCCTTATTTCTTATCACTTTAAGATACTTGCCAGCTTTTGCAAAACAGGGTTTGGACAACACAATAAAAACCAAGACATACATATACTGAACATCTTTGCACCAAGTGCCATCCACCCAACAAGGAAAGGGTAAAATTTACACTAAGTCTAAGATATCTCACACACAGGTGCCAAATTAAATTTGTGCAAATAAACTCCAATTATACTACTATTCCTCTTAAAGGGCTCTTATTTGCAGTATCAACAGTTAAAGATATTCCTTCCCTCATTTGTTTCTGGGAACAAGACATGCCTTCATATCAAATTTCACCATGAGCTCTACCCTTCAGATGCTAGTTTTTCTTCCTTTTTAAACCTTTCCTAATCACCTGTACTTTGTTCAGTCACTGACACTAGTTTCTCAGGCAAAGCCTGACCTCCTTTCTCTTTTCAAGTTGGGGAATCAACTACAAAGAGAAATTAGAGATTGCATATGTTATTCTCACCTACTTCCTAAAGGTGCTGCAACTCTTCAGGTTGTTGAGAAATGAAGCTACATGATCACACCCCCACTGCTGTCAAAACAATCTTCACTCACATGGCCTGACTATCTCCTGGAATCGCAGAGGAATTCAGCAGAGGAAACACAGAACACCCTGAAGATAGCATAGCCCTCTTTTACTGCACACCATCTGTCAACACATAGTTACACGTTCAAAAGAAAGTCCTTTCCAAAGGTCTCCTAATAACCATTGATTTGCAGTCATTACATAGCTGAGGGTACATTTTCCACACCCATGTCATAATTTAAGGGCATATAATGCAACAGACATTTCATTGTGCGCCCAAGAACATGCCAGAACCTTCCCATGAGCCTTTTCTACTTATCTTTTAGCCAAGGCACAGCAAGGTCATAACATGTTAGAAGGTGAGCTTGCAGAGTAATGAAGCATGAGAGTATGAGATATGCTCTATCTGAGCACATCAGGGAAAAGTCGGGCAAGAAACCTGTATGGGAAATGAACAACAAATAATGATAGTTCTGCCTATACCAGTGTATGTGACAACATACCAATATACATGACAGATGCAAACAACCAATTTCTAGTTGCTTCTAGCTCCCTTTTCCAGAGCTCAGGAAAGTGCATCTGAAGAAAAAAAACCCCCTTGAAATCCTTAAATGAGCACACAAGACTGAACACTCACTCAGCCCTGCTGAGGGTGCTGATGCAGCAGCAAGCAACTGCAAAACAGGTTATCCCAGCTACAGGACCCAGTAGTCTTTATTCTCATATAGCCCAGAACACCTGCCTTTATACAGCACGTGCTGAGATCCACTCCACATCTCTCAGTGGACACAGAGAACTCACAATAAGCATGCCAGTTTCATTACAGAAATGTTGTCAACAGCAATTAAAATGTAACTTCTAAGCTGTATTTTCTTTTGTGTTCACTGCTACCGGGCAAGTCAGGTAGCTCAAAGAAATATCCAGTTTACCAAGGGAACACTTTCACCCCCATCTTGTTCCTGCTCCCAAGTAAACACTGCTGCCCAAAATTCCCTTCCTCCTTATTTCAGCCACAGTGCCACAAGTTTGCTTTTAAACTCAAAAGCAAACTCCTGGCTTTCCTAGGCACCCCTAGCATTTTCCCTCCTCCTCCACAAGTGTGCACCCACAGTCACAAAAGGAGACTTCAGACCCAGCCCCAAGAACCATGGTCTTCCGGAAGGCAAGTTTTATCACCAGTCAGGTGATGAGTAGCGCAAGCAGCTCAGTATCACAACAGCAGTTGCAAACACCGGGCTTGCCCTCAGTTTATGTTGTTTGTCTCTAGTTGTGTGAAACTAAGGCCAAACTTCGGAAAGTTAGAGATCTGATCATACTGAATTCACCTACAAAGCCAAAAGGGTGATTTGCTGTCCCTCTCCTTACTCAGTTGCTATTAACTAGTCAATGCAAAATCTCTCCCTACCAGCCAGCACAATGTCGCTAAGTAGTGTCTAATTTCTTTATTTGTTTATATAGTGAGCACCTGAGGGGAAACATCACATCCAGTAGTTTACTGGTTAATGGAAATCATGGCAGGTTAACACTAGTCTCAGGGTAGACCAGGTTTCCCAAGTACCAGACAACAACATTAAAACAAGTCAAGAAGGTAATTTTTATCACACAGCAAGCAGGAGTGCAGAGAGGCATACAGGCAGCAAGCCTTCTTGTGACATTTAATAACCATCTCAATTTTAAGCTGTAGAATTGGGGGGGGGGGGGGTTGACAGGTAATCAGGTGACAGATGAGACCTCCTATGCAAAGGCTCCTTCGCAAACAGTTTAGTGCAATTCAAAATTGAGGTTACTGGCCAGACCCTCTTATACAATGGAATGATTATAAACCATTTAAAGGACAAACACATTGAAACCACTTTATCTAATGTGGTTGCACTGCATTATGAACAGGGGGGTGAAGTCATCGTTAATCTTTGTCTATTGTAGATTATTAAACCCTGTGGGATAAGGCAGAGAGCAGAAAGGAAGGGAATGGTAATCAAGCATGTTTTGCAAGAAAACACATAAGCACCACTTTGTCTCTACTGACAAGAAGCCCAGTATGCTGGAGTTCCCCCCCCCCAAAAGCACTTGGCATCAGCCTGATTCTGTTCCCTAAAACCTAAGGAAACGGAGACCTGCTCTGCATTGCCTCACACAGACCCTGTATTTAATAAAAAAACCTGGAATCTCCACTAGCATTAATTGTTACCCAAAATTTTCCCCTAGTGATAAACTTTTTGATTAATTCCTGCAGAAGTGCAGGGCTGCTTTTCCACACGCGCAGCAACAGGAAGGCACTGCCGAACCGATCGTCTCAGCGCTACAACTTGGCTTACCCGCCAGCGGCAAAACCCCGTCTCTTTCCTCTCCTTCTTTTGGAAAAGCACGGCTGCCAGAAAAGGCAGCACTCTGGGTGGAAACGGGCCCCGCAGCACCTCATGGAACATGGGAAAAACGTCCCGTCGTCTCCACAGAAAACCTGGCAAGGCAAGGCAGAAAATAAAAGAGAGTCCCCGCACGCCTGGCTGCGAAGGGCTGCCGGCCTCGGGCTCGGTCGGAGGTTCTGCGCAGGGCTGGGCTGCGCTCCAGCCGCGAGAAGCGGAGGTGTGGCCCGCACTTGCCAAACCACCCCGTTCAAAACCTCGCTGGCAGGTTTTTCAAACGCTGGTAAAAAGATAAGGGCAGCAACGCAGCACCCAACAGGGAGGCCCTGGGTAGGAGGAAGCGCCGCTCCGTGATTATTAAGCCGCAACCTCAAAACCCCCAGTCCGGGTTTTCTTTGAGAGTTTCAGCAACCTGGTCTAGGACTGTGGCAGTTTCAAACCCTCTCAGAGTTTCAGCATGCCCTACAAGAATATGTTTAAATAGAAAGAAATCCTCGTCTTACACACCTGAAAGCAAAGCCGAATATCGTCACCAAGTGTAGTTGTCCAGAGAAGCTTCAGGGAGACCCAAGTGGAGACAGCACGATTTGGTCCACCGGAGAGAATATGAATTCACCACGGTGTCTAACTTCTTACGTGAGCAGCCTGCACGAGCCCCCCTTTTATTCCCATTTCCATGTAGCCCAGCCTTGATTCTTCCACTAAAGTTTTTTGAAAAAATGTACAACAGATAGGACAGACTCTTTAAGGGTCTGTCCTACTTTAAAAAAATAAATGGAAGTAGTAGAAGTAGTTGCTTACTGGACATGATTAGCTTGTTAACAGCTGCTGACAGTTGGCTTGTCTGAAGCTTTTTATTAAAGAGCTTAAACTGAAGCAGCAGACCAAAAAAAACCCAAAAAACCTAAAACAACAAAAAAAAATCCCCACACCTTAAGTGTTTCAACAATTGGAAAGTGGCAGAGAATGTATGAAAGCCAGTAATGCAGCCTGTCACTGGCTCCATACAAACATGAGAATGTGACACATTCTCAGCAAGGTCCCATTCATTCATCATTTCCTGTCATTAGTGTCAGTCACTAGATCAGAATTTAAGAAAATTAATAAAAGCATAGGCACTGACATTTACAACACAAACAAGTCAGTACTAGTTAGTTAATTCACAGACTTACAGTCAACACACAGGCAAAAAGCAAACATACCATTGCAAAACAGCCAGCAATTGCTGTAAAGCTCTCACGTGGAACTAAACAGTATGGTATAGACACTGGGCTGAAAAAGCAATTTCTTTGCATTTCCACATACCACTGCACTGGAAGCGAAGTACTGTCATATTAGGTTTTATTTATCTTAGAAACATAGCAGAACCATAAGTGTGCTTTATTTATATTTAATCTAATATAGCTCAAGTATAAATTACAGGAAAATTGAGGTAACTTCACATAGTAAGCTAACATGGAGAAACCACACTTGACTCTCAACAGTTTATTACAGACAGTATATAAAATCTGTATTTTATGAGTGCCCAACTGCATTTAAAAATCAGGCTTACCTACCTTCTCCTGAAGTTCTCCGTCCTCTTTCAATGAAGTTTCAGGGATCTCATGTTTATAGAATTGCTCTTGAATTTCTCTCTCAAGAAAAACTGAAAGCTCTTTAGAAAATATGCTTCAGAATTGTTTCATAGTCAACAGATCATCCATTAGCAAACTGTTTGTGTGCAGTTTTAGCTATCTACAGACACTGTTGGTGGCCAACTTGATATCCAAAGAGAAGCTACTTACTTTTGTAATTTCGTAGCAGACCAAGAAAACAAGCAAGTAAAATGGCATCAAAAGATGAAGCAACAAAGATGGCCTCATACCTAGTAACTTCATTTCTGCTTCGATTAGTATCCCCATAGTGGTAAAAGTAGACATATATCTACATCTCATTGCTATTTTTTTGTCAGTAAGCATGAACAAATGACACCATCACCAACTATGCTATATAGTACTTAAAATTTGCATAGATATCGCAAGGGACCCCTTTTGCTCCCATTAGCAGCACTAAGAGGAGAGCTGAGATGCAGTGCATAAGAAGAAGAGATGAAGATTCCAAAGGATGCTATCGTTTTCTGTTTGACTTTTTTGTGGGTTGGTCTTCTCCAGAAATCAATACACTCAACGTCTGACACAGAGACAAAAGACTCTTCTTCAGTGCTGGTATCTGCTCTTTGTATACAATAGGAAAACTGAAGATCTATATTCCACTTCCACATCCCTCCCCACGCCAAAACAGCATACCACCACTCAAAAAAAGTTGTCAGTAATTTTAGTGTTCTCTAAGTACATATTTAATGGTATAAGACTTTCAAAAACATTATTCAAAGAGAGAATACAAAAGTGGTTTTAGTAGGATTTTGAGAACATTCACAAGCATACTATAAACTTGTAGATTTAAAAACCAAAGTTGAGAAGCGATGACAGCTCTTATATGACATTGATTCATTTGAATTACACATATTAAAGCAGGAGTGATACTGGGAGCCCCAGCATTGCGTCTGACTTTCAGGAGAAACAAAACTGAGGACTAATATATTTAAAAAAAAAAAAAATCTACAGCAGCCCAGAGAAACTTAACTGCACAATGACTGAAACACACACTGGTTCACAATATTTATTACAATCTATTGCTTCAGATAAATCTGCTGTATGGTTAGTAAACCCAAACCACATTATAAGAACCAACAAAAAAATTACAGCACAAACCACATCTCTGTAAAAGGTATGCAATGGAGGTGAACAGAGGCGCAACTTTAACCGTTTAAGAGCACAATGAAGATCCTCATATGTGAATACAGATCTTCTGGTAGCAGATAATGAAGGTAAATAAAAATCACACTAACAGTACTAAACATGAGATAGGTAAAAATTGCAGCAATATTGTTATATCTGTATACAAAGAATACAGGGCCTTTTTAAATACCCTTCTTTCATTCTCAGTGACCTGTAAACACAACTCTCCCAAACCATCTTCCCTCCGTACCTGAACTAGTATCTAAAGATCTATACAGAATGTGCAAATCCAATATAAGTATTTTTAGGGTCTCTTCTTCAAATAGAAGAAATACAAGGTTAAAAACATTAACACCACAGATCCCCTCTACCCAGCCTCTGCAGAAAGACATCAGTAGCAATACTGCCCAAGACATCCAAGTACAGAAGTAGCAAAACACTGGACCAAGAAATCCTTAAGAATGCATAGCATATGAACAATAAATACAAAGACATGTGAAAAGGGAAAAAACAAACAGTTAAACTATTAACACTGACAAATGAAAGTTAATTAGGACTCTTGTCAGCCTACAGCAGATCTGTTCCTAAAACATTCACGTAACAATGCCTTAAGTAAACCTATAATGTTAGCTGAGATCCGATTACACCTTATGCAGACAGGCTTTATTTGGCTACTGTTCATTAAGAGGTGATACCTGGTAGCTACATGTCACACTCCCTACTATTTTAATAATTACATATTCGTAAGTATTTCTAGAGCAGGATGTTGGGAGTCAAATAGCCACTCTACTGGATTATTTGCTACTGCTGCATTTTCATTACCACTGCACAGATTCCCTCTGCACTGATCAAACACTTTAATATCCCTCACAGCAATCTGCTATAAAGTTTCTGGAAAAATAAGTTAGACAAAAATATTACAATGTACAAGGAGTATGGTACAATCTAGTTCCTGTAGTTAAGACTTCTGGCCTAAGAGTAACTTAAGAACAGTACCAGCCGGAGCAGAACACAGTTCTAGAGCACTTAAAATAGAAAGGTGTTGAAATAGCCTGGATTTTACTTCAATGCTGGAAAGTGAAACAGAGACCTTATATACACAAATCTCAAGTGTAGTCTAGAAGCTCAAGCAATAACTATAGTTTACTCCCTTCAGAAGTTGCTTTACAGGGTGTTCTTTGCTTTTTGGTATGCATGCAGATGTGAACAACTTAGAATAGTCTCTGAGCTTCCACTCATGCTAAAAGTGAACATACTCAGTGCAAATAACACACAAGTTAATTCAATTTACAGCTCTCAAACTAAAGTAAAAAAAATAACAATGCTTACTAGTGATATTTACTGTTTGTCCAACTATCTCCTGTGGAACTTATCAGGCCAGGTGGTAACACTGAACATAAATGAAAAGATTCCTTTGACCAGCATTTAAACAGTCCCATTACTGAAAGTAAAATTATATTTTCTATGTCTACAAATAGGCACAGAAGCCTCCTGGTGATCTCCATGCAACACTGACACAGCTGCAAAGACTCTAAAGGAATTTTCTTTTTTTGAAGAACTATTTACATACAAGGCCAAATCACAACATTGTCACCCTAAGAAGTAAGTTTCATAGTAAAACTTGACTTGTGGTGAACACCCAACAGTTGTCTAACAACTCATTTGCAAGGTTGGAGTGCGATACAAAACTCAATACAAAAATCAGTTTCTATTCTTCATCCGAGTACCGAGAGGTTCAGTGTAGTTGCCAGCACTATAATAAAACGGTTAAAGTCATTTTCTAGTAGATTAATATTGCCAGATAGGTACAGTCAGTCTACAGATACAAACGACTTCTACCCAGTATAAATGAATCTAGCAACAAGCCTCAAAAATCTCAGAGGCATCAAGTTCTTAAGTCGTCCATTCTGAATTCCATATGAGTGTTGGGATTTTTGACCATGACAGGTCAGGTGTCCAATGTGTTGACTTCTTTGGAGCAGAAATAATGCACAACTATTGCATTAGGGTATCGAGCAAATGCACTGTAAAGAGACAGAACACAAAAATCAACTGTCAATACAAACAGTTTTCGCTATTCAAACAAGAACATCCAAGTTGTGTCAGAATCAGAAAAAGTTGCTTACACGGAAGTGACACTTTCTTGTTTAAATTACAACCTGACTATATTCTTGAGCAAAACCAGACAGAAGAATTCTATGGATTTTGTAAGAGTTTCATAAAAAAAAAGACTTTCGTTTCTATAGGCACACTTTACTTGGAAGTCACTGGTAACAAGTGAAAGACCGTTTTGACACGCTTGCCCTTCAAAAACCTTGTTAAACTTAACAGCATTAGAAAAATCCTAGCCAACCAAAACAATACTACATATGCAAGTTTAAATTCTGATGCTACATGCTACGCACTAACAGCAAAAAATTGAATATGCACAGCAATAAGTATATTTAGACCTACGTTCATTAAAATGTTTTGGAAAAAGAACCTTTCCCTATCGTTGTAAATGCTACTGATACCTCAGAAGGGTTCATATCAATGAGAGAAATAATGAATAAGCTAGTCATCTGGCATTTCACTGGAGTTCTAAGAGGAAAAAGTGCAAATAAAATCTGCATTCTATACTAACCCAAAATTACCTACTAGGAATAGTAGAAGAAAAGTTACTGGCATCCAGGTATTAAGTGAATTAGTTCTACTTTTAGATGTCCTAAGACAACTAGGCTACAAAATGTGTATCAGCCAGGGAACAACAAAGCTATCAGATATAGAAAACTGTTACACATCTATCTCAAGTCTGAGATTCTTTATATCATTCTTCTTAACTAGAATTAAGAGGCAGGTAGTAGGCAGTGTTCTTAGAAAATTTTATAAATTCAGTATTAGAAGGCATAAAATTGCTTCTCGAGTTGTGAAGTAAGAAGTCTTATGAGTTTCTGAAGGGATTTTATTCTCCTTTGTTGAAAGCAGGATTAAACTCTTGCAGTACACTTCACTGACTAAAGCTTTGATGTTTTCCCAGCCACCCAGTTGAGCGATGTAATTCTTAATTCAAACACTCCTCAAATGTCTCATTTATATTGCTGTTCTCTCCGTGCATATACACACTGAGTTTTGCAACATTATTAGTTTAAGTGTACCAGATTCATATTTGATTCAGTTTCCCAAGCTTTAAGGTATATGCTCTCTCACCTGTTACCTATCTTCTTTTTACATACAGTGCACACCTTCTCCTCTGTAATAATGCACTTCACTTGCTGATGCAAGATCCGCTCCTCCTGGACCTAGAGAAGAATGGGAAAAAAACTTGCTTAAAAAGCGATGCCACACCATAGCTCCCTTCTAGTCTGGTGAAACTGAAAACTGACACATTTAATTTTCAGTGGCCTTATCTACATTAGCAAGCTGTACAGCACAAAAGCAGCAGGTCTGTACAGCAGAACACCCAACACCCACACTATATGAATAGCAGGATTTTGCTTTCAACTAGTCTGATCCACAGACTAAGGCAATTCTAACCACTAAGGCACGTTCAGGTGAACTACTGAACTGCATCATCTGGTTTAGTTTATTTGAAAGAAATCCAGTCCACGCTCTCAATGATCATCCTGCAAACGCACACCAGAGCACAGTGAGTCCAGAGACTCACAAAGACACACACCTCATCCAAACTAAAAGGAATGTACTTGCCATCTCCTGGAAATGCACATCTACTGATTTCAGGTGCACTACAGCACCATCTAGAGGACACACATTCCATTTAAGAAACAGTTAATTTAAATATTGAACTTCTGTTATAAAACATCATTCCAATCAATGACAGGTGGTGGGTACTTGCCCTCAGAAACTCTGCATGGAGAAGATTCTTGAGTACTTGATTAAATCTTTTCTTCTGCGCATTTTCTTCAAGGACTTTCTCTAAGAAGATTCGGATCTCACTAATCTGTGTATTTGCTGGGAGTAGGTTTATCGCCTGGAGCAAAATATACTTTGTTAGAAAAAATTAAAAGAAATAGAGCACAAAACAGAATAGAAATTGACACATTTAGCTGGACACTTTTACAATCTGTTCACTTGCCTACTCCAGTACCTTCTGTCACCTTCTGTCAAGAGTACAAACTGAGTACTTGCAAATCTTTCTTACCTTGGTGGTATCCAGTTTGCTGTGATGTAGTTCCAAAACCTGCAGAGCAGCCTGCAGATTGGCTTGAGGCTCCAGCACTTCCATCTTGATTGGTCCCAGGCAATGAACACTAGGTGGGGAGAGATACATCCGGAGCAGTGACAGATAGACCTGTTGCACACAAAAGGAAAGTTCTGAAACCACTGCACTCATCCACAATTGACAGTGCTGGTAGAACCCAGCAATGGCACTACTAAGTTGTACCCATGCCATTCAAAGTTCTGATGTGCTCGTTTAAACAGCTCTTATCTTAAAAGAAGAAAGACTGAAAAGTACCAATGATGTTCAAGTCTTTTTAAGACCTGAATTCTACAATACAGTTTTTCTATAAAAGTAGTTTTAATTAAGCCTCCCTCATTAACCTTACATAACTCATTTATAACCTTTAGAAAACAACACTTCATTGCTTTTTAATATTAAACTTTTCTGTAGACATATGTGGAATACATGCACAGTATTTTGTCTTCTGAATTCCTTTGGAACTTTAGCCTCAGAACATATGCTCAACTCCAGTGATACAGTAACAGTCTCAAAAAAACACAAATTTTAAAAAATAAAAATAAAAACCCACAATCATCTAGTAATTCCTAAATTCTAAGAGCTTATACATAGGTTCTTGTCTACCTACACAAACACTGAAAAAGTCTGAAAAAAACCACAGAGCAAAAACTTTAAAGTCCCTAACACAGAATCTTAGAATAGTATGGGTTGGAAGGAACATCTAGTTCTAGTTTAAAGGCCATCTAGTCCAAAACCCCTGCACTGAGCAGGGACATCTTCAACTAGATCAGGTTGCTCAGAGCCCTGTCCAATCTGACCTTGAATGTTTCCAGGGATGGGGCATCTACCACCTCTCTGGGCAACCTGTGCCAGTGTTTCACCATCCTCACTGGGAAAAGCTTCTTCCTTGGCACGAATAGTCTAATACATACTTACTGAAAAGGAAGACTGCAAAGATGAAGCTACTTACATCTTTGTTGCCATCTTTATTTCTGTCATAATGTTTATGGCAGTAGCTAGAACAGAGGAGAATCCAGTGAAATGCAGGGTCAGTTTTGGAACCCAGAGAATCAGTCCACAGAAATTAACATTTAAATGCTCCAATTACTTTAGCCATTCAAGTTAGGTGACCATACACCCAATTCTGATCAATTAAATCAAAGTTGCACAACAAAATTACATCATTTACTCTTCATTACAATGCTGAGAAAAGGGAGGTTTTGTGCAAGTCTCTCCCACTTCCAATCAACTTTAAAAGCTTTCATGAAAGAAACTAATTTAGCTGTGTAAAACAAGGGGAAGAAAAGATGTCTCAAATCAACACATCATAGCATAAAAAAAGTGTAGATAATATCCAATTACTGTATCTGACTCACAAAGAGAAGGTGTTCACTAGTGCACACTGCATACCGGGGTTGAATGTCCTCTAACAGACATTTGCTGAAACTAGCTTTAAAAGAAGGTATGTTAAACAAGCTCCAATGTTCAGATATACCTGCCAGTATCAGTTAATTCTATTTTCACCTAAATACTTTAGATTCACTCAGAAGGTTCCCCGACACAATACATCTAGCAAAATGCCATATCTTTACTAGAAAGGATTCTGCTAATTGAAGGAGCTTAACTTTGCATCTGAGGGAGTGAATGTCTCTCCAAAGGGAAAGGAAGCAAAACAACATACAGAAGTTCAAAAGCTAAGGACAGCTGGAAACAAAGACTTCACTGATGACTGTCATATTGCTCTGAAACACAATGACAGAGAAGCATGAAAAGGTAAGCCTCAAGGGGACACCATCTTTGTCTGTAATGAACAGATACCTGGAAGAGTCTAAAAGTCAAGAAAACATGGAAACCCAGAAGATCCTGAAGGCTTACAGCATTCATGCTCCACGTACAGCAACATTTCACTACACACCCTATCCATAGGGCAGTGAGCAAAGTCAGTCTTGCAAAAAAGAAAAAAAACACACCCCCAAAACAAACCCACAAAAAAACCCTTACTTTTCAGCCATGTTGGTGTCCTTCAAAATATGAACATAAATAAACAGAGCTTGTTCATGCTTCCCCATACGACCCAAGAGCAAAGCACGTTCTTCTAGGAGACCTAGTGACAGCATGAAGGATTAGTCAATAGTTACACAAAGAAATGACAACATAAGCTCCATTAGTGGTCACACTAATAGAATGAACTATAAACTGTAGTCTGAGCACAGGTTGAAGTTAAGCTGAGACTGTAAGTCTACTTCCCACTAGTCTCAGTAACATTTTTATGGATTCTTAAGTAACCTTAAGAAACAACAAACTTCAGATCAGTTGATTTTTGATTTTCAGGCTCATCAAAAAGTTAGGCTAAATATTTAAGTGATGGGAGATGCCACAAGGTCTTAGGCCAGCAGTTACAGGAATCCAGCAGAGACTGGTAAACCCAACTGTGCCAGCAAAAACAGAATTAGTATACACACCAGTGGCCTACAACTACAGATACAGCCATTTTCTCTGTTTCTTGTTACCATTATTCTACAATAAGTGAGGAGGTTTTGCTGTACAATGCAATAAGCTAGGGTTTAATTAACCTATGGAAACTGAACTCACCGTCAAAGGGGAAGTCACTAATTAGTCGACTAGGTTCATACCAGCTAGACTTCTCCAGAAAAAGTAGAAGCTTTTTCCGGTAGTCCCCCAAGTCTCCTCCTTCCTCCCCAGCAGGCACTGGAGTTTTATCTACATGGAAGAAAACAACATAAGCTACGGTATTACAACTCTTACACTACGCTAGTACACAGAAGATAAACACACAAATCATTATGTTTGGCTGCTGAAACTGTTACACAGGCTGAGATACCGGTGCACCTGCCAAATTACTTTAGCTCCCTAAAATACATCAAGTGGCTGGTTAAACAATAGACTCAGTTATTCAAGACACCTCCCTACCCTTAACGTGCAGAATTCAGGGAGCAGTAGCTGCCGTTCCACTTCATGATGAAAAAAGTGTCACTTGCTCCCTTAGGATCTCTAGGGAGGCAATAAACTAGCCTTCCCTACAAAGCTACAACTTCTGTTGTGTATCACTTGGGTATCTTCTGGGTGTGAACAGGGAAGCCTTACAGCAACACACTGTGAAGGCTCCCCTGTGCTGTCCCATGCCCTTGGTCTTCCCACCAGAAAAGGCTAAACATACCTGCAGGGAAAGAATTGAGATATTCTTTCATTAAGCCCTGCACCTTCTCACAGTACAGCTGGATCAGACAGTTGTGAAAGTCTGCACCAGTTTCTTCCCAGACATGAATGATGTGCTCCTGTAAATACATGTTCAGGTTCAGTTATAGACACTTCCTCTGGGCAGTAATTTGTTATAAGCAAGAGACAGTTCCATGCTTGCCTTTACCATGCTTGACTTCAGGATTTCATATCTTTTAATCGTATTTTCTTTGCACAACTTATGGCAAAGCTGGCACTCTAAGACAGCATCAGGGCTCCAACACCAGGAGCATAGTAAGGAGAAGTAATGCCTTACATGTTACATGTTGTACTGAATATAATGCACTAGTACAGATCGAGTTCTTACCAGGTAAGGAATAGTCAAGCTTTTAAAATTTTCTATCAAGAAACTGAGCACTTTGTCTCGTGGCAAAGCTTCCACTTCAGGGAGGTCTTCTGTAAATATCTGTTAAACAAAATTTTATTCACAGAATGGTGATTTTCTTTTTTTTTTTTTTTTTTTTTAAAGTCAAGTGCCACAGTATTTTCTCTGAAGCACTGAAGCCCAGCATATATGTCCAAAGAGTAAGCACAAGAGGTATTAAGAAAAAAATCTCAGCAGCTTATTCAGGCACTGAGAAACTCTCTTGCATCTGAAAGGATTAACAAACATCCCCACTTCTGCCTTAGTTAACTATTCTTTTACAGTGCCCCACACCTCACAAATACAGGGAGTCAATTCTATATCAAAGAGGAAAGAGAAAATAAGAAAGGCATATTAATATTTGACATTTAAATACTCAGTAAGGCTCTTGCGCAAAAAGTGTGACATCAACATTAAATGTTGTATCAAACGTTCCTAGCTACTTATTACAGTATAAAGTATTCCAACAATGGAAAACCGTAAGAAAGACTGAAAGGCTGTCCTGCTCTGTCTACTGCTAATCTTACAACAGTAGTGAACAGAGAAAATATAAATTATGTATTTAATTGGATTTAGCATTAATACATGGCTTCTTACGTTGAGTTCTCCCAATTCCATACATGGCACTAAGAATCTCAATGGCAAGGTGCCCATTTCAACCACACTTACTTTCAGTCCATCTTCAGGAAAATCTCTTAGCACCCAGACAGAGTAGGAAAACACCAAGTGCAAGTTCTCTGTGCCTGTAATAGAAAAAGCAGCAGTGCTCAATGTTAAAATCCTAAAGATCTTTCTACTCACAATACAACCAGATGCTTTCAGAGCCAGCGAAGCTTAATTTACAGAAAGAACCCAGTTTGGGTTTTTTCCCTGCTCAGGTCAGGGAAATCACACATTCCAGGCTAAAGTCACAATTTCATTACTTTGCAAACATGATTTCATACAGAAACAAGAATTAATTCAAATACTAAGTACCACCAAACATAAACAATTCAGACCAAAACCAAGCTCAGTTGTCTTAATCACATTCCAAAAGTCTTCTCTTCCAATTTGTTTTTATTTGGGTAGAAAAAACACTGTACTTTTCACTTGTGTAATTACCTCCAGTCCACTTCCAGCCTGCCAGTCTAATGACTTATATACCAAATTGTCAAATGCTTCATAACTTCAATACTTCAGTAGTAAAGCACCACAGTACTGAAGTAACTGGCAGGGAAACTACATGACAGGTAATAACTTTTCATCTTTTAAGAAAGTTTAGGACCCACCTCTTTAAAAGAATACTTTCTCTTGGATAATTTGGTTCACAAAGTTTGTAGAACATGTTAGGAAAACATGACTTTCCCCTCACCCTCCTGGTCAGATCCATGAGGCATTCACTCTCCAAACAATGCAACAACACAACTATACAAGAAACAGAAACCTACACTGACCCTGTAAGATGGCAGCCATTGTTTGCTTTTCTTCATTTCACAATATCATCAGGAGTAAGTTACTTTTAAAATATTTAAAACAAGCAGCATCTTAATAGTAGCAGTATTTTAAAAAACAGAAGATGAGTGCTATTAAGTAAAACAATTAAAATAGCCCCTAGAAGAGCCAATTTCAAAGTTTCAGAAACAAAACTGTGACTTGGCAAAAGGCACTGAGGCCACCAGTCTGAACGTCACTGAACTTCAATTAAATTTCTGAATTAACAGGGCATGGTATGGTAATGGGTTTGCTAGCCTCACTGAGAAAATTTAAATAAAGGACAGGACAAGCCATGGGAATAAGTTCTCATGTAGAACAAGAGACAGAGAAGAGGAAGTCTAACTCCTTATAAACAAGTTTGAGATTAGTTGGAATAGCTCCTTTCCAAAGCACTGATCAAGCTGCCTTTGCTGAAGTTATGACCAAATCAAACGTGGAGTTACAACCTAGCCAAAACACTCAAGACGGCAGAAAGAGAGGATGAACTCATCAAGTAACTACCAAAGCTTATAGAACAGAATACTAAAATGTCAACATCACAGCACACCACAAAACAAAACAAGCAGCACATAACATTCAGCAGCATGGGGATTTACACTGAAGGTCACAGGCAAGGATGTTTTGTGCTGCTAGAATTAAAGCAGACACTGAATTTCTAAACTTTCTTGGCAACAAATCCCTAATTTAAACATGAGCTATAACAGAAAGAAGTTCTGCCTAACACTATTTTAAAAAAGAATGGTGTAATACAGAAAACTATCTATCACCCAATCAAATACAATTTTCCTGTGCCTACCTCTGCACAGATAAAGTACATTTTTGATGGGCGTGCCCAATCACAGAATTAACAATTAAGATTTGCTTCAATGCAATAAACAATAGGTGCTTACTCTATTGACACATGGCAAGCATCAAATCCAAATCAGTAATATACATACTTGATGACTTAAAAGACCACAGCTACAAGCCTGGAGGAAATTTTCTATAATTACCTGAGAACTTTTAAAGAACATTTCATTAAATGCCCAAAAACCTCTAGACAAAAGATGACTAAAGAAGAGTTTCTACTTCACTCAGAATGTAAATGAAAGCAACTAAAAATACATCCCACATAATTAAAATTAAAAAATAAAAGTTAAGAACATCAATTATTACTTAGACTAGAAGCTCATAACCACAGAAGCCTCACCAAAGCAGAGGCAGAGGAAAAAAAAAAAAATCTGTAGAAACACCATAGTCTGAAATGCTTTTATCATCTCATTTAAGGGTCTCCCAGAAATTACACCTATCAATTAATCAAGGCAGAATGGGCAGCGTAGTCAAAAAAAAAAACAAACCCCACAGACAGTGATACATTTCCGCTATTTACTTGGGGGGAAAATCTCCAAATGACCCTAGTGTAAAACATTCTATTTATTAGCAATAGTTAACTTTCTAGGTTGTTGTCACTGTATTTCATTACTCTCAAGTGAACAGACCGAAATATCCTCTACCAGTGTCAAGGAGCTGAGCAAGAAGCATACAGGAAAACTAATTTTCAGGAGGTCCTAAAATACCAGAGAAGCTCCAGAAGTCTAGAAGAAATTTAGCAAGCTGACAATATTCTAGAAAAGTATTCCAGACAAATATGGATAAAATATAGGTCTTACACATCAATCAATCTCAGATAAAACAAATGAACAGCTGACATAAGTCAAATAGAGATGATTTTATCCAGATGACAGAATTCTTTCTTAAATAAGATTCAAAGTTTGTTTTATAAAGCTGTATGCTGAATATAACATACCTACACTTCTTTAAGAAGAGTGACATTACCAAATGATACCAATGAATAAGAAGTGTAAGAGAGAGACATGGCACAAATGGGAAAGGTCTCAATGTCATTTTAAGTAATGTGTTATCACTGAATAACATGCTGCTAAGAGAAGGCAGCAGTTCTTAAAAGAAGTAGTTCTAGAAAAATATATCAAACTTTGCCAACAGCATAAGACTAGGTGATAAACAAAGGTATTTCCCTCAGACTACTCATTCCCAAACTAATAGTGTGATGCTTTTAAAGAGTTCTGCATTTAGAAGTAAATAATTTTATTGGATGGGAGGGGACTATTCTCAAAAGTAGCAAAACCAAAAACAGACTTGGGAGTTCACAATGAACAGTCAATGAAGCAAGTTCCTACCATGATGCTGTAACCAGCAACTACAACTGTTAGATCATAATCTACATCTACCTAAACAGAGAAAACAAGAACTTCACATAGGATTCTTCATCTCAGGAAAGACTACAAGACACAGCAACTGGTAGAATTTCAGCTGGAAAGTCTAATCCAGAAGTCAGACTTTCTTTTTGTCAGTGATGCTAAATCATCACTGGAAGAAAATTCCAACACTATGGTACATTTTCTACCAAGGGAAATTTTTATCATAAATAAGGAATGTTTTCCAATAAGATACGCAAGTTTCAACAAGACTCTCATGAACTAATCCTTGAAGTTTACATTATGGAAGAAACTAAACAAGACGACAAGGATACCCTTTAGCTTCATAGTCTACAGAGTTGCTGAACAGTAGAATAACCACTAAGCCCAACAAGAGTAATACCTTCACAAAAACAATGCTCTCCTTCACACTCACCCAAATGCTGCAGATATTGCACTGTCCTCTCATGACCCTTCAAAGGCGAGTTGGCTTTCTTTGACTGATCCACCAGTACCTGTAAAGCTTTCAGAACAAAAAGGTTCATTCCTTTGTAACCACAAGTATTATTCCAACTTGAACCAAAAGAAAGTGCATTTTTCCTGTTCTGCTACTGAAGACAAAATAAAGTTTTGTTTTAAGGACACAGACCAAATGGGTAACAGGAACAAAGACCAATTTCATCACAAGCCAGACCCAGAAACAAAGTCTTCAGAATATTGCCTGCTCACTGAAGACAAGTTAAAACTCAATACTAGGAACACATGCTCCTATCCCTTCTCCGCTCCCCACCCAAACTTCATACCTACCTTTCTCATGCAGACCTTTCTTCTCATACAGTATTATCAGCTCACTATATTTGTGTGCCTTCTTTAGTACATGCTCACTCTCCTCAATATGGCAGTGATTGTTCTCCAGACGTAGCAATGGTGCCACCAATGCTACATTTGTCTGAAAGCAAAAAGGGAGCTCTTAAACATACTTCTAGCGTGCATCTCCTAAGCTTATAGTACAAAATGTGAGTTGAAAGGGGGGGGTGGGGGGAGGAGAGAATCTGTCTTATAAGAAATGATAGTTTAACATCTTAGAGCAAGGCCCATCTTCATTTCTATAATTTGCTGGGACAGGAAGAAAACAACCTATCAGAGCTATTCCCCTTCCAGGATAGGGGTCAGCTTTGAACAACATTGTCGATAGCAAAGATCACACTCTCCTGCATTTAACAGTACAAGGCGACACAAGAAGCATTCATTAGAACTTCAGAAGCACAGGCATGGCCACATTCTTTTGACAGAGGCAGCGACCAGAAACAGATATACCTGCTTTATTCCATGAAACTACTTCCTGATCAGTGAGCAAACTAGCTAACACCGAAGTTTCACAAATGGTTTTTAGACGAAAGACAGATGGTTTCGTGAGAATTTCTGAGGTAGCTCCTTATCCTCTTTCTTAAATGTTTCAGCCTGAAATTCCAACACAGCTTGCATGGTAAAGGAAAGGCCTATAGGTCAGGCAGAAACTCACATGGAGGTAACACTTCAACAGAGTGGTATCAATGATTTGCAGCAGCTTCTTTTTGGATTTGATCGTGGGTGTTCCTTCCATGAGGGGTGAAGTACTGGACTGATGGTCAGAATCATTTAGCTTCTTCACCAGCTGACTTCTTTTCTGCAGGACCATCAAATGAAATTTTAACAGGAAAAGGCCATGGATTTCCCCATCCCACCTCAGCAAATATAGCCCACCAAGTGAAAAGACTAAATTAAACCAATTTCATAACTTGTTTTAGTAACAATAGAAATTCTTTAGGAAACAATTTATAAACTGTTCGAGACATCACCTTTCCAACCATTCAGGTGTATACTCTAGTTTTGCAAATTTCTAGTTTTGCAAGATGTCCCTAGTCTTGAGAAAATAGTCAGAAGGAAATGCTGTTAACCATTTTAAACGGAGACATTTTAAATAAGTCAGGAAACATTTAAAACATTTGGAGAACAATTCAGGTTTTGAACTACTGGATACAAAAACTATACTCCTTTAGACACAGGCTTCCTTTTAGTCTAGTAAGAGGACAGGAAGTTACAGTACCCACTACCTTCTGGTCCACCTTTTAATGCATGCTTTTGACTTGTCTCCTAGAGAGAGTGTCCTCCACAACAGTCACCAAACAAAAATAAAAGATCAAGAGCTCAGGTCCTCTTCAGAAGGCTATTAGAAATAAAATACTGGACTCATATTCAGATCTGGTCCATGAGTAAGTTTTGTCTAGTCCTCACAAAAGTCACATGTGATGTCTCCCACATATCTGTGGGACACCTCATGTCCTCCAGTTCCCCTGTTTTCTCAGGAGCTGCTGCCGTAGTTTCCAACCATGAAGACAGCCCATTAAGGCTACCATGACAGAGCTGGAGTAGGCATACTGCTTCCTGCACACCAAAGTTAACTAACAAAGCATGCTGAAACTGAATAACCCTGGCTACAACAGATATAGGAGCACTCACTTGAGTTAGGTAGTCTATCAGAGCTAAATGTGCCTTCTCCAGCTCTGCCCCAGAGAGCCCTGGCAGGGGGTTGGGATACTGTAGCTGTTTCCTGTAATCTGTGGGCAGGAGGTCAGGATACAGACCCATCACATGAGTGGGATCTAAGCAAAAAATAACTAGTATTAGTTACCATTCATAACATTATTTTTGCAAACTGTTAAATGTATGTAACCTTTGAGCAAGCCTAGCTTTCCAGCAGAGCTCTTTGTAGTCAACTTGTACATCCACAAGGTTACAGATAACAGAATTCATTACAGAAAAGAAGCTAAAACAAGGCAAAAGAAGCAAGAGAAATACTGTTTCAAAGTCCAAGCACAACATGTTCCAGTCTGTGCGCTTGGCACACCTGGAGGACAAGCCGTTATTATAATCCTCTTACTGCTCTTGAAGAATCCCAGCATTAACAACTCTGACACTAGGACAGGACTTCTCAATAAAACATTGCTTATTCCTAGATTTACTGTGCTTTTGAAACAAGAACTCAATAGCTGTAAATAATGAGCACCCACTTTCATGGAGCAAATTCAAAGTTACCACCCTCTAATTTAAGTTCAAAGCATTTTAAGTTCTCAGTCCTCTTCTTTCATTGTAGTTTTCCAACGTAAACATGATGTTAAGTGTCATCAAAACAAGTAAAAGTTCTAGGCTTAAATGCACAAGTGATGTGCTGTCATCAATAAAAGAATCCCAGTCTTAAGCACTGTTCTATGGTACAGTCCAGTCTTCAGGTGTTCTTCCAATAATCCTACTACAAACCAAAGGAATAGCATCACAGACTACTGTGACTTCCAAAACCACAGAAAAGTTTCCTGGCTTCAGCAGCTTGGTCCATTAAACAGGAAACAGGTTTAAGGGTCCTCAGTTTGGTCTGAGTCCAAGGATTTAGCAAATCTACAGATGTTCCTTATTTTTATTCCAAGCTACAAGTAGGCTTTTGGCAGCTGCTGAAACCCTCAACTTCAAGGGTCTGTGTAAAATATACAATACAAATTTATTTGGCACAAAGGGCAAATTCATGATTTAACTTAACTCACTGACTGATGTTAATTAAGTACTATAACCAGTTTCACAAAAAAAAGCTAAATACCTGCCTAGGCTATTTGTCTCCTACAGGGGACTGGTCTGCAGAAGATACCACTGTTCTAAAACAAAAATGAAACAGAAAAACAAAGCGCCCCACACAATAGCCTGAGCTTCATTTCATTCCTTCCAACCCAGGTACCTCAATGCCAATCCAAGCATTTACCTGTACCAAGCTTGGCAAAAACTTGCATGGATTCATCAAAGCGCTTCTGGCAGAAGAGGTTGAAGGCAAAGAGGTTCTTTATGTGGTGAATTTGTTGTCGCTTCTCACTATCTGAATCATCCTTCATTTCCTACACGTGTACAAATTAACAAACATTAAAAACTCTTGATCCTCATAAAGGAGAGGGAAACACTATAGAAATAACAGGATGATTATCCTTTGGAGAGAGTAAGAAGAAAAAGGATAATCTTTTAAAGTGAACATCTCCGATGCTGATTCTCAGATGCTATGCTTACTGCATCACTGAGATAACCTGGAAGGTTTGAAAGCTACCTCTGGTTATCTATATAACCAGATATTGATATAACCAGAGTTATCTATATACTCACTCTACCATGGCAACTATCTCTTCACTCATTTGCCTTTTCAAATTTTTTTTCAAGTTAGCAATACAAAATGCAATTAATTCATTTTAATGTAGTTCTAGGGAAGTTTCCAGAAACCAGAAAATTCTAAAACAGTAAGAGCAATATAATTGAATGTACTGCTTCAGCATTGTTTCAGGAGTAATATGGAAGGCCATTATAAAAAAATCCTGGTCATTTGACAAAAACAAAAAACACACAACTCCAGGCAAAACTGTTTACAAGCAGTCTGAAGACTCTGAAGTCCAACTTACTTAAAAGCCTAAAAGAAGGTAACTGATTAAACAGCTAAGAGAAATAATCTTTCACATACAGGATGGTATCTCAAAATCTAAACCTAAAAAATCTAAAGTTAGATCAGTATGGAGAAGTGGCAGCACAAAACTAAAACTTAAGTCAAAAAAGGCTAGAGTTTACCAGTTTGTGCAAAGTGGACAGTAGGGAAGTTAAACTCTCCAGACTAGCTACAGTCAAGCAGAAGGCAACCATTCTTTTACGTATTTTTGCACAAGTGCATCCACTGCAAACCCAAACATTTTTGAGTACTTACTGCCAGCTGCAATGCCAACTCAAACTGCTTGTCCTGCAGAAGCTGCTGGATCTGTGTGGCTATGGACACTGGAATGAGCCGCCAAACAAAGTGATTACTTGCCACATATATAATATTTGTGCTGTAAAGGTGACAAAAAGATCAGTTACTAAATTCCAGCACTCGGAAAGGAGTAATACCCTATCTGAAAAAAACAGTCCCAGTTAATACACACATGGATCAATCAGATACATTATTTCTGCTTTTCAGTATTGCTCAGGTTGCCCTTGTATCTCCAGTGATCAGAATTTCCCAAAGACACTGAACTCCACCATTTAATTCTCAAGGTATGGCCTCCACTCCTCTGTTCATACAAAACAACGGACTGCTTCAATGCTGCTTCTTAAGCCAGGGGAGTTAGAAAAGCTCTTTCTCTCCCAGTTTTTCAGAGTACTACCATACATCCAGACAGCCCAACAAAAGTAATAATTAGATATACTCAATACCCTCCAGAGGTGATGAAGCGTGGTCTCTGCAGCTCAATACTCTGTACTAGCAGGCGAGGTTCAAAAGTGCGGATCTCCACATACCTTGGCAGAACAGCAATAATGTAGGGAGGTTGGTGTTCTATTAGTAAAACAAGTGAAAAAATATAAGTTGATTGTTCTCAAGTATGCCTTGAAACAAGCCATGACTTAAAGTAAGGCTTCCCTTCATTATTTTTTTTCCCCTAGAAATGTGTTCCTATTTTGCTTATTAAAAACAGTACTCAATGCCCAACACAGACAGCAATTTGTCAATAGACTACTACGAGACTTTTTGTTCATCTTTCAATGTAAGGAATTTCTGTGGCACTGAGGTGCCCAGAACTACAGTGCTTTAACACACTACCTTCTATTTCAAATCTTCTCCCTTTATAAAAGATAGGAAATATACCTATCTTCTGAGGAGAAGACAGGCATACATACTAGAAGCAAAGAAGGGGAAGAAACAAGAACACATGAAACCTTCCACACTCAGAGTACAACTTGAAATATTTTAGAAACTGTCACACTCCAAATCCAGCTAGTTTCTAAGTATCAGGAACATAACGATTTTGTCATATACAAAAGAGTAAAGAAGGTAATTTTCACCCATGGCTATAGGAATATCTGTCCAATTCAAGGCACATTTCTGAGTACAGATCCCTTCTTCATTGAGCACAACTGTCAGATCATCTTGGCCAACCGCAACTTTTCCATCTGCTACAGGAGCTACCAATGGTTCCAGCTGCTTCCCTGTGGGAAACAGTTCTTTGATGGATCCTTTTCCATCCACCTAGGAAAATAAAGAAAATAATAATTAAAAAAACCTGCCCTGTTGTTCAAAGTAGCTTTTATTTCAAAGCTGCATAAGACCAAAGGCAAAAAACCCCTAGAGGGATTCACAACCCAGACTAACAGGACAAGTGCAATTTTAGAGTAGCAATAACATTTTCTGCATATCATCATTTATCTTGCTTACATATCATTTGGAAATAAAGAATTAATACTTTTGTGCCTGAGATGACTTTACTATAACAGCAGCTGAGCACATAGTTCATATAGGTTTATAAAAGGGATAGCACAGCAGCAACATCAGTTAAAATGTTCAAACACTTCTTGGCGCAGCCACAGGATTTCATTTAGGCCACAACTTTAACATGGTTTATTCTGGCATGAGTGAGCACTGCCATATAAAAAATGAACTAAAAAGCCAAGTAACCTGCCTAGCCTTTTTACCTGCCCTAGCCATTCATTCTTGTGGCCACATGCCATCCAGGGAACTGAAACCCCCCAAAAAAAACCCCAAAGAGATGTTTCATGAGCTGATCTAACAACTCCAGCTACAATGTTCCTGCTGCTTCCCTTGCATTTCAGCTCAAGCATTCTTATAAATCAACAGCTAGCTAGCAGAAAGCAATACCCTAAAAACATTTTTTTTCGCCTATTTAGTGAAATGAAGCAATTCAAGGATGGATCATTGAAACACTAGAGCCAATGCAAAGCAGACACTTGGACAGCAAGACTCCACTCTGGTTGCTTGAGCACCTGCACAAGTACGCATATCACTAGAATGGCAGGAATCAAGATCTAGGAGAGGGCTGCAGAAAGGCATCGCTTTTGTAAGTAGTGTCAGTTTGAAGTGACTGTGAAAATCACTGCACAGTTTTCCTGTTGACTACAGATCAGCGTTGCCACCCACGTACATATACATATGTATATGTGGGGTGCACCTCATCTTCATCTCGTTTTCCTGTATCAGCAGAAGCCAATCGTAAAGGCAGAAAAGAGAATCAAATATAGCTATCAAATGAAGCTTAAGTGGAAAGTGCAATACTAAATTAACAGTGAGTTTAGAGACTTTCAAACTGAAACAAACACAGTTCAGTTAGCAAGAGAATAAAAAAAGGAAAAAATGGTTAAGCCCCACTGTCTGCAAGATAAAAAGATATTTGTGGTCTTTCTTCCCCTTTTAGAGCTATCTCCTTTCTTAATACATTAAATAAAATGCAAACTGAGCTTACACAGACTGCTGCCAAACTAAAATATATCTTTTCCCAATGCCTTTTTTCTGCAAGAGCTTCAAATCTGGTTTCAACAGCAATAAACAGAGTACCACTTCCTGACAAAACATCAGTTTAAAAGGACAGACTTAGACTGTCCCTTCCAAAACCACATATGGCAAGAGTACCAGATGCTGTTTTTCACAAATGTCTGTTAGCTAAATCCTTGAGCACAGCAGCAGCCTCCGTAGTGTCTACTGCTACCCAAATCTTCTGTACTCCACAAACACCAGTCTTACCCGTATCAGGTAATAGTCCCTCTTGAAGCCTACACAGATTGAGTTTTCACACCAGGCCATAGATTTGGGTACATCAGGTACACTGAAGTCTCCCTGATGAAAACAGGTTAAAATGGCTGTTACAAGAGAAAAGCAAAAGTCAAATCTAGCAACACAGCGTGTCACAAGCAGCACTTGTTGTTGGCACTGTATTCTTCATCACACATGCCAGACTTCTGCTAGTCAAGGAATATGGCAGTATTCAACTAAAAGGCTAGATTTGTGCACAGTGAAAAGGTGTGCTCCAAGTTAGCTGGTAACTTCCTAGAAGAGCAGCATAGCTGAAAAATTTTCTACCGATTTCCGTTGGTTATTTTATCATTCTGGTGTTCACTAGTTCACTTCTCTGTGCTTGTTGTCAGTAACTACCTTCTGACTTCATGACATACCTGGAAAACTTTGGTTAGAAGAGGACTCACTTCCATAGTGTTATTGTTCGGCATACGTTTATGGAGGCTGCACACTAATACATTTCACTGTCAGGTGTACTACAACCAGAATGTTAAAACACAGAACACAGCCTTTGATTTAATTATGAAATTAATGCCATTAATTGCGATTTCAACCATGTATTTTCACTTTTATTTGCTGCTTCATTGTTAAATCACTGAAGAACCAACAGGAGCCAATGCTCTGAAAGTCAGCAGTGCCTTTGAGTAATAGGGACTGCATAGCAAGCAGTAAAAAGCTCGAATACACACTAAACTACATTCCCTGTTGAGACATGCTAAACTACAGAAACAACACAACTGACCTGTAGTTCATGGAACTCTCTGTCCTTCCAAAAATAAAGTTGTAGCTTCTTCCGCACTGCCACACACATTCTCAGCACCTCTTCTCCTGTATCTGACTGCTGTGAAAATAGACAGGTCTAACTCACGGGACTCAAACCAAGAGGCAAGTAAAATAATTCAAGGCCAAAAGAATCTTAAGCCTGAAGCAAAGCTGTCAGCTGACAAGCAGCTTTGTTCATCCATGCCAGAAAAGCATTCCCTAAACAAGGGAGCACAGAGAGAAAGGGGGCAGGATACTTAGAAGTGAACTTCGGCAGGGATTGTGACACCAAGGAAATAAAAAAAAAAAAAAGAGCAAAGACACACACACACAAACAGAAGATAAGAAGAGATCTATCAGCACAGTCCTGAAGACTAGGATAAATGGCTTGAATTCTATGCAGTATAGGAGAGGGGAGGAAATGGAACAATACAAAAAATATGTTATACTGACAGATTAAAACATCAATAGCTGCTTAATATTCTAGCCTATTGACAAAGTTTCCTGATAAGAAACATCAGCAAAGCTAAGTGCCTGCACACACAAACAAAAAAGGCACTTTGGAATTAGCAGATTTAAAGGTGCTCTGGAAGACATCACTAGTTTTAACACCTAGAAAACCCTGAGTTCTGATTAGAAAAATATTTAACACTAAGCTCCCATGGGGCAAAGAGATAAAGAGCACTAAGCCATCTCTTCTGGTTATGCGTAAGGTTTCTGAATGACATGGGTAGGCTGAGAAACCCACTTGGATAGAAATGAGTCACTTATCAACCACAGCATATGAACAGAGGATTATTATACCTTATGGAACCATTTTATGACCTGAATCTACCACAATTGCCGTGGGACTCCTTGGTCCAATACAGTTTACAAAAATGTAACAGAAACAGTGGTAGAGATGCTTGGCAAAGGGAACCACTATGAACTAGTACTCTGGCAATTTAAGGAAATGAAATGGCTTGTATATTGAAAAGGACCTTTCAAAAAAAGAAGACAGTCAAAGTTACTACAGAATAAAAACGCCTTGAAGTTCTGTATCAGGAGGTTAAAGGCTACAATCACAACAGGCACAAGAACATCTTATGAAGCACAGGAAGAACATTAAGATGACTACATTAAAAACTGTTGCCTTAAGAAAAGCTTCAACATCCAGTAGGTACTAATTTTGAAGAGCACTAGTACCCAAGCAACTTGCATGTAACACAAAATTAACAAACCTAATCTACAGAGCAACTTATTACAAACAGTAAGGACATCTGTGCCATTGTGTTCCTCCTCTTACCTGAAGATCACAAGTGAAAAGAGATGCACCTTTTGCCTTGGAAACTGTGGTGATTTGTTGAAATGTCAACAGGTCATGGACATAAATATTATTTTCTGTTTTAAACAAAATTCCAATTATTAATCGATATTTAATACATGTAGAGTTCATTGCTAATTCAACTAAGTTACCACATTTTATGTCTACATAACAAGAAGAACTTGTGAAACTAACAGCTGCAAGGAAGGAAAATTACTGTTTTCCCAAAAGCTGAAAAGTGCTAAGGCACACACAAGTACAAGACGATAAACACAGAAAAAAAACCTAACACCAGCATTGGCAAAACTACATGAAGCAACTGAGAACAGCTGCTAACCAAGCAGAGGAAGTGGGAGTGGAAGGGAGAGCAAGCAGGCCAGAGCAGAGCAAGTTCACGATGGAAGATTGTTACGAACAAAGACCATTTTGAACCGGCTCGTGAAATTAGTGGAAGATGAACGGTTGCAAATGGAGGGTGCTGTGGTCAAGTTTTTGTACGCACGAGGACGCAGGCAGCAGAAATCTACACATGCTGGAGTTGGAAGAGCCGGGACTTGGAGATCATAAAGAAGGGAGTAGCAACATAAGCAAAAAAAGACATAGGAAGATCATAAGGTTAAACAAGTATAGCCAAAGACAAGCAAACTTAGATCTTCCACAAGATGGTAAGAGATCACCATCTGCATATAACCTGAATTTGGTGTAACACATCAATGGTAAGTTTCATACACCAAACAAGTCTGGACAGAAGTTTTAGCCTCTTATCATATGGTGTGCACACATATGCATGCATGTGTGCATATATATATACACATGCCAATACAAACAGACTATATATACACACACACTTTAGCACAAGTATGTATTTTTTCATTTTTAATCACAAAACTTAGCATAAATACTTTGTTCTCCAAGCTGGCTTACAACAAGAAAAGCTGCTTCTCAATCTATGCTGCATAATGCCTCCTCTACAAAGTGAAAAAGCATAAATCCTACACAATGACTTTTCAACAAATAGACTACTATGCAAGTGTGTGGAAAGGGTGCCACATTCAACCAAGTAACTGCATTGAGAAGAGCTCATTAAATATTAAAACATTTTCTTCACTTACCTAATAAACTGACCAGAATTTTAAACTGAGAAACAACATGAATCTGAAAGAAAGAATTCTGTTAGTGACTCCATTCATAAACTAAACCTCTGAACACGGCTTGATTATAGACAGTCTCAGAAAAGGCATCTTAGATATTTTCAAAATAATGAAAACAGCAAGGCAGCTATCTATGCACAAACTTCCTCCAGCTGTTGCAATCCCTTTCACTTACACTCAGTTTTTACAAGATAGCACATAGAGCCTGCAACCTAACCTGGTAAAAAATTCTACAATATATGGTATGTTACTAGTACAGAAGTACTTCTAAAAGATATGCAGGGTGCTACTGAAAGAGGCTGCATAATCTTTGAGGCAAGTGCTTTCCTAAGAATCAATATAATCAATGAGCCAAAGTTATAAAAAAAAAAAAAGGAAACAGTAGCAAGACTGGCAGTAGATAATCAGTTACTTCAGTTCTAAATTCCAGTTAAGAGAAATTACATTCACATTCCCATAGCATTTTATCCAAGAGTCAAATTATGTATTACAGTCTGTTGGTGTTATTGCCATCACTTTTACAAATATTCTCAGAGAGAGCAGCTGAAGATTTACTGCGCAAAGCATTTCTACAGAAGTCAAAAATAAACCTGTAAGTTCCAATTCTTTGCTTTCTGTTTTAGCAACCAAACCAAGTCTATTCCTGTTATGGGAAGAGTGGGTGAAAATACCAGGCTGTGCCACCTCTAGAAGAATCTATAGTTTGGGGGAAATGTTTTGTTAAGCTTAGCAGAGACTCCAGATTTACATTTGGTATTTTGTTTCTTGGCTGAAAACACCGGAAAACTGTCCCCATGTCAAGAACATAGTATTTCCTACCTGCTGAATCTTTTTTGAGAAGTTCTTGTTGGATTTCTCTAGTGTCACTTCAAACCTATTGCAACCTATGAAAAAGATTTGGGAGGTTATGTAAACTGAAATTGCCCTTAAATTTATGACTGAATGTATCTCACACTAAATAGATTATGAAGAATTATGAAAGCAAACTTGGCCACTTAACACTATAAGAATCATTCTTCTAACATATCTGTGCTATCTTTTACTTAATAACCAAATGCATCAGAGGGTCTTCTACAGTCAGGTGAAAATTTAAATTACAATTCTTGTACCCATCTGAGGACCTCATCAATAGTTACATTTTTGCCTTGCTGAAATTTTAGATTACAAGAATTATATTTAAGTATTTTGAAACCCAGAGATACAAAGATACCCATAATGACTTCATCCATACCAATCAAATATCAGCAATTTAAATTGCTAGAGAGCCCATCACTGCAAAGTAGACAAGGAATAAACACTACACCACAAGGGTTTAAAAGGAGTTTTAGGGATAAAGACTTACAGACACTTTCTGATGACATAACCTCTCCTGGCATTGATGCAAAAAAGGGGGAGAAATTTACCACGTGAGACAAGACACTACCAACTCAAGACTAGCATGTTCTGACTGGAATAGACGGCCTACAAGTTTTGGAGAAAGCAAGCTGAATTCAGTCTCTAGAATCCAAGTAGCTACAAATAAACATTTTTCCAAGAGCTGACAAACTTGGAAATAGATGGTTTTTTTCTTTCCTGTCTCACACTACACTACATTACTGTGTTCAGTAACATCATTTTCAACATAATAGCAGATAATGTAAAATACAAATCTGTTTAGTGAAGATCTATTTTAACTAAACCAAAAATACAATAGTTCTCTTTGTGGCATCTCCAGAACAGACTATGAACACATATAACTGTCAAAGAGGCAGGGAGAAAAGTCAATACAGGACAGAAGTGGTTAGTAGGGATCTCTCTTCCCCATCCTTTGATGCTCATGGACCCACTGAATAAAGCTGCTCTTTCACTAATCAAGTCTTTCATTAACAGAAGGCAAACATCAAACCTCTGGCAATAAGCACACTGCACTGCCTTAGCGCATGTTTATGCACTGTATTCACAAAATTACACTAACTTACTACAAATTCAAACATACAGAGACCTGGTATGTAACACACTTTAAAACAGAAAAAAGGCTCATACTACTTGCTATCTTTCTTGCACATCTGCTAAATGGTATGCACACTTTCAACAAAGATCCCACAAAAATATTTGTTAAATTCTAGGTAGGAAAAAAAAAAAAATCAGCAATGCAACACATTTGCGTCAACATCACTACAATCTCTTAAAGTGCATGAAATAAAAGTAACGTGATCAACTTTTTGTGCCATTCTTAAAATCAACTTACCTATGTCTTTCTTGATCCTGTAAAGAAGAAGATGCCCTTGTTTGGTACCAACAAGGAGCCATTCCTCTACAAAGAGGGGGGGGGAAGAGTCTAATTAGTTTCAACAAAGACCGCCCTTCCCAGCCAAGTTATACTTATCAAAACACTTGGAAACTGGTTTCAAATGCCAAAGAGGACTTTCTGTGGCAACTACACGCATGTCTCCTATCACCCCTCTGGTGGAAGTGCTTCGAAGTAGCTTTCATTCTCAGTAAAGGATGGCCAAAGATCAAGCAGTAAAACAGAGTACAGCCTAGACATCACATCACACTTGTTTATATAAAGAAGCAAACCATTATATCTCTTGTGCAATCAAAAGAGGCAAACTATTCTTCAGACATTAGTACCTCCCAGAGAGGAACAGTGCTACATAATGGGAACAACTGTCAGCAAGAAAAACAAGGAGTTTTATGTGGGCTTGTTTGTTGTTTGTTTGTTTTTTTAAATAGTCAAGTTTTTATAAGGACTCTCAATCAACTATGCCTGGAAGGACAGTTGCAGCTTTGCTTAAACTGCTTTTGAATTGCTTGGACAACCAACAGTTGTTTAAGATTTACAAAAGAGCATCTTTTTATATAGAAATTCTGTGGCAGAGTTTCAGACCCTTCCTATTTACACCATACAAAAGGCATAGAATCTTTATTGGGTCATGAAATATGACTGAAATTCTTCCGCCTTGCTGAAGATCAGGTAGGAAAGAAGCATACACAAATATTTCTTTCTATATCTAGTACTCCCTCATTACCACAGATACTTGTATTTTAGTAAAAACTTGTTTCCTGCAAGACCTTTTTTCTGCTATTTGGTAGAAAAGTTGTAGAGACAGAATTACAGTCTTTGTTACACAACCACACTGTCATAGGCCTGTAGGCTTAGGCTGTTTTCTACTTCAGCAAAATAAATGCTTTCAAAGAGACAAAAGATAAAAACCTCAACGCAGTAATAAACTACCTTCACATCTTCCCTACTACACAACTCAGGCATAAACAACCCGTGTTTAAGTGTGGCACCACTATTCAGGTTATAATTTTGTTCTTAAGACATGATTAAAGGGGTCGCAATTCCACAGCGTCTGGAGTTTTTTTAACTACCAGTTTTGTGCTACAGTAGCAGTCAGAAAAGCCTTATCAAGCCTTATCATTACGACAGCTGGTGCAATCACCTGATGAAAATCTTGACTGTCAAGTATAACAAAAATATAACCTACATTTATATACCACTCTATAGAGGCATATAAAGACTCTAAACCTAAGACCTGAACATACCACTGGCTTTCCAAGAGGAATGTTAGCCAAAACACAGGGAACGCTTTTTAGCGAGAAACTAGCCGTCCCTCGGTTACAGCACTGGAAACCATGGCAGCCTCCGCTATAGCAGGGCTGCGGGCGGCCGCCGGCAGCCCCGCAAGCGGGGCTCGGCCCCGGCAGCCCCCCTGCTGCAGGCACCGAAACCAACGCAACGGGCCAAAGCTCGGGGAAATACTCCCGCGCTCCCCGCACGCCCAGGCCTGCGAGGCGGCAGGGCCACTGCGGGTGTACAGCGGCCGGAGGCCGAGCCACGCAGCCACCTCCACCCCGGTCCACCGCGGGGAGGGAGCAGCAGGCCCCAAAAACGGCTGACGGGCGTCCCAGCCGCCCGGGATAGGAGCGCGGGGCGGCAGCGCCGCGGCCCTCCCCGGCTCACCCCAGGCCGCCAGGCAGTCGATCTGCAGCGGCAGCTTCTCCAAGATCGGCACATGCTCGAAGGCGTCGTGCATGGCGGCTCCTCCGGGCCCGGCTAGTCACAGCGCCCGCCGACCGGGAAGAAGTAGGCGCCGCCGGGCGGCTCGCCCCTGCGCGGCGGGGGCAGAGGCGGCGGGACGACCCCGACTGACGCGCCGCGGCGGCCGGCGGCACACCGCTCCCGACCCTTCCCAGCAGCCCCCGCGCCCTCCCCGCCGCCGCCGCTTCCGCGCCCAGGCTCCTCCCCCACGCCCCGGTGCTGACCCGCCCCCCCCCCCCCCCCGCGCTGTTCCCGCCCTCGCCTCGCCCCCTCAGCGCCCCGGGGATGGGCGGTGCCGTGGCAGCCGCGGTTCCCTTGGGGGCCCTGCGGCGGCCGAGGGCGGCCCCGCGGCCGGCGCAGCGCACCCGCGGTGTCTCCCGGCCGACACCGAGCAGCCCGCCCCAGCTCCTGGGGACTCGGGCACTGACGGGAGGCGCGGGTAGGCACGGCCAGCACCAACGGCCGCGGTGGGCCCCTGAGGGGACCCTCCTCGCCCTGCCATAACTCTTGTGCCCCTTCATACAGCCCGAAAAGACGATGGACTGTAAGGCACTCGTCTTCCCGCGATATGTTAGGATCAGAGGCATCAGGTTGCCACTTGCTAATATAAAACATAGCAGGTAGGAAAGTCACCCTGTATACAACAAAAATTGACCTGCGTAACCTAAGGAAACCAGATGAGAACAGCAAAACATCTCTTGCAAGTAAATGTCTATTTTTGGAGGTCCTAACTACTTCAGTGAACCTACCCTATGGCCTCGGCCAGTGAACTTCAATCTCCAGGAGGAAATCTTAGTATTTGTTACCTTGTCCCTTCCAGAACAGGCCATGGTGGCATTTACATTGGCTGTGGAGAGGGGCAACACTCACCACCACCGACCTAGAAGCTAAACCAACTAAACCAAACTAAAAAAGCACAGGGTGCTAAGTTCTCTGAGCACCTTCACCAACAAAGACCACTGTTTTAGAAAACAGGGACTGAGGACACTCTGTGCTGGGAGATCGAAGCACAGGAACGGGAGAACAACCATGGTACTCTTGCATCCAACTTCTTTCCTGCTCAGCAATGAAACCTTGCTAAAGCACGAAACCATGCTAAATCACATCCCCTTCACAGATACCAGAACCACAAATTGCCAAAGGAGTTATGGCTCAGGTATGTATCTGGTCTCCTTGGGGTTCCCACAAAAGGAAGAGGGACATCGCACCAATTTAGTGAAAGGAAATATAAGTTTCAGCAACACCGGGTAATAATGACTTCACATGCAAATGGTTGTAATCCATTTTTACCAGAGTGCAAATTATGTGCCAGGCACTGGCCTCTTCAGGTTTTAAAAAGAGAAGTAACATACTTTAACATACAATATGAAATGCCATATAAAGCCAAGAGAAGGATAAAAATAAACCCACAAAGTCACACACCCCTACATCTGCGGAATACGACAGTCGTACACTTCCCTACCCCAGGTCTTCTGATCCTGACTCATTCCGTTCCTATCAAGCCTGTTGCATTTCTTTACCAGGACATGTGATCTCTCACTACCCAGTCCCTCCTTCGGAGCTACTAGCCGGAAACACCTTGTCACCCTAATGAAAATCATCTTCTTCGCTATTCCTTGGTTTTCAGTTTTCTGCATGGCATGCACATGCTACAACAATTGCATCAGTAATAGCACAGCCACTTCTCACAAATAAACACACAAATCCACTCACACAGTAATTAGGCATAAGAAGTCTAAAAAACTCCCTCCATATTTGAATTCCTGCCAGACATTTATTTTTTCTGCAAGTAGAGCATTATCTCAATTAGGAACAGCTTAGTGAAGGTATTTGAAGTCAGCAGCCAAACTTCCTAAAGAAAATTCAGCTTCAATACACCATTCTTGTCACTAAAAACAGGCAGATCTCAGACCTAAGGGTAGACATGTTTCCTCTCTCCTGCTCACCAAGTCTTTGGCATAGTCTGTACGCTTTGTTTTAAAATTACAATACCAGTTTTGAAAAAATGGATATAAATTTGAATTTAGTCTTCCCTGTCTGCATAAAGGTAACAGTCCTGCAGGGTTTCTAGTTTCATGCATTCTAGCAAGCTAGCATGCTGATGAAGTTTTCCTGACACGTCATGGAGCCGCACATCTTTAGGAGCAAAACCAGGAATCGTGAGAGGCAAAGATCTCCTTAGTAGAACATCTACTTAGTAGAACATTTGACCGAATATGCTGTTGGGGGAAAGGCCACATTGCTGAAACTCCCTTGCACACATACCCTTCACACCTCACCCACATCTCATCTGCTGCTTTTAGCCACCTCTTCTGCAATCATAATTATGGTAGCAGTTGTGCATGTGCCATAGCCTGTGGGAACCAGGCTCAGATACAAGTTCTCCCTAAGACTGCAAACAGGGAAGTCACAGCACACACCAGCTGCATGCTAGGCAGCACATGCTACCTTCCAAGGACAGAGAGACTCTGCCAAATGAGTGGAAAAACAAGAATAGCTAACAAGGGGAGCAACAAGCCCCCTGTAGAACTTAGGACAACTTCAGGTGCTGATGGAAATTACTACAGGGATGGAAGGGTTGAAGGCAGAGAGGACTTCTCAACCCTCATGTAGCTGTAGTCTGAAAGCACCATACTCCTACTACATTTACTTTAGCCTTTAAATTATTAATCTATTAATGCAATTAGGGAAACTATTTAGATCTTTCACTTTTGTTCAGAAATTTATGATTTGCCTTATCTATGTTAGATTCTCAAATGACAGACTTCCTCTATTGTCAAGGTTAACAAGAGAAAAAAGGGTTAATCAGGAATAACTGCGTTATAAATACCATGCAGTAAAGAGTGAAAGAAAAGTTGAGGGGGCTTTGTGAAGAGGTTAACACTTTCTCATTGGAGAGAACAGGTAGTAAGTAAGTGGAAGGACACAATGTAAGCCTTTCTACTCTTTGCCTAGCTTTTATTAAATAGTACATACAAACTTATTTTGTGCTTCCAGTAGAGAACATTTTTCCCCTATTTGTCTCAAAAAAACACAAACAATCCAAAACAATTGGACTTTAAAAAACAACCAAACAAAAAAAATTAAATAGCAAGTTTCATGGAGCTTTATTTCACAAAATTTCCTCTCCCCAAAAGGACATGGAAGTAATGTTTGTTTCATCTATATCAATTAAGCATAGCAAATTAGAAGTCAAAGTGTTTTCTAATTAAAGACTCTACCTGTGGCCTAAAGGGGATGGCAGAAGAGCTCCAGCAACTCTTGCAGAGGCAGACTGAGGTGTTAGGGCACGTTTTTTTTTCTCTGCCCATTCACTGAGGGTTTGCTGCCCCCACGGCACAGCTAGCAGAAGATACTATGCACTTGTGCCACAGCTACTCTACTGTAAAGTGCCATGTTTCAGCATAAATTGCTGATAAAGATGGACTAGAGCTAAACTACCAGACCTTACAGCAGAATGAATGAAGTACAGGCAGATGTTCACTTCTGCAGACATAGCTATGAGTGAAGAACCAGAAAAGCTGACTCCCTCTGCCATTCCAGCAGCAGCTGCATCAGCTCCCTAGAAGCCCAGCCATGCTGCTGCTTGCCTGGTAATTATCAGTTGTAAAGGTTATGAACCTAAATTAGAGCTTTTGTGATACAGTCCATAGTGGGTTTCCATGTGTAAGTTATTGCAAGTGAAGCCTCTACAGCCAAGCATAGAATAAAACCAGAACGCTGCCCAAAAGCTCTTTTTCATTTGAAAAGGAGAAACAAAAAAGGAGAAAATTCTATAGAACAGAAATCTACAACTTTGACTGAAGCACAGTGATCTCAGAGTACCTCTTGGCCACAGGGACCAATTGGGACAGGAAAGCCCATCATCAAATTACTTGCATGGGAGGCAATTCTAAACAGACACTGGGAACAGAACTATCCTAGCACAGTGTACTCCCATCAAAGCCTCTTTCAAGTAAGGTAAGCAGTGCTTGCACCCTCTAGAAAGCAATGCCATCTTCTCACAGAAGAGTGCTGACTTCTCAGTGGGAGATGTTAGATATGCAGGGAGAAGAGTTCTGTTGAAATGTCTAGTTAATATCTGCTTAACATGAATAGTCAAGCACTTGTGGAAGAGCACTGCAGGAGTGGGTTTGGTGATGTTAGCTTTTGTGTGGGGTTTTTTTTTTTCTCTTCTAAATTAAATCATGCAGCACATGGAAGGTAAGGGCAAATAATTTTTCCAGGCATCCACCACATTGCCGGCAATGAGATGTGCCACAACAGCAAGTGTTAGCTCTGTGCAGCTGTTACCTATAGGTCAATGGCATTTAAAATAGAAAAATCTTTCTTACACAGTGTTATGAATAAAATTGCACTTGGTTTTGTTAAAAACTCATATCACTGTAACTTTTCCAAATATTTCCCTTCTGGCATCTTAATTTTCTTCATTAACAGGAGCTTCTCTCTAAAAACTTCTCATTCATGTTGGACATACGACGTACAAGAGCAGTAAGCCATTGTTGACCAGAAAACAGGTCTGTTGTTTCTTCAGTGCTTATTTCTAGCTGTCCCCACCCTCCCCCCAAAAAAGGTACAGGCAAGTTCACCTCTAAGTGTCAATTGTAACATTGAAATATAAACTCCTCAAGCAGACATTAGGAAGTTTAGTTTCACAGATTAAATATTTGAAAAGTTACAGAAGGTGCTGGAATAGTACACATTTAAATTGCTTAAAAATCCAAACTTGCAGCAACTTTGTAAATTCAAATTTCCAAAAGGTTTATAATGTCCTTGTGAACTTCTTCCACAGTGAGACGCCCTCAGGACAATAAAGCATCAAACTTCCAAGGCTGAGACCAAGAAACAAATCAGCAGGATGCACTTGCTCCACCAAGCAACTTTAAAAGAGGCATCTCCACTTCCAATAGCAAAAAGCTACTCCTTCATTCCATTTTGGACCTTTCAAAGTGTGTAATCATTCTTTCCTGGAAAATAAAATGCCCAATGTTGTCATTTTCCCCAGTAGGTTTACATTATTCAGAAATAAGGTGGTATGCTTTGCACATTCACAACAAATGCACACCTATATGCATTTTAAGTCAGAAGTCCAACTTACACAGCAGATATACTACTTTTTTTAGAAGACACATCTGCATTCTAAGTTGTATGATGGTTGTCCCCACTATCCTTCCCCCCCCTTGTAGTATTTTACTGTTGCAGTGGCAAGATCAGAGAATTCAGTTCTAATAAGCCACGTCCTTAACAGCTGAGTCATGACTCCTTTGGCATGTCAGAAGACTAATTTGAGCTGAAGATTGGTTTACTGACCTCATCTGAATCCAGAAGAGCTGGAAGAGCACTGCAGGGGAGAAAAAAAAAAATAGTTAAGAGAATTAGAATACCTACTGAGAGCATATTATTGATAAGCATTTTCAATCTTGTTTCACCTTAAGCTTTTTAGGGCACAGGAAAGCAATAATGAAAATAGACCTTTCAATTAAACAGAAATCAGAAAGACAAACAAAAGAGTAAGAACTCAAGGAGTATCCTCAATGACATTCAGTTTTAAAATTCTTTTTTTCTAAGTTTCTCATTACCAACTGAACAATTTCCAAGCTGCATTGAAATAGGCTGCTTCATTTATATAGGAACACTGCTGAACTACACTGAAGACATTTACAATATGGGACCATACTGTTCGATTTCTGGGACGCACTTTTACAAGTTACACTGGTACCATAGCCTTTTCAATAGAGCTTCCATCTATCTATTAGGATCTCTTCAGAACCCCAATCAACATACTTTCAAGGACAGAGAACCCTGCAGACTACCCCAAAGTGCCATTTCCTAGCTTACACCAGTCTAGTCCTTGTTTTCTTAAGGAATCCTAGGTTCTGCAAAAAATAAGTACTAGAACTGGGAAAAACGAATTCAATTGAGAAAATGCACTTTTTCATCCTCTTGAAGCTTCACCTGGTTTCTCCCCTTAACTAACTGCAAGAAGAGTTTTGTACTTAAATCCTGAGCCTCTGCCAAAATTACCTGTTCAGATTTGCAAACATAATTCATCTACGAACTTCTGTTTTGCTATCAAAAATTTAGACACTGACATTATTGGGATGTAAAAGTTACTAAAAGCAGAATAGATGTGGATTGCCTACATAGCTGATTATATTGCCAGAAGCATAAAAATGACTCAGACATTCCAAATAAAGTGGAGAACTAAATGACATTATTCAGTTATTTAAATTCAACAATATACTGAAAGGACTTTTCAGAGCTCTAAACAGAAAGAGAAGGTTGGTTTGTTCTTTGTTTTCTGGATTTATTTATTTATTTAAACTTCAGTGAAGTGCAAAGAAATCAGTCTGTGGTTTCACAGTCTGAGATGGTGTTCCTTAAGTCAGCATGTGTTTAAGTGGCATGAATAGTAAGTCTGACAGACCACATAAAGCCAACTGGAAGCATGCTAAGGCGGCAGAGACCAATTTCCAGGCTGAACTCAGTATCTGCTCATGGAAAGGCAGCAAACAAGTTATAAGCCATTCTAATGTATTTGTGTTCCTGCGTCCAAGGAACTTGCTTTTATTGTGACTATAAAAATACTCACACATCTGTCACTGATGAAGGAACATTCTCCTCTACCCACTTCAAGTCATCCTCCTGCTACAAGTACAGAAATTAAATGGGAAACAAAAGTCAGTTTTTGCAAAATGCTGTCTCATAAAAGCCTTTTCTTCTCAGCCTACTTGACAAAAAACAATGTATTTCTAATGTCAGTTAAAAAAAATTCAATTTGATTTCTGGATTACAGAAAACACATTCCAAGAAAAAAGAAAAAAACAAAACCGCACCTATAACTTACTGTCAACTCTCTAATAGTCTAATGGCGACTAGGAAAAGCAGGCCCTCAGAACACTTTGGTTATTGACATAATCTAGTTTAGTCTCCCACAGAAGAACATTATCTGTAGAAAATGTTATATATGAAAAATTATTATAAAAAGCACAAGCTGGATTTTGCAGAGGTAAGTTAAACTGCATTGTCAGGATTTCTCATTTCTATCTGACAAACACTCTCAATTCACAACACAAGCACATTTGTTTTGAAGTTAGAGAATTGACCCTTTTGGATCCTGCCATCCCCAAACTAGAAAAGTTTGACTTTTGTGTTATCCTCAGGTAAGTAGTATACAGTTGCAACCAACATTTGAGAAAAACAATGTTAACAACAAAAAAATTACTGCTATTATCATTAACTCTTAGAGGTTCTTTCAACTTTTACATTTATGCATGAATTCCATGAAAAGATTCTGAGACATATTTTCTACCTCCGAGCTCAAGGAGAGGTGAAACCACCTCTCCTTATAAGCCACAGGGAAAAAAAAAGCAAATATATTAAAAATGTTCCACCCAAACTATTTAGGTAGCTACACAATATACACATCACGCCACTTGAGTACTGAATCACAAATCTCAAAATCAGAAGAGCATTAATTTATTTAAAATACGGCTCAGCCTCCCTCTCAGCCTGACAAACTTGTTAAAATAATATATTATTCACTATCAAAATAGAGTTCTATCGATACTGGATTGTGCAAACATTCCTAAAGAACTGACTGAATTCTAAAGCTTCCATTGCACTTACAGAAAATTATTTGAAAAACCTGTATTTACACTCTTTTCACAAATACTGTAAACATATGATGCTTTGATTCACTCCCACTCTGCAGCAAACCAGCAAAAGCCACTGACATTTATAGGCTGAACACTTCGCATATTTCTAAGCTATTACAGGGTGGCAACTAAACAAGAGAGATGGATCTGTATCTTTTGAGGTAGGGAGGGCATACTCACGGCTTTGTTTGCTTTTACATTCCCATTTGGTTCTTGCTTTGTACTTCTCATTTTCATTCCCTCTGAAGACAAAAGAAGGAAAAAAGATTGGGATAACTGAACTATAATTGTTCATAGACTGCTAAGTGAGGGTGTTGAGTGTTCATTCAGAATATTTAATCAAATCCAAAGAGACAGAGTAAAACAGACAAGGTATTCATTAAGATGATGTTTTCCCTTTGAAAGGCTTGACAGATGGAGTACCTAGTTTTCCTGAATTTTGCAATTTTACCCGTGAAATATCAATTTCTAGTCCTTTTGTTTAAGCCAGACATAAATAGCATAGAACTCAAGAGACATAGTTGCCCAGAGAGGCTGTGGAATCCTTGTACTCAAGAGCCATCTAGACACGGTCCTGGGCAACCTGTTTTAGGTGACCCTGCTTGAGCAGGGTGTTTGGAAAGTATGACCACCAGAGGACCCTTCCAACCTCAACCATTCTGAGACATATGCAACTCCCCGAATTTATTTTACCTACTGACCCCCCACTTGGTTGACCTAAGAGCTGAGAGGCAACATGAATCTCCCAGCCCGGCAGCCAGGTGTAGCTGATTTGGCAAATGCACTTAAAGTATTACACACTCCTCCTCAGCTCCTAAACAAGTGAAACAGTACTGATACATCCCAGCAGAACTGATTTGTGGAGAGACAGTGGCAGTGCGTATGTCACCCTACTTTTTACACAACTTATAAACAATAGTGTTACAAGGACAAAAGACATAGAAGGAAGGGAGATGGGAGGCAGGAAAGAGAGAAGGTTTCATAGTAGGAGTGGAGTGAGTGGAGAGAAAGATGCAATCTAGTGTTATAAAGCAGGACTCTCATTCAACTGTAATTTCATAAATATGTAAACATATTCATCTATATGTTTACACCAGACAATCCCTAGATTGCTGAGTTCAGAGAACAGATAATAAATGAAAATCCTTAAACTGGATTTATAAGAGAGAACTACAAACAAAACCACTGCCTAGCAACAACATCCGAGAGATCCTTGGATATCCATCATCATGACTGGATCCAAACCTATGATTTGACATATTTGATCAAACAAAGTCCAGCGGACACAGTAAAGCAACCACAACAGTACCAGTGTGTTCAGTGTCATCTAAAAACCCCAGAATTAAACATGCAATGTAAACACTAAACAAAGCCAATGTTTCCTCTAAAACTGTATAAATCAATGGCAACAGGGAGGCATTGACTCTGCTTTTGCAGCAGTAATGAACTTTTTGCCAGAGGACAAGAGACCTCCCTCCACATAAGCGTCTCTTCAACACTGAAATTAGGTGGGGACAGAAGTTTTTCCTCTTACCAAAACTTTCCTTTAACATTGGCTCTTTCTGCTCATCATCATCCTCCTCTTCAGACAGTGGTGAGAAAGCAAACCTTTAGGAAGGAAAGAATGAAAGCTATCTTAGAAGAATATCTCTTGCCACCCAAGAGATTCATCACCCCAACATTCACATGACTTGATTATTCTGTGCAGTTCAGTGTTTAAGACCTATGCTAAAATACATAATCAAAAGTTTAAGTCACTTCTTTCTCCATAAGTTGACCCCCAGGAACAGACTAAGTTTTATCTATGTGACTTCCTACACTTACTTTTCTTCAAGTCTGTCCGTGTCCCACCCCTTAGTATCCTTACGGATCAGTATACAGCAACTACAAATCACCCACCAGTACTTCTTTCGATAAATAAGCATTCACAAATCCCAGTATTTTTAGAAAGAGGTAAGAAAAGCTGAACCTTTGGTTGTTAGCAGATGGTCTCCACAGAATCATGATGACAAAAAGGATCATGGAAAACAATAAACGCCAGATGGCATCATCCACCCATAGCTCCTGCCAATCCTGTCAAGGAAAACAGCAGCACAAATAGAAGAAGTTGTGAAGCAAGAGACTTCATGTCCTCAGCTCTTTCCAGGGGTGAACTATAGGCATCTGACAAAGAGGCTTGTTTCCCATAACAGTGAGAATTTTAGCATGTGGTATATTACTCTATACATAATCCACAGAAAAATCTGTTCCACAATGCCCAATCTCACCTCTTACACTGACAAATGTAAACTTATCAAGAGGCAGCAATAGCAGACAGCATTCAATATAAACTCACTGACTGACAGTCCACCAGCCTGAACTTCATGGTGGTCCAGATGATAAAGACAATAGATGCTGCAAGATTAAAACAAACAAAATAATATATTTGGATTAGCATATTTTAACAGGACTGTGTTTCCCAAACAAAGGGCAAAAGACCTAAATAGTGAATTCTTAGAATCCAATTTATTAGTTTTGGAAAACAAGAGATTCATTTATTGCACTGATCTTATACGGCAGCTTAGGCACAGACCAGTATATTTTGTTCTTGGTTCTTCAAAGACACAAGGCATAAATCAAGTATTTGGCCAAACTCCTCATCCCTATTCACTATTCTTATATTACTTCCACCTAGTCTCCAAACCATGGTTTCATTATCAGTTGACAAATAAAGCCTACCCTGAAGTAAATGAACCATCTGATCTGCCTGAGAATGCCTAAGCATTCAGATCTTGACCCGTAAGAGTTCCAATGCTCAAACTGCTCTCACCACAGTTTTAGAAGATGAGACCTCCCTCCGCTAAGGTGTTCTATGACGACTAAGAACCAGATGCTGCAAGGAATTTAATCAAAGCTGTTGATTAAAAGGAATGGAAAAATGGAAAGAGAATCTGAATCTGTATTCTTCAAGAATACAGAAGGCAACATATGTTACACTACTAAGAATACTGTTTTTCCAAGAATCACTCTGGTGTTCAGCTATCTGGTCTTCAGACATATTAAAAATCCTATAGTATACAGTGATACTGTGATTTTGGCAACAAAACTACCTCTGTGAAGTTCACAGCATAGGATAATAATCTTTTGCCCCCAATAGCTTTAAAAGGGACAAAAGTGCTCTGTTAGAGGAGCTGCACAGAGCTACTGATCTTATTAACATCAGGACTAATGGTCCACTGCCTCTGAAGTACCACCATAACACTTGGACAACACACAGACCCACTATTAGAAACAGGTCAAGTATTAGAAATACTAAGTACTTTGATTGCATTTACAGAAAAGTCAAACTGAAAAATCTGCTTTAGTGATCAAACCATATATGGAAATGGCAAGTGCTCTTATTTGCTTAGTGTAATTTTCTGCTTACCTGCTACTGCCAAGATGAGTGTGTTGGTGAAGTGCCGATATAAAGAGAGTTTCACAACATTCCTTCGAAGTTTTAGCAGTTTCATTGTTTGAGTTAAGCTGATGAATATGTATGGTAAGTCAAGGAAAGCCTCTGATGGACAAGCTGGTCACAGACTTGGAAGGATACATATCTTAATCATAACAGCTCTCCCACCCACACACTTAGCCCTCTAAAAAGGTAGATAAGACTCAGTAGTAGAAAAGTTCATCCTATGGCAAAGGAGCAGGATGCATCCCTTTCATGTTATCTAGTCATCTAAACCTAGTTGTCACTCAAAGATGGTATCCAAGTATTTATTTTGGACTATAGCCCATTCCTGCAGAAAAGTGTCAGATGTATTTCTGATAAATGGAAAATCAAGTCTGAACTAGAAGTGAGTTAAAATCCAATTAGACAGTGCATACACATGTCTTCACCCTTTTGCCTACAGTTTTATTTCCATAGTGACAAAACAAGTGCTTAAGAGACATCACGGTAGGAGAGAACTGGGGTTGTCATAGCTGGGCAGCAAGCTATTCACATTTTAAATAGAGTTTTGTGATTGACTTCTGCTAAAAACACTTTATAGGGATTTTTCTATACATGGTTTTGAGTTCAGCATCTGCAGCAGTTGCTGAAGTCACACAAGATTATGGTTGTTCGGATGTAATATCTCAACACACCAAAAAGTTAACACTGCCCCATTTTATCACCTAACTACTTCAAGATGAGCTCAAATTTTACAGAAAGAATTTTAGGTTTGATGTTGCCAAGAAACCTTCTCCTCAAAACCTAAACTGAGTCTGTTTTCCAAAGGCTACTACTATGGTATTGTTACAGTGCTACAGTAGAACAAATTAATTTCATACTTCAACAATCAGAGACTGATAACAGATAGACTTAGAGCAGCTCCTGAATAGAGACTAGTTAACACAGATATCTACTGGCTACCTAGTTTTCCTTGCACTGGCCAGAAGTAGAAAGAACATAAACTTGAAGCTGATTTTAAAAAGTAGTCAGCCAGAGAGACTCCCAAAAAACAAATCTGAAAGAAAACACACCCCACCAAGTAAAATAGTGAAGGATATCCACCAGCACAGGGCAGTATCTAGGAAAGCCAGGGGAATAAAAGCCAAGGAGGCAAGATCATTCTGGGCCTGGAGACAAAGAGAGAGCCAATAAGAACAAACTGAAAAGGAAACAAGGTACAGAAGAAGGGAGAAGGGTCAGGCTATTTGATGAGAAACCACAAATACTCCACCACAATGCTTCTGAGTTTTACTACAGAAGCAGAGGGCTTGAACCAAGAGCTTGGCCCAATGCACAGAGGGGAACTGACAATACCACGTTGTCAGTTCTCAGTTCTCCACCAGCAAGTAGTTTTCCAGATTAAGTCAACCTAGCACTGTTAAGAGAAGCCTCTGCTGAGGCAATTGCTGCGACAATGTGCTCTGGCCACTTCCAATACAGAAAACTAGTAATCAGCTTGTTAGAAATGTAGTAATTACATCTTTCATTCATGGATGAACTGAATGCTCCACTGGCAACCACAAGTTTGACTGAAAGTGGCAAAAATTACCTTTGTGTGTGTATCAAAAACTATCAAAGTCCCAACTGAAACAAACAAATAATCTTTTATTCCTTTTAAGTATAAGACAGAAATAATAAGCTGTGAATAACTTGTAGCATTCTGCAGTTTATGAAAGGATATCCACAAAATAATACAGGCATCAATCATGGACAGGGCCAAGTTTGCTATCAGAGCCACAGTGTCATAGAAAAACTGAAAAAGTACCAAATATATAACATGTTAAATACCCTACCCCAAAATACCAAGAACAGAACAACAGAAATCTACATCCCGAGATGCACTTAATGAAGCAAGCAGCAGCACCACTCACATGTACTTCCCCAGGTACACCCTCCAAAATTGGAGTGATGGTGCTTTGGGGGGGGGTTCTGTGTTGGTTTTGTTGTGGGTTTTTTTGGTTTGTTGGTTGGGGTTTGGGGTTTTTTGTTTGTTTTTTGTTTGGGAGTTTTGTTTTGTTGGGGATTTTTGGGGTTGTTTTTTTTGTTTGGTTTTTTTTGACTCATGGACCAGTGACCCAAGCTGTACATTTGTGACTGCAACAAGCCCTACCTAATCTGAACTATTAGACACAAGGGTCCAGGCAGGACACAGTCTCTGAAACCTGACTAGTCAGAAAAATATTAAACTTATTTCAAAATATACAGAATTACATCCTGATAAAGACATCAAACTTAAAATAACTGTCAATAATCCATATCCACAGTTCCAGAGTTTAACCACTTCATCATCTTTGTTCCCTTCTTTCAGCACAGCCCTCAGATTCTCCCTTAGCTTATAAGTAAATAAAGTCAGTAGTATCTGTGGCCTATGGGAAAATTCAAGAAGTTATTACTGACCCCTGTGACTCTAAGAACACCTTCCATGCCAGAAAATAATAGATAAAGGGCTCCAGCCATAACTACTTTGTGAAGAGTAACTCCAAGGCGAGGCCTGCAGGAAAATAAAGTGAAATTTAGATTAAGTGGGGGGGAAAAAAAGTGAAGTCACATCAACATGAGTCCAACATAAAGCATGAAGCATGTGAATAAAAGGTCCTTGTGACAAGTCACTTCTGGATCCACAGATTTTATTATGGTACTCAAAGCTTACTATTAATTTTGTCTTATGGTATAATGTGACTAAGGAAGAGATTGACAGCAGTCCTGTTTTCTAGTTAACCTGTTTAGTTTTTTATGAACATTTCAAGAAGTCTCAGCCCACCCCTTCTTCACCAGTTCCCCCAGCACACCCACACTTGCTAGAAGCTTCCACTACAACACAGAATGTTGTTTTACCATTGAATACAGCTGGGGACAGACAGATGAGCACCAATCTTGGCAGCAGAAGACTCCTAAAGCAGATCCCCTCCCCTATCAGTGATTCTTGACCTCCCCCATTTCTAGAAGCTCCTCCATGCCCAGAAGGCAGGCATATAAAGCTCCCATTCCAGTCAGTGGAGTATCTCAACAGTGACTCAGAAACCTACCCAACAGTGGTACATGGAATGGGGTGGGAAGAAGAGTAATCATCATATGGAATTGCACATCTCTGTTGATTAGTGAAGAAGTCTAGACCTTTACAGCATTTAACTAAAGCACCTACCTTTTAAGTACCAAAGTACAGGGAGATGAATACTTCCTTAAGTTATTCAAAACCAATGCTGAAAAGCTTTTTAATAGAACACAGCAAACATGTAACAGAATTACTCACTTGACTATCCCATATCCCAGGCTGACTATGATGACCAGAGTTCGAGCCAATGAGCGCTTCACAGCTGAAAGCAGTTCTGCTAGTATTACTGCTCCTTGAACTACCAAAAGCATAGAGAAGGAAGCTAGGTTATTAAAATATAATTTCTGTTTTATTAACTACTGCATGCAATTGCAGCATGAGAGCAGACAATTATTTCTAGAAAGTAGGCTATTAAAGCATATAATCTTTTTATTACCTATCTCTGGAGTAAGCTTTCAGAAACAATAGCTCACTTAACATAAAAAAAGCTACTGAGAAATTGTACATACAAAGAAAGTGGAGACTAAATGATCCATAAAATGTTTATCCATCAGATCAGCCTGGATGATCTTCCGAACAAGTCAACCAACAAAACCCTCTATACTATGGGTGTGGCCAATTAACAAAGCCATAATGAAGTTTTACTTGCAGAGTTTCATGTGTAAGCATCCATCCTAAAAACTAAAAACCAGAGTCACAAAGTTTTGTGTGGAGAGAATTGCTTAAGATTGATTATCAGGCTATGGGCTGAATACCAAAAGTCATCTGCAATCCTGTCATGTTGAACAAGGAGTTTCAAAGTCTCTTTCCAAGGCCAATACCAATTGTCAGAAATTAATTACAAGTCACACTTAGGAAGTCCTATTTTAAACTTCAAGCTAGGACTACCATGAATACTCTCCAGAATCTAGCATTTTACAGGACACTATACTCACGAGTCAGAGAAAGCAATAGCATTTTATCTTTAGAAAAGCACAGATCATCATATTTACAATATATTAAAAAAATGCAGAAACTCTTGTTCCCTGTTCTTTGGTTTGAAACAATCCTCAAGTAATTATATACTTAATATGCATCTGTCACCCCAATTTAGCATAAGCCGCTAGTGCTATGCCCCATCAATTAGACTGCAAGCTGCTATGGCTACCTACCAGATTCCCCTGTGTAGCGGATATTCTGGAACTCTGCGTAGAAAACTGCTTTCTCCAGCATTCCCAGGAAGATAACGGCACCAATCCAGAACTGGATTCTCAGGAGATCCCGCCAGTAACAGGCTGACCACGCAAGCCATAGAACCCCAAAGAATACGTATACAATACACATCACCATGAAAAACTATTACACAAAAAGAAGCAAGAAATAGGAACCTTAGACACAGAGAAATCATTTCGTTGTTTCCATTCCACAGCTGTAAAAATAGGTCTATTTTCTCCCCGAGTATAGCAACTTTTAAAGTTTTTATATACAAAAGTGACTAGAAACAAATATTGCTTCATTTGTCTTCTCTGGATTCTTTTACAGTGACAGTCTAATTTCTCACTGCCAACACAGGGAATCAAAGTAATTGAATTTCTGAGCAATTGGTCTCATGAAGAGCAGTCTGCCAATTTACTCAGAGGCAATTTTTCTACAGAAGATATCAAGTGCTACTAGCTTAAAAAACTTAGATAAGAGCTCAGGCTAGAAACTCTGCCCCTTCTTCACATACTACTCTATTACTAGCTTCATCGTACATTTACAGTACTCTGCAAATAAGCTTACAAGTCACCTTTACACACCGTTCCACAGAACAGAGATAAGCAACTGATGGTTGTAATCCCTCTGTTCAAATAATTTGACAACTTCTCTCAAAAGTTAATTTCCAGCAAAGTCAGTTTTTGACCAAGCTTAAGGTCAGCCAAAAATCTGGAATTGAAAAAGAAACCCAGATATTCATTTAAATATTATAATGTTGCGATTTTTTTTTTCAGTCCAGTGTTACTTGCTTCAGAAGAACTTTCAGGGTACACATCTCCTAAAGCAAACAATAAGCTTGACAATGCTACTCAGTGGTAAGTATTCTAAATGACAGCACCATACCAGAGCAAGTTAATCTCAGTGTCCTTTTTGAAAACTTAAGAGGGATAAGGAGAGAGTAAGACATTAAATGAATAGCAGGAAGTACTTAGCCAAAGTACACGACAGTAATAATCAAGCAGTCCCCACTTGCAGAAGGTAAGTTTTTTTTTTAAACCAAGCAAGCATTGAAGTTAGCTGCACAAGCCATTGACGCTTTCACAAACTGAAAACACCTTCCTTAGGAGAACAGCTTACTGATCTCAGATTTTCAAGTCTGACTAACCCATGCAGTTCAAATGGTAAGGACCTAGGCATGCTAGTTCACGTTGTAGTTCAGATGCTCCATCACAGAAACATTTAGACAGAGACCTTCTTCTGGACCTGACACTTGGGGATATTCACACTAGTGAATATGTGTCAGTAGAACTGATAGAGGCTTTTTACTTCTGTCAGACTCTCCTATTTACAGGCCACTCTTCCCAGTACAGTCAGGCTAGAGACCTTACATGTTACTAATCCCCAGCTAAAGTCTGTTTACATTGCATAAATATTTAAGTTCTTTTATTTTCTTAGCCTCCTGGACAGTGGCAACTAGCAACCAAGTCAACAACTCCTTTGAATAAAAAGGGGATTTAGCTCTTTGCAGTTCAGTCATGCTTTCGCTGTTAGGCAGTATTAAGGACCTCCTCATAGAGTGTAAGACAGCCGGTGGAGGAAGGAAGATTAAGGTGTAAAAGAACAAAGAAAGCAGTGCCAAATGAAAGGGTAGCAGTAAAAAAAGCAAATTTTCTAAGATATGAGCCAAAGAGAAAAGCAGCGTCAGTAAAATTGCTCAGTTTAGAGCAAATGCTACTGTTAACTTCTGCAACTACAAATTGACAGACATCAAGTCAAACAATCCAGAGAATGACAACATTAGTAACACATGCAAACATCTGAAATCTATGCCTGTTTTCCCCTACTCAACACCAAACACCACCACCAAACCAAAAACACTCTGTGCTAAATTATTTTTTCTGAAACACTGGCTTTATGTTACCTAAAGTATGGAAGGAGAATATTTAATTGAGATTCAAATCAACCGACAACTTTATAGGTCAAAGAAAAGCTGTTTTACTCACAATCATCAGAGGATAGTCTGCAAGTGAGAGATACTCATACGGCCCCTTCAGTTCTACCGTCACTGTCAAAAGACAATTCAATAACCAAATTGAACAAGAACCAAAAAGAGGAAACCAGGATAAAGTACTTAACTGACTTTTACTCAAGCGTAACGAAATTCCAAATCTTCACATAGTTTTTTAAATCTAACTTGCACTTTAATCAAAAAAACTTAAGACTCGCTCAGCTAAAAGCATGCAATTAAAATTACATGCTCCATTGCCAAGTAGCTCATGGCAGTACTTAAAGTAATTTGTGCTGGATATTCATGTGTAACAGGAAAGTTCAGAAACACACAGAAGACAGCTTTTTCAGGGGATTTTCAAACTTCTCTAAAGTTTGAATAGGTTATCAATGCACTGTTAGATATACTATAATGTAATTCAAGGTGACAATTATGATCGTTGTATTCTACATGATTTGAGTCTATTAATATAAATCACTACATTGGTCTGTATGTCTTTGAAACACAACACCAAGACTCAAAATTGAACTGCCTGGGATTCTTCTTTACTTCCATCATTAAACTGACAGACCAACAGCCTTAGGATCTTTAAGACACTAACAATCACTTATTTTCTTATTTTAAGAAAGAGTTGTAGTAGGCATTACTTATATCTATGTGAAGTGAAAGATAATGTCTTATGAAAATGAACCATACAGTATATAGCAAAAGCACCTTAGAATACACTCACATTGGGATACATAAAAAAATGGCACTATATTTTTAGCTTACTGTATAAACAGCTTTCTTACTTGTAAAGGGCTTATTTTGATTTGAGGAAGGTGTTGTTTTCTGTGTTGTTTTCTCTGCTTTTTTAACTTTGGTAGTAGAATCCTTTGCAGCTGTAACTCCAATTTGCACAATAAATATATACGGCCCATCTCGCCAAGTTTTGATAATGGCATTCATTGCCTGAAAATAAAATTTCTACAGGTAAACAATGCATAGTCAAGAAGACATAAAAAAGACAGAAGTAGACTCACCATACATGGGTGATATCTTCCATGTAATAATAAAGCTCATCTCTTCCCAGACCTAAAAATTTTAAATCTATTCATTAGACATTGTCCTGGTTTCAGCCAGGGTAGAGTTAATTTTCTTCATAGAAGCTAGCGTGAGGCTATGTTTTGGATTTGGGATGAGAAAATGTTGATAAGGTGCTGATGTTTTGAGTTGTTGCTAAGTACTCAAGGACAGTCCAGCTTCTCATGCTGGCCTGCAGCGAGCAGGCTGGGGGTGCACGGGAAGCTGGGAGGGGACACAGCCGGGACAGCTGACCCAGGCTGGCCAAAGAGATATTCCATACCATATAACGTCATGCTCGGTATATAAAGCTGGGACAAAGAAGAAGGAAGGGGTGGAGGGACGTTCGGAGTTATGGCGTCTGTCTTCCCAAGAAACCATTACGCGTGACGGAGCCCTGCTTCCCTGGAGATGGCTGAACACCTGCCTGCCCATGGGGAGTGGTGAACAAATTCCTTGTTTTGCTTTGCTTGCGTGCGCGGCTTTTGCTTTATTTATTAAACTGTCTTTATCTCAAACCATGAGTTTCCTCACTTTTACTCTTCCAATTCTCTCCCCCGTGCCACCGTGGGGGAGTGAGCGAGCGGCTGCGTGGTGCGTAGTTGCTGGCTGGGGCTAAACCACGACAGACATAATACTTAAAATTTTGTTGTTTGAATCCAGAAGACTCCTCAAAGATCTGGGAGGTGATCAAGGCTTATTTGCAAATTTAATACTCACTTACTGCACGAGTCATGTCAAAGATACTGCAAAAGCTACAGAGAATTCAGCAAAGCATCCTATTCCTTGTTTTCAGTCTAGAAACACTAGGACCATGTCGTGGTTTAGCCCCAACCAGCAACTAAGCACCACACAGCCACTTGCTCACCTCCCCACCCCCTGGTGGGATGGGGAAGAGAATAATCAGAAAAAAACCTCATGGGTTGAGATAAAAACATTTTAAGAGGAAGCAAAGGAGGAGGGAAAAAAATAATAAAGGAATACGCAAAAATCTAGCAATGCACAAACAAGTGACGCACAATGCAACAATTGCTCACTGCTGATAGCGGGTCCCCGAGCAGCAATTGCCACCCCCTGCCCAACTACAGCTTTTTGTGCTGAGCACGACATTATATGGTGGGAAATACCCTTTTGGCCAGCCTGGGTCTGCTGTCCTGGCTGTGTCCTCTCCCAGCTTCTTGTACGCCTCCTCGCTGGCAGAGCACGGGAAGCGGAAAAGTCCTTGACTTAGTATAAGCACTACAACTACTTCGCCACAACTAAAAACATCAGTGTGTTATCAACATTATTCTCACACTAAGTCCAAAACACAGCACTATACCAGCTATTAGGAAGAAAATCAAATCTATCCCAGCCGAAACCAAGACTGACCATCACAGAGATACTTCTTTCCTCCTGAAATCAATTGTTTGGCAACAGCACAGCTACATATAACTCAACTCCCTGGTGAGGTTTGAATTTTACAGTGTAAGATAGAAAAGGTAGCTGAGAAGTAAAAAATTTCCATAGTAGTCATTTCCTGTGGAAACTACAACTGCCCCTCAACAGTGTTCATACTTACAAGACTCAAACCCTGCCAATGAACTAACAGAGCAAGCTTGCCCAGATAAATATTTGCACCATTAAAAAAAAAAAATCAGATTTTTTTGAGTTCCAGCATACAAAACTTAATTCCATAACTGAAGAAGTTCTAGCCATCTTAGAAACTGCAATATTACCAAGAGCTTTAAGGTTAAAACTAAGACTATATACACGTGTGTCACTCATATGACCACTGCAGAACTATCACAAAGACTTTTTTTATAACGGCCTCTCCAAGAGAATTTCAGTATTAAGAGCATGCATTTCTTTTAAGAAACCTCCTGACTTAAAGACCTAAAGCCAACATAGTTATATGTATTAAAAAAAAAGTTTATGTTGCTATTGACTGCAAGTAAGAGACTTAGTTAAAAACATGGTAAACTTAATAGAAAATGGATATATTTTTTTATACACCAATTTTTCCTTTAAAATACCTCCACCTCTTGCTGCATTGAGTCCTTATTTCACAATTGCACACAGGGCTATTTATTTTTCAGCTGTAAAGTAAATGGCCCTGTAAGTACACAGAGAGTTAAGTACATTTCCTTTATTGGTAATGCCCCAGGGCATTCAATGTGAAGTTATTTTGACAATCGTCCCTGGTTATGGCTTGAACATTATAATAAAAATACTAACAGATGTGAAAATCAAAAGTAATCACTCAACTTGTTAGGTGCAATGTTTAAAAAGACTAACTAGTTAGATAAAACCAAATGTTCTAATTATTTGTCACCACTTAAAACAGATCATATCAATGATTACTTTAAATTACTATGAACTTTTTTTAATTTATACCATCAACTTGAATGGTATGAGTACTATATTTCACATATAGAAGAAGCAGTTACCCTGTTTCTGTTACTCTGTTTTCTGTTTTTCCACACAGTGCTACCTAGTTTCAAGCTACATAAAAAAATCCAGGTGTCAAAAAAAGAGAATTGTCCCATCCCTGTAAATGCTACCAGTGATTTCTTATAAAAAGAAACATAAATTTAAAAAAAAAACAAATTAAGACTGCTGGCTTCCAAGCCATGTTTAAATTCAATATACATACAGTTTTATCTGCCACCATTGTGTGATTGCCTCCACTCTCCTTCTTATCTTTTAAGCCCTTAAAGAAAAATAAAAAAATGGATAAAACAATATGCCAAAACTATCTCTTCCATGCCTAGACTCACTCATTAGAAGGAAAAAAAAAATTTACCTCTTGTTTCTCAGGTGAGAGAGGCTCTGGATGAACAAATTCCTTATAGAAAATCTGCAAGACAGAAGAAAGGTACAGCATTTATAGGCACTTTGTATTAACACGACATTACTAGAACAGCTTCCAGTAAACTTGATTACAAGGAAGGATTTTTCTGAACAGCTGTATTAGAGAGTTTTCGTTTTCCTAAATCAGACAACTGTCCATTTGTGGAGGCAGTCCTGAATATTTCGATCAGTATTTTGTCATTCGAGAGTTGCTCCACCCGCTCCGAGACAACAGGTGTCTATTTTTAGAACTGGACCCACAGACATTACAGTAGTGAATTTAATTTTATTTTCCAACCATGAATCTGTTTGCTATCCCCATTAGTAGACGAAGTCTACACAGACAGAAGCAGAATTTGGAGATTTCTGCCTTAGTCTAAGCAAAAAAGGTCCCTATATGAGTGGGTGCCTATTAGAGATCCAGATTTTGCCAACTCTCCCCAACTATGGCAACTTGAAATCTAGTGAAACTGCTATACCACAAGAAAAAAGCTGAACAATCAAAAGGAGAAATTTCTGTGAAACTTCAGAAATTAGTATCAGACAGGAATATGTTTTGTTAAAATTTCAGTAGACTTCTCAGAGGCATTGGAGGAAAAAAATCATCTGAAGGCTTTTAAAAGCCCAGTTTCACCAAACTGAACATTCAGTTAAGATGACAGAGTTCCCACTACACAGCTAAGCCCACAAGATCTCTTCTACAAAACCATGTAAAAGTAGAACTGACATTTCTCATATTATTAAACATAAAAGGCAGGCAGCATACAGATTGTTTTTAAAAAAACCTTTCAAGCCACCTTTGCATATCAAAGGAATTAGAGACATGCAAACAGTTATTAAAAACCTTTTTCAAATCACCTTAGGCATGTCTTTTTTTCTTACGAAAGAAGCAACAAACAAAAAACCACAACACTAGGTTCAATCGTTATGAGACATTTCCCAGTATTCTCTACCCACAACCCTTTGTCTAAATCGGAAATGGCTGAATACAGGTGCAACACTGCACAACTTGCCTTGAATTCTTAAGCACACCATTAAAGACAGACAGTGTGTTATATTGATATTGTCATCAGTATGATTTGCACAGCTTCATCTGGTGATATACAGCTGGTGTAGAGCCAATGTTTGCACCTTACTTCCCCATGCTGTTTTGCATTGTCTTCTCTCTTCCATTTCATTTGTTTCAAACACATTTTAGCACTACTTATTTTTCATTTTTAACCTGCTGTCAGTGCTTAGGTAACCCATTTCTCAATACACTTTCATTTCCATTATTATAAATGAACATTATTTGAGCAAAAAAATGCAAGTCCTTTACCCAAATTTAGTGGGAGCTTCACTCTGCTGCCAGAGATTCACATTTCTACTCAACTAGCAGTAGCTTTCTGTAAGTGAAACAAATTCAGAACACAGAACCACAGAAAGAAGCACTGAACTTCACAGTGGCTTCCTCCCTGCCCGCCCATGGTGGGCCAGAAGTTGAATAGCAAGACAGAAGTAAAGCAAAATTAAGAAATCTTCACTGCAGTTTGGTTGTCAAACAGATAAAAACAATTACCTCCCAACCTACAGTGATACTTACATAGAATGCTAACACACCTAACAGGAACTACCACCTTCTCTGCATATTGTATGAGAGAACAGAGCAAACTGAAGTTTCCACCCATACCTGCGGCCTGAAGAGCTCAGAGCAATTGGGAAAGAGGGAAGCTGTGGCATAGTATCCTGACCAACCCGGATGCTCTTCAGATGTAGCCCCAAAATAGTAGTCTGCCTGTTCATCCTGCCAAACACAGAACAGAACTTAGGTTTAGCATCCAGTGTATCAAATGGTTTATCTCAGTACGCAGATGCAAGACCTGGAAAGCACCATAACTTCCCTCTGCACACACTCTTGAACAGAATTTAATAGTATAAAGGCCATCAAGACCACACACAACTATTCTTCCTCAAAAAAAACAACCACCTACAAAAAAAACCCACCCAGTATTTATTCCTGCAGTGGAGATGCAGCAGCCAGCATAAACCTTCAGTCTACACAAACAAACTCTACATTATTATGTTAAGGATTAAAGATCTCAGTACTGTGTTAGGTTAGTAGTTACAACTGTCATAACTAATATTTTAATTAAACATGGAAAAGGTGTTACAGAGGATAAGCCACAGTTGTGTCTACCACATTTGATAGAAACACTATACATTTTATATAAATCACCGATACTTGCAATGTGCATCCATAAAGAGAATTTAGACTAAACATGAAAATATTCAAGTTTTTCTATTTGCTGTTATTAAGCATTGTTGTAAATAATATTTTCATCTACCATGAGCTCACACACCTCAGTTTAGAGTCGAAGCACCACTTTAAGTTTCTGCGTTTAGAATTCTGACAAACACTTCCTTCTTACCCAAAACTCATAAAAGTCAGTAATTCCAGCAAGGTGGAATCAATTCCCTTCCACTCCATTCCCAATGATCCAGAAATGTGTTATCTTCCAATGGAAGAGTGTGTCTTTTAGGCTCAGAGAGCAATGAGGATGCAAGTGAGGCATCTCCAATCCCATCACCCCCAGACCCATAAATATCATAACCCCTGTTTTCCCACACAATACTTACCCCAAAGTTGAAGACTTCATTGTAGCAGTCAGAATATCTTAAGTACCAAGTAACATTGTAACTTTGGGAGGGATCACAAGCTTTTTCATCCCCTTCAACTAAAAAAAACCAAACAGGTAAAACATGTAAGACACCCTCTACCCACCACACTTCTCCTCCCATTCTGTGCCAAACTACCATAATTATATTTATTTTAAACATGAAACTGGAAGCAAAACAATAGAAAAACACTTTCCTCAAGTAATCCATTACTGTTCAGTGAAAGAAAGAAGCATGTGGAAAATAGAATTCCATTATCATGTTACAAAATGAAAGAGCTGAAGATTATTTGGAAAGTTTTCATTCTCAAGACAATCAGGGATATTTCAGCAACTGCAAATACCAAACAAGAGAACAGCAGTGACTCTCAATGATTACAATACACAAAAGGGGTTTCCTTTCCAAGGTATGTGGGATACATTGCAGGTAGAGAGAGCTAGGAACAGGGCAATTTGCACTTTGCATTTAAATATACCAATACCATCACCAAGAAAATAAATAAAAAGGTAAGATTTTTGCAAGTCAACAGCCACCATCCCCCCACTCCCAAAAGACAAACAAGCCATCTGTACATTAGTTCATTCTGTCAAAGCTGCAATGCTACCTAAAACAGTAATAAGACAACTTTCCACTTTGACTTATTGTAGAAAAACATGCATGAATAGTGAAACACAAGTCTTCTCCCTCCCCCACACTCAGGAAAGATTGTGCAATTTCTGTGTTTCAAATCTCATTCTGAAACTAAAGCCTGATGAAAGAATTTGACATTAAGAAGGTAAGCTTCACCCATAAACAAAATGAGCATTGAGTCTTGGAAGAGTCATTTAGATTATTATGTTTGGGTTTTGTCAGTCAACAGATGGCAAAAGTCTTCGGAGTTGACAGCATATTTCTAAGACCAAGAAATTCCCACACCTTCACAGGCAACATTCATCTCAGACTAGACACCCACAAACTTGTTAAATGTACAGAGCTTTTAATGAATGTTTTCATATTGACCACTGCAGGTAAAAAATGCAATTATACAAAAGACCCTGCCATGAAGTCTTACCTGACTAATGCCACTTTAAAGCACATGACTACTGAAGCAAGTATATATAGAGCTAAAAACTCAGCAACTGGGTGTCTAATACCAAGGATTTAAAAAAAAAGAAAGATTGGAATGCAATCACTGAAAAATAAGAGTTTCCTTACGACGCCTTCTGGTAAGCATGAAAACAAGGCATACATTCTCCACGTAGCCCTAGATGTTGCAGAAGGCACAACAAAGAAACTAAGAGGCAGCACAAGCACTGCAGTGACATGGGTAGATGGCAAATTCTTAGAAAACAAAGGCTCTTCTGAGGAACCTCTCAAAAAAGTGCTACCAAAAAAGAGGAGTGATTCAAAAATATCTTTTAAATACCTTTTTACCCATTAAAAATAAGACTGTTGAAACTCTATGTTCAGCAGTAACACCAACTAAAGGTAAAACAGGCCATGACTAGAACAATCTGCCAATATCTGCAAACATCAAAATTACAGAAACCTTGAAAAGGAAGTACTCTAAAAGATACAAAAAGCATCCACGGCATTTATTGATTCAGCAACATGGAAATCTAAGTTCCTTAGCCTTCAAACAAAACCAGCAACATTCAGCTCAAATGCAGCCTTTGTATTCATTTACAGAGAGCAGGATTTCTACCATGACCCTAGACAGGAAACCAGATGCCTTTTAGAATAGCGCTTAAGCAAAGTAGTAGATAAAAATAAATTCATTATTGACAATACTAAACACCAGTGGCAGTCTTCCCAGTCAGAAGCAGAAAGCATCAGACACCAATACACACACCACACACACACATAACAATAAATCAAAAATCAAGAAGGGGAAAGAAAAAGGAGACGGTGGAGGAGATGCAAGTGCTCATCAAAAACATGAACAACCCATGAGCACTCATGTTTGACAAGAAGGGTCCTATTGTCCACACAAACACCACAGAGCAGACAGAGGAGGCAACAGACAGACAACAAAAGAAGAGAGGCCAGTTTCCACACAGACACAGGCAGAAAAGAAACGATATGTGAAGTTGAAGCTTCCCAGTATCAGATGCAGTTTAAGCATCATCTAGGCTGAGAAACTGAAATTAAGTTCCTAGCCTTTGTTCCTTCCTCTTTCAGTGATTCATTATCTAAATTCATGTAAATCTTTCCATCACACTGGTATGTAAAACAGCTATCTTCACTAAAGAATTTTAAGGCTTAATGCTTGTTCAAAGGCTAACAGCACAGTATAGTTTAAGTCCACATCAGGAGCCAGGAGATCAAATTCTTACTGCCATATCTGCCACAAACCTGTCTCGTAACAAAAAAATTTTATTTTCTCCGTGCTTCAGCTGTATACCTCACGATTAGACTTACCATACACTTCACTGCAGGGACCCACATCTTAGATGCCACCTTAGGAAAAGTACACTATTTCTACTAAACTTTAGACAAGAAAGCCTAACACCTACCAAAGCTCCAAAAGCCCTTTCAAACCCCGCCCTCCTTTCCCCAAGCATCAGATTTACACATTTTGATCCTGCAGCCGCACACTTGGCAATTGTCTTGATGCAAGCCACAAAACTCAGGATTTGAGCTATACTTGACAAGTGGGAAAACCTTAATGCTGACAAGATGGACCTTCACTAATACCCACTTTAATACTAGCCTCCTATTTCAGATTCATGTGGGATTAATGGAGGCCCTTCAACAAACTCACTTTGAAAGTTTCCCAAGAAAGGCAGGCATCTGAAATTATACCTGAAAAATCAGTAAGTACTAAACATAGAGCACAGCAATATGCAGTTTCATCGAGAAGCATCAGCTAATCCTCATACCTTAATTTTTTCAGCTAAGAGTGCAACCACTGCAGCAACTAAGTCTTGAAGTGACAAAGGCATAGATCCCACTAATTGTCTCTAGAGTGACTTTTATTTCCTCATTTGACACAAGTGCAGAAAGGCACTCACAGGCACTCTAACTCTATAACTACCCAATTCACAGCTGGAGATGAAGCAGCTTCCCCCCATGGTAAGAACTAGTGCAAACAACCCTTTAAAGTGCTCAAAGCGCATGGGAAAGATTTCAAGTTTTTCTAAATCAGCTAGTCACTTCCACAAGTCACCTACATCACCTAAGTGCCATCTAAATGCTGTCCTCATGTTCACAGATAAGAGGGTATTTTACAGAAACTCTCCTTTGGGCAGTAACCTACATAACGCATAGTCCCAGCCAGATCAGCAAAGAGCAATAAACAGAAAGAACAAACAGGGAAGCTGCAAACTTGTTTGCTCTGTAGTGCACTCACGCACTGCGATCAGGAGAAGACAGCTCTCAAGAGAGCTCTGCCACAGTGTGCAACAACGTCCCCTTCCTACTCCCAGAAGCATCCAGCTAAAAAGGAACAGGGCCTCAGAAACCACTGGCACACTGGCAACAGTCACCTGGCAATACAAATAGCCCATCCCAGGCAGCACCAGATCTGCCAGCTGGAGGAATTTAGCATATCTGAAATAGGGAAAGCACACCTCACAGTAGGACTCGGCACATCCCACACCTGATTATTCACTATCTGAAATGAACTGATGCTCCCATCTTGCCCCATCCACAGAGGGCCTGAACAGAACCATTCATTTCTGCTACAGCCTAAACAGATCACAGCTGGGAAGCTTCAAGGTTGTTAACACACCCAACCATATCAGAGCTATGGCTTTCATCCAGTGCTACATCAGCTGTCACCGCAACCAGCACAGTTAAATACTTCACTGTGCTTTGAGTCCCAAACGTTAAAATGGGGGGGTGGGGTATGTGTCGAAGAGCGGAGAGAGCAGGTTAATCCCTTGTAACCACTTACATCTCAGGAAAATGGTGGTGTTGCTGAAGAGAATCTTCCCAAAGTTAAACTTCTTTCCCTGCACAGGCACAAAAAACAGAAAAGATATTAGCGGGCTTAATGTCACTGAGCTTAAGCAAACATCATCTTCCACTCAGAGTTTTAAGTCAATACAGCAACAAAAGCAAATGCCAAATCAGAAGCCAGCCTTACTGGATTTTCCAGTCACGCTTCACCACCCCTTCAACCTACTCCTACAGATGGCTTGAGAGGCTTGGGGCTTTTCGTTCTGTTTTGCAAAACTGAATCAATTTCATTGCTATTTTCTTGCTGATGAGAAGGTCTAGACTACCCAACAAAAAAAATCGTTTTAAGAATCAACAGGTGTTCACCATGATCATTTTATTTTGTTCCTGAAGCTCAAAAGCCTCACAAAAAAATGTACATTACTCCCTTCCACAGCCAGGTAAAGGCAAGTTTAATGTGAGGCAAAATAGCATTTTTCCACACAACTTCAAACACGCAGGGTGTAACAGAAGTGCTGGAAATCCCTTCACCTTCCCAGAGACCCACAGCTCTCTCGGTTCAGCGTTTCATGGAACCAGCTTTCCCCACGCCAGGCCCCAGAGCAGCCTGACGGTGGGGGCCACCAAGCCCAGCCGCCCGGGGGGCACGGGGCGCCCTCTCCCCGCTCAGGCCCTACCGAGGCCAGGCCCCAGCCAGGGAGGCAGCCTCCCTCCCCACAGACCTCACAGAGGCCACGCTCCCCCCGCCGCCCACCGAGACTATTTCCCACAGAAGACTTCTCCCTCCTGTGGCCACTGCCGACCCGCCAAAAGAGGCTCAAGTCTGGCAGAGGGCCCCGGCAGCGGGGCAGAAGGCGCGCCGCGGACCCGCGCCCCCGCACCAGCCCCGGGTGCGGTCAGGCCCCACACAGGAGCGGCCCGGGCGGGGACGACCCCGGCCGGACCGCAGAACAGCAGGCGGAAGAGGCTGCAGCCCTCCCGCAGACCCCCGCGGCGTTCCTCCGCGCCAAAGAGAACAAGCAGAGCAGCAGCGGCCTCCCGCCACGCACACGTACGCTCCGACCGCCGCCACAGCCAGCTGGCCCGGCGGCTGCGGCGCCGAGAGCCCCCAGCGCGGCGCTCCGGCCGCCCTCCCCACACTCACCATTAGCACCGGGAGCCGCCATTTGGAACGCTGCCCGGCACCCGCCGCGCCCGCCAGCAGCAGCAGCGCCAGCAGCCGCAGCAGGACGGCCTCAGGCCGCCGCCGCCTCCACCCCCCGGAACGCGGCGCCGCCGCCATCCCGCTGCACGGAGGCCGCCGCCGTGCTGGCCGCGCCTCTTCCGCTCCCCGCGGGGGGGCGCGGCTGCCGTGGGCCGGCAGGAGCGGCGCGGGGGGCGGAGCCGCTCCCCGGCTGGGTCCGGCCTGTCACCGCCCCCGGTTGCCAGTCCCCGGCCCCCCTGCTCCCGGGGCCCGCCAGCTGCGCCCGTGGCAGAGCGCCGCGTCGGGGCCTCTGGCACCTGCCGCGAGCGAGGCGAGGCCGTTACGGGAGAAGCGTCCCCGCTCCCCTCTGGGGAGCCCCCTGGGCCCTGCCGACGGCGGCGGTCGGTCGGAGCAGCCCCGCCATGGAGGCGGTCACGCCAGGGGAAGTCAGGTAACGCTGTCAGGTAGCGGTTCCTTGGCCGGCCCTCTGCTCGCTCCCGGTGTTGGCGGGGTGGCTCCACAGCTCTCCGCGGGGTGCGGGCCCGGACCCAGCAAGGGCCCAGAGCCGGCCGGGGGCCGAGGCGGTGCTGTCCCCGCCGCCCCTGCCAGGGCAAAACCTTCCCGCATACCTGGCCGCGGGGAGGGCAGAGAGCAGGTTTCACGACGCGCCGGTTAGTTCGGGTGCAGGGTGGTAAATGTGGCAACATCGTCCCACAGACCTGGTGCAAAAACCCAAAAGTACGTGGGTATCTTCAGGGGCAAAAATGAGAAGGATTAAATTGTCTAAATATATGGCTACTGTGAGGACTCTAATAATAATCCAGGTCTATTAATATTTAGTTCACAGTACTTATGACCGAGTCCTCATGTATGCCACCTGCATTATATATGTTACATGTATATAATCAATAAGTTTTTTGTAAGCATCAGCTCTTTGTCTGCCAGTAATAATACCTTATTCTCTTCTATGTGTGTCTGACCTTGGCATGTTGCGGGAAGTATTTTGATGATGGACACTACTAGCAGTCCATTTTTTCAGGCAAGCCACAAATTTGCTGTTATCTGATAGACATAAAAGTTACCTCAAGCCTAGAGATACCACAGAGCTGTCAGCAGGGCCATCAGAAGCCTCCCTCCCTCATCAGTCCCACTGCAGGTAGAAGAAAAGGGTAGAAGGGTGCAGGGTTTCTCCTTTCCTGCCAATCCTGCCTCTGTCTCCATTCTTATTACTGGCACATAATATTTGACTGCAAGAACTGCAGAGACAGATCTGGCTTCAAAATGCAAAGCCCCAAGAATTCACTCATGCTGAAATTCAGCTCTGTTAGTCACAGATTCAATTATCAAAGTTTAAAAGCATGGAACTGAATGTGTAAGAAATTCTTCCCATATCCAAACACAGTGGTTCAAAGTCCAGCACATTTTATGTCACCACAGTTGTCTGCACTCTCTTTAATCCTTACATCTCTTGAGGAGGACCCCCATCATCTGATCATTCAGCAGGTGTTTGGTGAACACATTTAAACATTTTCTTTATCTGCTCTTTCTAGTGTCCAAGATGAGGCTGTGGACAAAAGCACCTTTAAGGAATGCAATCAGATTGCTTTTTACAGGTAAAGAGAAGAATGGTAGTGTAAAGTTTTTTAAAAAACTAGTAATAGTAAAAGATACAGGAAGTAGTTACACATTGATTTTTAATCACAGCAAGTCTGCTACATTCAGGGTTTATCTTTCAAAGTGAGCGTTCCACTCACCTGTCAGCATATTTTAAAAGGTGGAATCTTACATATAAAACCTCTTCTGTTAAAATTCAAAAGAGTCAGTCTTCCCATCAGACAAAGCCCCAGCAATGTTTTAACTACACTCAGGCACCGGTTGTTTTTCTTGACATGGGTATTGAATATATGTAGTTCAAAACAACGGAATTCTCAATAGCAACCATTATTCTGTGACAATAACATAAATTATTACAGTCCTGTTGAACAAGTACCTTGGCCAGAATTCAGTATCAAATCTAAATTCTAACTCATTAGTCTCTTAAAGCTAATTATAAGCTAGTAGATCCTTCTTATTGTATTTCTAACTCAGATACCTCTCCTCCAGCTTTTTTTCCTCCCATCCTCCCTCCTTCTCTCCAGTGCTGCCTGGTTGAAAGGGGTGATTGCCCAGTGTTAGACCAATTAGTCACTGATGTACTGGGTTACAGTTTCAGATATTAAATTCTGTTTTGCAGGAAATTATGTTCAGAAAACCCCAAATAACATTTTGCCAGTGTGAGCAGGACTCCATCCTCTTTTCACACCAGCTCTTTCTAGCCTTTCACCATTTTAACTTCTCTAATTTCTCAGCAGGAGGTTGCCACACTTTGGCAAACGTCAGATTCTGTCTTTGCTATGCTTTTAAAAGAAATACTTTACCTGATTGCTCGCATTTGTGCAATATCTGTTTGCAAGGAAACAAAGTCAGTTTACTAATGAAGTTTCCCTCTACGGTAGCCTCCAAGATACTTATCTTCAAATAGTTCATAAAACCTGGGTTCAGCAAGGAGCATTCTACAAACAGCTGAAAGAGCCTCTATTCCAGGGTCTCTGTCCTAAAACCATCATCAGGGCCAAAAGGTGTAGTCAAAACTCTGTATTCAGCAGGCTTGTTGAAAAACAATTTCCTCAGTGTGTATTCTGGAGTTTACAAATTACAAACATACACTGCTTCATCACCACAGAATGTAGAAGCTGTTCACGGGGGGCGGGGGAGGGAAGTGTAGCAGACCAAGCAGGGGTATATGACAGAAAATGAAAAATAGATTTTTCATCTGAAATTTCTGGGGTCATGGAAAGAAGAAGAGTGTAACTAGAAAACTGAGAATTTAGTTGGGACACTTGAATTAAGACTATTAAGGTTTTTAAAAAACAAAACCTATATGGTGGTGATGGGTGACCAAGCCCCTCTAACATCTCATTTGTAAACGTGTACGTGTGCTCAGAACTATATTCTTTTTTTTCCTGCTGGACTTGAAGTGCTGATAAGAATTGTAGTTGAAAAAATTCAAGACAAAATTATTAAGTAAACATTTCTAACAATATTATTGTGTAATATAAGCCACATCAATTAGGGAGATAAATAATGTTCTGTCTTGACAGGCGTCAGAAACGTCTACATCCTGGAAAATCCTTGTATCGAGCACTGCTGGATTCAGTCATGTTAAGTGATGAGAATGTCAAATTCCAAATTATTCATGAGGAGAATAAGGTGAGATCCCACCTAGCATAAAAGGGTGCTTACAGAGAGAGAGGTGAATATTGTCAACAAGTCTGATAATATTTGCAGGTTTTGAGATTCTTCAGTGATAGATATTTAAGATAAGATGCAAAGTATCAGCCTAAAGATGCCCTCACTGGTCAGTATTTATTTGACAACTTGAGGCTGTGCAAGGAGAACAGATATTTTAAGGAACTTAAAAAGAATCTTTAACGACTTTATGAAAAATCTGAATAGAACTCTTTTTAGATGAAAAAAATGTTTTTAATTCAGAGTTTTCTCCACTATTCCAAAATAATAAATTCTTTTTCTGTAATGGAATAAGAAGACCTATGTTCCAGCACCTCCTAACCATACCTTTGTAGTCCTGTGTTTGCTCAAAGGCAGTTTATTGGGAAAAAGAAGTCGTCTTCACATTTAAGAAGACAGCCGGGGAGAGGGTTGTCTTCTATTTCGCTAGTTTAACAGTGTACCAGCTAGCACATTCACTCAGGGAACAGGCAACCTAACCTGTCTTCAGATTATGGGAGTTTAGAACTACAGCTCTCTTCCATGCTCTAAGCATCACACTATGTAGATATTCTGCATAAATGTATTTTCTGCCTCTCTTGTTAATCCTAACCTTCTTTGCAGCCAGCACAGAAAAAGGAGCCCATTTTTGGTCTAGATTTTATGGTAGATGAAAGACTGAAGGCTCTGTGGCTTCCTAGACTATTCAGGGGTTTATAAAAAGATGGCATAATGTAAAATATTTCTGAGGAAGCAGGATCTGGAACTCCAAACGAATCTTTTCTCTCTTGCTTACTCTCCCTTTCTCATTCTTTCATGCCTTTGAAGAAAGCAGGTCTGACTGGCTTCCAGGTAGATGGAAAAGATAATCAGGCCAAAATACTTCAGCCAGTTTTGTGTCTCATGGGAGGAGAAATTAAGAAAGGAAAAAACAGAAAAAAAACTGACCTGTGGTGTAGCAATCCTCCATGGAAGAAAAATGACTCATTTTGTATGAGCTAGAACAGAGTGACTTCCTGGTTCCCTGAACTGTAAAATAAGTTACAGTGCACAGGGCAGTACTATGCATTTTCTTTAGGTGTCATTCTGACACAGTTATCAGTGTCAGCACCACTGTGAATACCAGTGAACACAGACCACTATGTTTTTGCAAAAAGCCCACATCTCAGTAGTATCCCGCTCTTACATTGACAGCACAGTAGTGAAATTGTCCAAACTTTGAAATTAACGTATACTACCCCTGTTTTCCATTCTCCTTGTGTGGAAAGCTGCAAAATGCTAGCCATGAGAGACTTGAAGATAGAGAGTCCACTTAAAAAGAGTTGCTTCTTTAAAGGGGAGAAGTAGCATTAGCTGGTGTAAATTCAGGTGGATGATGATTGTTGCTCAGCAGTGCTAAAGATCATTAAGTCAGAAAGCAGGGACATTTTTTTCCAGACAGTGTTTGGTGATGATGAGTTTAAAAGTAATTTGGTATTTGTTATCACTACCAGTTTATCTGTTTGTTTGCTCCCAGGTTCTTCTACAAGTAGAAATTTGTAAAATAGAAGGCAATATTTTCAGGCTTAAAATTGATGAAGCAGCTCCTCTCAGAGCAAGATACAAAGTTCCTGATGTTCTTATAAAGGAACCTACCACCCAGAGGTAGGTGATGGGAAGATGATTTAGCACCTGAGTAACTTATACAGCTTCACTTGCAAGAATGTTTTCCCTTCTCCCTCATTTGCACTACACTACAGATGTAGTAGTCTCTCTACAATACAAAGTTGTTACAGGATGATAAAAGAAAATGCATGTGGTTAATTTACTTTCAAAAATTCACATTAAATACACAGGAGAAAGTTTTGTTATATGCATAAGAAACTTGAGGCTGTTTGACCCAATCAGAAAACAGCTTACTTTAATGATACATCATTTTTACCTAAGGCATTAGCTGGTATGCAAACTCTGAATAGTTTTCATGGCACTTCTGTAACCACCTGTTGCACTGTGCAGTGAACCCTGAACACAGCATGTATTTTTGGGATTCTTTGCCTCAACATTAGCCTTGGGGTTTTTATAATGTGTGTGGATATTCTCAGCCCATCTTCTGTTTCAAATAGTTATTTAGTTACAAGTGGATTTCACATGCTGCTGATTGATGTAAAGCTGTTGTTGCTTTTCATTTGCCAGACTATTTATATCCCAGAAGGAGCCAGGTTTTTTGGTGCTGTCAAGTGCTAATGAGGACTACAAACTTCAAGTCACAGCAAACCCCTTCCAAATTGAGCTACAGTCCAAGGGTGAGACTGTTCTGAGCATGAATTCCAATGGATTGTTATATTTTGAGCACCTACAACCACCCCCCAATGATAGGTACAGTATCTGTCTATCACATTGTGGTATGTACTGATTGTGCTGTAGCTGAAGATAAACAATTCTATGGAATTGCAATTTCTGTGATAGAAGCTCTTATGCATTGAAATCTGTCTTCTCTTTTACTTCATACCAGTAAGTACAATGGTGAAGTTTTAACAAAGAAATTCTAGATTAATTAACTGCAGACTGTTCTAATCCCTTGCAGCAGCCATGTGCAAAATGCTAACCTCATTCAATGGCCAATTCTGTAAAACACTAAGCATCCTTGTCTTTCTTGGGAATGAGTGGTGGCAGTATGATGAGGTGGTTAGTTTCATCGCCTTTTATGACTAAACTTACTCTTTAGGTAAGTTTTATTCACTGTATAAGCTCTTGAAGTAAGTTTTGTTCAACTTACAATATGCCATATAACTGCAAGATTTTACAGGTCAATCCCACTGCAAAGTGCTGAAAGGGTGAGAAACCACAGTGCAGGACATGTCATGACTAGGAAAAGAACACAGCAAACATCTCACCTAGAGAGCATTATTTCAAAAATTGTAGTTAACAGAGAGCCCTTAAGAGAGAATAACAAAGAAGTAAGAATCTTCTGGGAAGGTAAAACACTGGCACAGATAGAAATAAATGTGAAAGGCCAAGGAGTCAACCTAACTCAAATATGGAGTGAAGGTTATTTTAAGACATTGAATATTAAAATTATTTGCCAGTTGGAGCTGTCAACTTGACATCAATTTTCAGAATAGTCCAGCACCAAAACTCTTACATAATGTATAAGGCAATCATAATGCTAGATTAATTCTTTCCTTACATTAACAATAAACTGATTGTTTCTATGTATTTGTTTTCACTAGAAAACCTACAGCAGAAGACAGGGAGGAAGCAGCAAGTGATTTCTATAAGGTACCCCATGCTTACTCCAATTCCAGCATGAATATTTTGTAGAAGAGAGAATTGATTAGTTAGAATCACATGTTCATTATTCCTTCTGGTACTAAACATAGTCTAACCACTTTCCAGTGAAATTCAAAAAGGACCTGGTATTTCATATTGAGATATTTTGCCAATTCGTAGTTGAATAAAGTTTCGTGTGTTTTACCAGGGCTGTAGAAGGCATCAGTCTGGTAGATCTCGCTTAGACATGTTTTTTCTGTGGCCTTTTTATTTAGAATGTCTTTCTTTTTTGTTCTCTCATTTGATTTGGAGTAGATGTGTAAAAGGGAGTTTTGTGGTGATATCTGGTCATATTCAAATTCCTTGTTAATTGCAAAGAGAATTTGAAAAGAATGAGACTTGTTTTATAACAGTCCAAAAATAGGCCTCCACATACATTCATGTTTAATACAGAAGTGAGATTCTCTCTGAAAAATGACCAGGTCCTGGCAGTGCATAAAGGCACATGCCAGTTTTCTCAGGTGGCTGAGTTATGTCCATGATATAATTTCAGCCTCCTGTAGAGCAGATGGCTGCTTACTCCACGATCCTGTTATAAATGGCAGGAGATATGTTGCCTTCAGCATACTTGTGTCTGAACTCTGGCTTTGTGCTTGATTTGGGGGAATCACACAGCTGCAAGAGGCCACATCTGCTTATTCTGGGATGAATGTAGAAGAGAAAACCAGGAAAGACATTGCAAAAAGTGGAAATTCTAGGACAATGAATGGCAGGGCACAAGACTGAAAGTTTTAAGGGAGGCTAAAAGTATAAGTTACGCATAGAGGACTCCACAGAGTCTTGAGAGTTTTTTTGTTGTATAACACTTACTGTCCAGGGGAGTGGGTTGGTTCCTGTTTGTGTAGGTTTTCCTGTTTGGCTCCATCCATGCAATCTTTACATTTCATAATTATGTTCAACATCCAGAAGAAAGACATTTTTTACAATGACAACAATCATTCACTGGAACAACCTCCCTAGGGACATGGTAGAGTCCCCATCACTGAAGGTGTTCAAGACGCAATTGAGCAGGGTGCTAGGTAACCTCATCTAGGCTCCCTTTCCCACGAAAGGTAGGACCAGATGATCTGCTGAGGTCCCTTCCAACCTGAGGTCTTCCATCATTCTGTGATTCTATCCAAGACCTCAGGTATTAATTTTATGCTGTAGCAGAGTACATGTGTGCTCCACTAGCACACGAGTTCTTCAGTGTAAATTCCTGCAGCAAGATCTGAACTGTGGTTTGTATGTATTTATATTGATCATATTTGGTAAAAAAAACAGTTCACAATGTATAAATCTCATGTTAATAAATATATTTTTCTTAGAAATACATTGTGTGAGCAGTTACATTTGCTAGGCTTAGCTATTTCTGTTTCTGCAGGAGAAACAAGAGGATCTAGGTCTCTGGCAAGAGAAATTTGGCAGCTTCATAGACATCAAAGCTCATGGTAAGTCTCACTGTCATTCTGAAAACAGCTTTACTGCTTTGTATATACCTGTGTTCATTCATATTTCTGTCTGCTTTCTGTTTAGCTATTTAATGTTTATCAGTGTGTCACTCACTCCTTTTAACTTGCCTATCAGATATCAGTGGTGGGTAATAAATTTGACAAAAGTACTGGAACTATTCATTAGATTTCTGTTTGGGGGGAACACATTAAATGTGACCCATTTCATCAGCTCACTGTGTACCATTTCTGACACAGCATAACCCTATCTGCATTGTCTGGCTATTATATAATGCCTTATTTCCTTTTTATTTTCCTTTTTTTTCTCTTTCAGTATCAGCACGTTACAGTGATTTCATTTGTAGTTTATTCTCACGACATATCAGAAATCACAATATCTAGGCATTAAAAATTGTCACAGAAAAACTCTTTTTAAGTGGGGGACTACAAAAGGAAAGACTGAGCAATCTTAAGGGATATGAAGGTTATAGAAACCTGTAGGTCAGTAGCTCAAATGCAATTTGAATTATTAATTACCAAAATTTATGACCATCTGCTGCCTTTTCAGTTGTATTCTGCATTAATTGACTTGGTTAGCTTTGTCCATTACCACTATCATGCACGCTTTTATAGCAACCAGCACTACTCAGCAGCTGCAGTAGGGAGAGGGAAGTCTGAAAGAGCTTCCTTTTGGTGACAGGGGCTTCTTCAGTTCACAGTCAAGACAAGAGGGGCAGGAAGCTGTTGCCCTTGTTCATGCTGTATCTGATATGTTAGGCCAGCGTTATGTTTTTTTCTGTTTCTCTGTGTTGGAGGACTAAAGTCCATATGGTCAGGTTCTGATCCTGAAGCCACTGCTTGTCAGTCTACAGGATCTCTGGTCACCTGCCAAAAGTTGCTCTGGATTCAATAATGAGACAAGATGATATCACTGGCAGAGGCTCTTGTGCATGCTACTCCCCCAGCTGAGGCTGAAGAAAAGAGCAGTAAGAAAACAGGCAACTCAGACTCTAAAGTCCACTCTGCTGTACCACTATGCTGCAAAGTTTGTCTTGTAGGTACTGGCATAGAAACAGGAGATAATTTTAAGCAGTTGCATTACAGAATAAAGAAGTGCCCGCTATTACATTTATTTTTTTTTTATTGAAGTGATTCATTTTATCTTCTTAAACAGATCAAAATCAGAATAAATACAATAAAATCTGTTTAAAATGTTAACTCTGTAGTACATAAGCAATAATGAAAGTGAAACTGAAAGCACATATGAAAGAGCTAATTATTAAAACTTGCTTTTTAATGCTTTTTTTTGGTTAGGGTGCTGTGCTCTTTTGCTTTCAGCTAAGCCTAAGAATAGAACTCTCTTTTAATGTTATTCCCACAGGTCCTAGTTCTGTAGGTGTGGACTTCTCTTTACATGGATTTGACCATGTTTATGGAATACCACAACACACAGAAGCGCTTCTTCTCAAAAACACCAGGTAAGGGTGGCAGATTGCTAGTGAAAGCAGTATCGTTTTTGTAAAGGAGACCTATAACATTGTCTTAATAATTTAATGCAGACAACAGCTTGAGATATGTATATTATATAGTGTATATTTTAGTTTAATGTTACAGCAAGCTGAATCATAGCCCCTGCCCACATGGAGTAAGTTGTTCAGCTTTGCCTTTCCACTCTGCAATTTCATGAATGACCCCTTATGTTCTCTCTCAATTTTCCATGCGTTTTTTTTCAGAATTGCAAGATAGGTCATGTTTAAGCAGAACTCTTAAAAGAGCAACTCCATGGGAGTATGAGAGAGTTCAGAACTCATATTTTAGGACTGAGAGCAAATGAGCAGTAGTCTCACTGGCAGCAAAAGTGTTGTTTAATTCAGATAGCTATGACCAAAGCAAAGAAGCAGTAATCTAGGCTGTCCACATTTCAGCTCTGAATGCTAAACAAAAGACCATAGTACAGAGCGTTCACTGAGTGTTCACTGAGTTTAGTGGGATGACAAGAGAACTAAAATTGGCCTAGTGCAGGACGCTTATATATAACAAACATATCTGTCTGTCCTAGTGATGGTGATGCCTACCGGCTTTATAATTTGGATATCTTCGGCCACAAGATACATGACAAAATAGGCATTTATGGTTCAGTGCCCCTTCTCTTAGCACACAAGCCTAACAGAACTTCAGGGATCTTCTGGCTGAACTCTTCAGAAACGCTGGTGGATATTAGTACAAAGGCAGTAGCTGAGGTAAGTTGCTCACGTTCCCCCGAATTTAATAATGAAAGAAAACACTCCAGGGCAGGGCCAACAGGAACATGACAACATTACTGGAGATTTATCTTTTGCTCTCCAATTAATGGCATTAATGGCAGTTAAGATAATCTAGAATATTTCTACATTAGAAAAAATTAAGGAATAAATTTATATTGGTTACTGGAATAACACTTCAGCATCATGGAACAGCAAGTTTCTTTTCACTCTTGTATTATCTTTATAACCCTCTGCTGTTTCTGGCTGTTGAGCCCGTTGTAATATTTGCTCTTTCAAGAGTTCAGTGACTTTGGTATGAAGAACATACTCTAGACTCAACTTAGGCCAGCATTCCCTAGCTCCAGACAGATACGTATGAATCATGATAACTTTTCTAGAGTCTCTAGATAAAATCCTGAAGGGCATTAACAGTGTTATCTTTTTTGCTCTCTTCCTCCTGTCCTCCCTACTGCTAAATTTGTTGTATTAAACCACTGAAAAGAACAAGGAGATGACTCCTTTCAAGAGTCCAATTACAGAATTTGTATCTTAACAGGTCTACAGGAGAAGGCAGAGAGGAAATAGGTAATGTTGGAGCAGAAAAAATCTACACAGATGGATGTAGCTGGCAGAAAAAAGGGTGGACAAAAAATGTTGACGATCTCTTGGATTTAAGGAATTTTTCTGAGGTTTTAAATTCTTGGAATTGCCACACATTTCTGCATATCATTCTTCTGTGGACTGTAACTGAACTTCAAAAAACATAAAATGTTCAGGAAATGAACTCGCTCAACTCCTGAAACACATACATATAAATTCTGTTAAAATGAAACCAGTGAAAAAAAATCTTGCTTTATTCCAGCACTTCATTACATGGTTAAAATTAATAATTTTCTTTATTACTCATGGTATAGTTATAGGTATTACTCAAAGATCCTGCAGAAAATGCATAGTCTTTAATTACAGAAAAGCTTTAATTACTTTGCCCCTTATTACCGATTTTTCCACATTAACTATTACTCTGTATTTTGTATAAGCAGTATGCAAGGTAAAGGATTTGTGAAGGATATGTAAGAAATGTTCAGTGTGTATTGTTAATACCTGTCAGGTATGTGTTGGGGAGTTTTGTGGCTTTGGCTTTCCACCTTTGCTCCTTCATCGAACAAAAGTTTGATAGAGAGACTCAGTTTTACCTTGGTTTCCTTCAAAGCACGTGTCACTCGGATCTGCTGCAGAGACTGCTAAGCAGAGGGCAGTGCCTCTAACTGATGTGCGCTGGATGTCAGAAAGTGGGATCATTGATGTTTTCCTGCTGATGGGACCCACTGCATTTGATATCTTCAAGCAGTTTGCACAACTGACAGGTACTAACTCACATAATTGGAGTCAGTATAGCGCATTCACCTGGGACATTCTCTGAGGAACATGCTGTACCCAAGAGTGGGTTAATATTTACCTAGCCCATTGTGTGCAGGAGGCCAGTTGTTCCCAAACTGCAGTTTGTGGAGCAAAGGCTGGTGCTTTGTGAAGACAAGCCTTCATCCTTGTTTTCCCTAGCATCTGCAGCTGGTCAAACTGGGCCATAATTGAGAAGCCTGCATAGTTGCTGCTCTCTGAAACTGCTCCTTTAGATGAAGAGAGGAGACACAGAGGACTAGAACTGTCAGTCACCATCAAGACAGACCACCTTATAATGAGAGAGACTGAAGTTAGGGAGTAGTGTATCCTGGAGAGGAGAGAAAGAAGATCGGTAACTGTCCAGTGTGTCCATTAGGGAAGGGAGCAGAGATGGCTTGCAGATATGGGAAAGGAAAGAAGCCAGAGGCTTAGGAGGAGACTAAAAGAATGGAGGCAAGAGGACTAACCTTTTATGAAAGCAAAATTCTTTATCTACTAAAGAGAACTAAAAGCACAGAAACATTCCTGGTAGTTCTTTAGTGTCTTAGCAATGATTGTTTGCTGCACAGATGTTATGGAGAGGATGTGGTTCAGCTAAACAGCAGTAGGAAAGTAGCCAGATTGCAAGATAATTTCACCAAGCAGAAGTGCACACTTGAGTCCCTTTTGCCATATGCGTACATATATCCATGTTTTTTGATTTTAAAAATTCCTAACAATTGCAGTTCCAGGGTTCTCCTTGTACTGCAGCACCTGTGGGTGTGTTTATTCAGGTTCAAGCAGTCACAGGAATTGCATTCTACTGATTAAAATCTCTTTAATTGTTTGCATTAATGGCAGTTAAGATAATCTAGAATATTTCTACATTAGAAAAAATTAAGGAATAAATTTATATTGGTTACTGGAATAACACTTCAGCATCATGGAACAGCAAGTTCCTTTTCACTCTTGTATTATCTTTATAACCCTCTGCTGTTTCTGGCTGTTGAGCCCGTTGTAATATTTGCTCTTTCAAGAGTTCAGTGACTTTGGTATGAAGAACATACTCTAGACTCAACTTAGGCCAGCATTCCCTAGCTCCAGACAGATACGTATGAATCATGATAACTTTTCTAGAGTCTCTAGATAAAATCCTGAAGGGCATTAACAGTGTTATCTTCATTCATGTACTCTTACTAGGCACTCAAGCCCTGCCTCCCCTTTTTTCTCTGGGCTACCATCAGTGCCGCTGGAATTATGAGGATGAGCAAGATGTCAAGGCAGTAGATGCTGGCTTTGATGAACATGACATTCCTTATGATGTGATATGGCTGGATATAGAGCACACAGATGGCAAGAGGTATTTTACTTGGGACAAAAAGAAATTCCAGAACCCCCAAAAGATGCAAGAACATCTCAGGAAGAAAAAACGCAAGGTAAATAATATAGCAGGAAGAAAAAAAATATTTCTTTGTAGTGTGAAGCTACCCAATCTAGCTTTAACCAAACTTCTTCAGATACTGGAAACAGTTTAACTACAACAGTGTAAATTAGGCTGGTGATGCTTCCAGTGCACCAGCCATCTTGTTTAATTCAGTTCCTCATGCCGTTTTATTATTTCATAAATAGTTTATTCTGTACACTGACCATCAGGCTAAGTTTGAGCCATATGAAGCTCCATCTTACAGAAGATGTAGTAGCCCAGTGCTGTCCTTGATGGGCGGAGTAGAAAATTTTTCTACTTAATGTGAGCTTTCACCATTGGTAGTTGCTATCCTTGCATCAGCTTTTGTTTGTATTGATAATAATTTTTATTTTCTGCTTATACTAACTGAGATCTGTCCTTTATGTTGATATGATTACTTACCATAAACTAACTATTTTTTTCTTCTGGTGAAGTGCTGGTATGATGTGCAGTCTGTTATCTTAGTTAGTCTTTATTTCTGCTTTTACAGCTAAAAGATCTTCCTTGGAATTATAGAGATATCAAAATGTACACAATTAGTATCTAAAAGTTGTAGAACTGTTTAATGCTTGATCTTTGCCAAAAGTCAATGAACAGGGGACTGTTGCAATAGCATTCAAGTTTTATAAACTCTTAGTTGGAGCTATAGTACTTTCTCAGCTTTACAGCAAGGCAGGATCCTGGTTTTGGCCGGGATAGAGTTAATTTTCTTCCTAGTAGCTGGCATAGTGCTGTGTTTTAGGCTTAGGATGAGGATAATGATAACACACTGATGTTTTTGTTGTTGCTAAGCAGAGTTTACACTAAGTCAGGGCCTTTCCAGCTCTTCATACTGCCCTGCCAGTGAGGAAGCTGGGGGGCGGGGCACAAGAAGCTGGGATGGGGCATAGCCAGGGCAGTTGACCAAAACTGGCCAAAGGGATATTCCATACCATATGACATCATGGTCAGTATATAAACTAGGGGGAAAGCTGGCCAGGGGCCGCTGCTCAGGAACTCATCTGCTCAGGCCGCTGCTGGCATCGGTCAGCAGATGGTGAGCACTTGCATTGTACATCACTTATTTTGTATATTCTATTACTATTGGTGGTGGTGGTTGTTGTTATCCTCTCTTCCTTTTCTGTCCTATTAAACTGTTTTTATCTCAACCCACGAATTTTACTTCCCCCCCCCCCCCAATTCTCTCCCCCATCCCACTGCAGTGAGCGAACAGCTGTGCAGTGTTTGGCTGCCTGCCAGGTTAAACCACAACAGCAGTTAATGGCAGCCGAAAGCAACTGCAAAATACAATATGTGGATGTTTAAAAAAATTAGAAACTTCTGTTGTTGTTGTATGCTATACAAACTAAGATATATTTAAACATCTTAAAGCAAATGATTTTAAGCGGGGACATGAACATGGAAGTGAGATATTTTCCCATTCACAGAATACAGCAGTGAATTAAAGAGAGTGTTTTTAGGGGTTGGGGTACTTGCTTTTAACTGAAACAATGGGTTTTGGCCCTTATTTCAGAGGTGTGAGCATGAATTCATGCCCTCCTTGTAAATTCAGCTATTATACATGTCTAGCACAGTATATAAAAGAACTGATAACTGCTTTCTAAAATTAGTGACACAGCTACCTTCTTTACCTGACGTGAAACCATTATCTGCCTTTTATGAAAAGTGAACTCTTACTGTTTTATTCAGTACAATTGATGCTAATGATGCATTTTATTTTCTTCTCCTGGCAGCTTGTCGTCATTGTAGATCCCCACATTAAGATTGATCCCACATACACCCTGTATTCGCAGGCAAAAGACAAGGGATATTTTGTGAAAGACAGAAATGGGCAAGATTTTGAGGGCATCTGTTGGCCAGGTAAAAAAACCACTCTGTCTCTACATTTCAATCAGTTTATTTTAAAAATTTTGCAGAATAGTTTAATTGGGACTCGTGGAACTGGAACTGACTTCTTACATTCCTTGCATTCTTTGTAAATATTCATCATTTCAAATACTTGGTGGTTTCTTTGGTACAGTTGTGTTCTAATTGCCTCAGCTGTACAACTTCCTCTGTTACATCTGTTGGCCCTGCAGATAGTCCCAGTGCCCAGACCTAAAAAAGTTGGATTTGTTGATCAGAACAGCCATCCCTCTTCCCAACTTGTCTTGGGTAACAGAAATGCAGTCTGGTCTGTTGCAGTGAGCACAGCTTATGTAGGCTGGATGAAATTAAGTGAACCCTGATACTGAAGACTTTGATTCAATCATAATATAGTGATTTGATGTAATTTTTCATGAGGGGATCTCATTGTGGGGAGGCAAAGGAGATTGTCCCCCTTCTTTGCAGACAGAAAGCCCACAATCCTAGCAAAGGAATGAATACGGGAAAAATCAAGGACTTATTACAACTTCTAGTAGCATGGCAGGATGTAGTTATTCAGCTTCTCAGTGACACTTCCCTTTTGAGCTCAAAATATCAGTGTATTTGAATGATGTCTCTCCCTGGCTTCCTGTTCACATCTGAACATATTTCAAACTGCTAGCAGTCATCCTTAAATGGTGCTGAGCTTCAGACCTCCAGAATCTATGTGTGTTGGTCTGCAAAACATGGCAAGAGTGTACTGAGTTCCAAGTCAACCTGTAACTTGCTCTTGAGCTTTTGTCTCAGAAACAAGAACGACCTGTTATTTCTGCCCATTGTGGAAAACATCCTAGCTTTAGGCCTCTGTATTTAGGTGCAAAGACAATGCATGCATGCACTTAAAATCAGACAAATAATTGGTAACTCCCACATCCACAGGTTCCTCTTGTTACCTGGATTTCACCAATCCTGAAGTGCGAAAATGGTATGCAGATCAATTTGCCTTCAAAACATACAAGGTTTGTATTTATTCACTCTGATCTACATATCCCAGAAAACCTGAAAGTGGGGAAAAGCGAGAAGATAAACTACTGGCTAAGCAAGTTGGTAGCTTTTGTAGCTGTATTATCATAATGTAGAGGAAAATATCTTGATGAGCTGAAGTACTGCACAAGAATTTTCTCCACGGACTTGTCTACGCTAGGAAAGTTGGAATCCATATGCCACCATTGAACCTGCTCACTAGTTGCAGCCATGGGATGGACAAACTGCAGGCATTGTAGCAACCCATAATCTAATAGACCTGCTGCAATTCTAGCTTTTACTACCGTGTTAGCACACAAGGAGTGATGTGGGTGTGCTGTCTCATAGCGCACAGTCACTTCACCCTGAACTTCCTTCCAGTACTCCTGCCGAGTCCTGAAAGTGTCTGGGTGAACACTGGTGGATACCGCTAGTTTGCCCTACCCCGAAGTTCTGCTTTGCAGTAGAGTTGTTGAACCTAGTAGACATGCATAGTAGACTTTTCCCATTTCTTCTCCAGTTTTTCCTCTTCTGGCCGCCTCTGATTTTTTCCTCCTGGCTATCTAATACTTCCCTTTTCCCTGCCTCTTTTGCCTCACCAGATGGCAGGAATAGCAAGTACCTACTGAGTTTTGTAAGAATTGCAAAAATCAAGTGGCCTTGTAGGCTGCCACCCTGACCAGAAGGGCCAACAAAGAGAGATGAGATGAATGACTGGCAGCTTTCAAGTGACCACAGGAGTATAATTACCATGTCTTGCTTTGCTGCCGCTGTTTCTACTCGTACCCCAGACTGGTCTGACACCCACTAGAGAGAAACATGCTAAGTGACAGCAATGGCTCTGTTGTGTCCTAATTGCAACCCTGTATCATAGGGATCCACTAATATCCTCTTTGTATGGAATGATATGAATGAGCCTTCAGTCTTCAAAGGGGCAGAACTAACAATGCAGAAAGATGCTGTGCACTACAACAACTGGGAGCATCGGGAAGTACACAACCTCTACGGGTTCTACCAGGTAGAGTATCTGGAAACACAAACCAGCAGTTACTCTCATGGAGTATGTCTAATGTGGTAATTTACACAGTAGTAGGTATTCTGGAACCTCCATCAAGGACTGAAACTCTGCTGTGCTGGCTGTTGCTATGTTTGAAGTAAACTCTGTGATTGGTCACAAGAAAATGTGACAACATCCGTGCCTCTCTACTATAACGATGTAAGTGACATTGGCTGTGACTACACTATATTAATAATTTTTTTGTTCAAGTATATTCCAGTAAGAAAATGTTGCTTTAATAATAGGTATTACTTGTGGATACAGATTTCTTAATTTTCTTGCCTTGGAAGGGCTAAAAAAGCAGTGTAGCAAATATCCTAATTATAGAATTTCTCTTCCTGACTTTTATATTAATGATTTTCAGCAAATGGCAACTGCAGAAGGACTCATCAGACGTTCTTCAGGAAAAGAGAGACCATTTGTCCTCACACGATCTTTCTTCGCTGGATCACAGAGGTATGGTAAGTAAGGATTAGCTGAATGCCTTCCATGCTGCTTTGTTCTGTTAATTTTGGTGTGCGGTAGTTAAGAGAGGACAGAAACTATCTTAGAAATACTGAGTGAGTTCATAAGAGCGCAAGTGCTTAAAAAGATCAGGAGAGGCTGGCAAAGTCTGTACAAGTTAAAAGCAGAATAACAACCTGTATCCTGTGACAAACCACTACCTGCTTTTATTACATATTTCAGGAGCATGCATGTATAAAGGAAGAAAATTGCAATGAACAGCAGTTCGCCAATAGTTCATGACCATTCTTGTCTTCTTTCCTTAACTGCAAGCATAAGCTGAAGCATATGCCCAACTTTCCTGTGTAATGCTGAAACTGGGTATTTCTAGGGGCAGTGTGGACTGGAGACAACACGGCAGAGTGGGGTTACTTGAAAATATCTATTCCAATGCTTCTCACCATCAGCATGGCAGGGTTTTCATTCTGTGGAGGTAAGGTGTTTAGTTGGAGTTGCTCACTATGCATAAATCACTGGTGCCACCAAGCTTGTATCCCAACATAGACTTCAACACAGATGATGGAAAGCTCAACAGTCCAGTGCATTTCCAGGCAGTTTCACAGATTAGTCTGGTTTCAGAAGCCAAAACCCTGGCTCTTGCCATTATTTCTCCACTAACTCTTAATGTTTGCATTCCATCTGGAGCAGCGATCCTCAGGTGATGTTTCGTAGCATCACTGTGACAGTCCTCTGTCACTAGGGAAGGCACTTGCTCAGCCTCCAAAAGCTCTCTTGAGATTTTTGTTAGAGGATAACTTGTTACACAAGTTCTCCCCTCTTATTTGGACAAGCAGCTGCCCAACAGCAGAACTGCAAGCACACTGTGAAATGCATGGATTTATACACTTGGAATGTTTGTTAGAGGAGAACTTCACATTTTTCAGAATAATTTCCAAAAATGTGTATTTTTATTTGTCTGCGCAATATCTAGCTGATGTGGGAGGGTTTATTGGAGATCCAGAACCAGAATTACTTGTTCGCTGGTATCAGGCTGGAGCCTACCAGCCCTTCTTCAGAGGTCATTCTAACATGGAGAGCAAACGGCGAGAACCGTGGCTCTTTGGGGAGAAGAACACCCAGATCATCAGGGAAGCCATTAGAGCACGCTACGTCCTCCTGCCATATTTATACACACTGTTCTATCGGGCACACACAGCGGCTGAACCGGTTATGAGGTAAGAGCATAAGTCAGGAGGTTTAGTGACTATCTTCAGGAAGTTACTTGGAGGAGGGAAGTTAAATTACTATCACTTACTTTTGTGATTACTTGTTTAAATATTAAAAAGAAAAAACACAGAATTTACTAAATTCTATTTTCATGCATTCTGCAAGCATTGGTAAGGTTCTTAGAGGAAAATTATATGTTTGGGATTTTTTTCCAAATGACACCTGGAACACACTATTCAGTAAACACTGCACAGTCTTTAAAAGTACTGTGGACTCCAGACTTCTCCTGATGATAAACAACGTTATGTAGTATTCCAACTCACACTTAAAACAGTGCTTAATGGACTCTGAAATTGCTGACCTAAAAACATAAAGGCCATTTTGCCCCTCATGAAAATATTTGCTACTGTTATAAAAGCTTATTTCATATTGATAATTTGATCATTTATCCCTGCAGTATTTCTTATTATTTTTCTTTTATTAGAGAACCTAATAATCTAGAACAGAATTGAAATTAGAAAATAAACTTTTGTTCTGCCGCTCTCTAACCTCTGAGAAAGTGTCTCAATAGAACTGAATGCAATAATCCTTTCAGGAAGAGATGATTGTCATTAATCTCCCTGGCATTGCTGTGTCTTTGAGGTTGCCCTAGAACCATCCTTTTGCACCACATTTACCTTTGCTTATTGTTATGTAAATACAATACATCTCCTAAGTTTTTAAAACATAAAGGTCTCTTTGAAAAGGGTTGAGTGGTTTAAGTTTTGAAGATCATTTGCATTACGGACATAGTGCGAGCATGTCTCTCCACATGTATAAGCATAGATGCCCCTATTGTATGCACTGACATAGACTCTGGGTTTCTGTCTTTCTTGAAATGAACCTTATGTTGACATGTGCACTGCCCACAATATTAAATAAAACTTCGATTCTGTGCCTACTGCAGTAAATTTAACATAATTAGAGAGGAAGCATGGTAGTTTTCTCACTGAGACAAGCAGAGTGGAAAATGTGTCTCATTAGCGAGCACATGAACAACAGGGCTGCAGTGAACAAGCGAATGTCCATGAGTGAGCAGGTGAACCAGGCTTTTTGTGTAAGGAAACTCAGACCCTGTCTCTGAATGAGCTACTATTGTCATAATCTCTCAAACTTTAAATATAAAACTCCTCTTCTGTAACCAGATGGTTATGGCACTACCCTTTTTTGAGAAAGACTGAAAATTAACTTCTGGTGCAGGTTTTTCAGTCATGACCAGGAGGAGACAGGCTATAAAAGCACTCGTGAGCTGCTGAGAAGAGGAAGGACTGTGCTGCAGGAACAAGCTCATCAGGTGTCAGCATTGCTGGTAGACTGTGTCAGAAAGGCTTATCCATCTCTCCTTTGCTAGAAAGAAGGTATATGTAGTGCAAGTTTCTAAGGAAGAAGGCAGGAGGGAAGAAAGTGAGGCTGCAGGAGGCCAAACTGTAGGTATATTGGAGTGTCTTAACCTATGTTGTAATGGGATCTCTCATCAGTGACTCAAAAGGGCTACTTTAAGGCACAGAAGAAAATCTTGCCCTATCTTCAGTTCTTGATAGCTGTACCTTGTAAAGAGAGGGAGAAAAATGGAGCCTGAAAATGCCAGAAGGCCTTGAACAGGCTGGCAGGAGAGGAGAAACTAACTGAATTCACTATCTATCTTTCTACAGGCCTCTCTGGGTAGAGTTTCCAGGGAATATAGAAACTTTTGGCATGGAAAATGAGTACATGCTGGGTAAGCAGATGTCTTGTCATTCTCTGGAATTTGAATTAAGTATTTTTGAGGGGATCGAGTGTCACATGATGAAAAGAAAACATGAATACTCTGCCCAAGACTTTTTAAAATTATATTGTAACTGAATAAAGAACTTGAGACCTCTTTAAGGGACCTGGTTTTAACAGCACTTTGAAAATAGGGGTCATATGAGGTGCAAAACCTGAGTTCAGTCTCCCTAGTCACTTTGAAAAAACATGGTTTGTTCTTACCTGAAACATGGAAGTTCACTGTAGGAGCTATGACCACAGTCTGCTTCAGAAATGACAGTAGCAAACAACTACCATCCAAAGCTGATTGTTTTTTACTCTGATATGGCTGGCTGGTAAAGTCAATTTTCTCAGAAATCAAGCGTAAGAGATAAATGTGTTTGTGTAAAGCACAATCAGCCTATACAAGAAGAGAGAATGGGATGGGAATGTTGCATTTCATTATTTTTGTGTTACCTGTGAGCTCAAGAGTGCCTACTAATGCCTACTAATGAATGGACATTCACTTCTTGTGAAGAAATCTGACCAAGGTAGTCAGGACACAGCAGCAAAGCTAAGTGTGGTGAAGCAGAGCATTCCAGAGGACTCTGGGAGTTCAGCTTGCATCACCAGTGGGCAAGGAGGACAGAAGGTTATCAAACTATATAGTCTATATACATTAATGTATTATTTTAGGAGTAAAGAAGAACCATCCACAATCCAGTAAGCTTAAGCAGATTTTTTTTTTTTACAAGAACATTCCTGTCTTCCACTCTTCTGGTTAGGAAAGTATATTTTTTTGTTCAACCAAAGAGCAAACAGGCAGTCACCTCTTAGACTATGAGGGACCCAGAAGTGCCACCAAGCTGGTGAGTATGCAGTGCAGCCAGCTGCATCCCAGTGCCATAACAGAACAAGACGCAAGCAGCCATCAGCTCCCTACACATGCCTTTATTTCCAGTAGAAAGTGAAGCTAAGCACATGGCATGCCCAAGCAAGCCCCTAAAATGGCAATGGGAGGCTGACAACCCCAGAGCACACAGATGAGATGCAACTTTGAGGACAACAGCCATGTTTGTTTTTCTCCAGGAAATGCTTTGCTGGTGCATCCAGTCACAGAGCAAGAGGCCAAGGCAGTGACTGTTCTGTTTCCAGGGTCAGAGGAGGTAAGGATGAATATGAAGCTGTTCAGCTGTTTAGCCCAAAGAATTATTTTATACAGCAGCCTTCCAGCTCCCCATCTCATAACTTTTATGTGGAAGAAAAGGGATCTTTGAAGAAAGGTCATAAGGAAATCAGAGGGAAGTTGTGGGGAGGGAAAATTATAACAAGGAAATACAAGCGTCAGTAGCCTGGCAAGTGTGTAGCAAGGGCTTTGGCACGTACAGAGATTCGTTCCGCTCTGAAGTAAAGTTATTTATCCGCGGGATGGCACTGTGATCCACTGCTACACAGAGTGGTTGGCTGCAGCAGCTGAGAGGTAGACGAAGGGAAGGAATTTGGGGGAAATAGTTCCTAAGTGAAAGCTTGAGACTCTAGCGAAGAATGAGAGGAAAAACAGCAGCAAAGGGGAGTGTGTGAGACCATGCCTTGTGAAACCAGTAATGTACCTGAGGACACTTAGAACTCTTCTCAATATAAGGAGAAAAACAGACTAGGCTCTCCAAACAAGTTAAGAAAAATATTTTTATCAAGATCTCCGTGGGAATTGACTGCCTGGCACACTTAAAGCAGTTAGAACTGCTGGCAAGTGTGGTGCATAGGAAGTTTCAGATGTAGCTCTTTTTTGTGAGCTGTTATTAGCAACTTTGTTATTAATTTTCACTTCAATATAAATATGCTTATTTTGGAACTTAGCATTTCTAGATTAAAAAAAGAAAGAAAGGTATTTCATTGTTTTGCACTTCTAGATGCTTTAAAACGTACAAGATGTTATGCAAATTGTAGAAAAGGTCAGCTCATTTTTGTGCTTCAGAAATGAGAATTTATTCTTTCCATCCAGAAAGGCCATTTGATTTAAAAAGTAAATGCTATTTCTTGCACATCAAATAGGTTTTTAGGAATAGTGACAGTAAGGTTAAGCAGAAGAGCATCTGCACAGGGAACAGCTCTTGCCATATATGTCATGCTCATTCTTTTTTCATTCTTCCTAGATCTGGTATGATTTTAGAAAATTTGAACGAATGGAAGATGCAGGCACTCTGAAGATCCCAGTAACACTGGAGAATGTATGTTTTTGTTTTAAAATACTAATTCTATTGAGCAGGAAAAAAACCCAAAACAAATAGGCTTTTGTTCTGTCAACATTCAAAATCAGAAAAGTGACATTTCAATTTCCTGGCAGGAATGTAATCTAAAATAGCTTTTGTAGAGAAGAAAAGTCCCATCTCCTTTGTTGTTAGATGGAACACTGTTGTGTCCTGGTGGTAAAGTGAGGTGATGTAAGGGTGACTTCTCCAAGCAAAAATATTTCCCTTGTACACATGCAAGAAGATTACTACTATTCCCATTGTCAGTTGAATAGCTTTCTTTATGTACTTGTGGTAAAAGTTAATTTCTGAGCTTTGATAAGAGCAAGCTTCACTTATCCCTGTTCCAAGTTAAAATTATATGATCAGAGTATATGAACCTTTCTACCCTGGCTTTGTTTTTTGCAGATTCCTGTATTCCAGCGGGGGGGCACTGTGATACCTCTGAAGACCACAGCTGGAAAATCCACTGAATGGATGATAGATATTTCTTATGAACTCCACGTGGCCCTAGACACAGAGGTACTCCGAGATGACGTTCCCTTTACACAGTTGCCTTTTACTTCATCTGACCTTTTCAGGTCCTTGCTGCCTGTCTGATCAACACAATGGTATCTGCAGCTGTATGCCCAATGGCTCTCTTCCACTTCTATTTGGAGAGGCACTCCCACTGTTCCCTCAAAGTGAGACTATCTGAGTATAACAGAGGCAGAACATTTTTCTGACCTTTCTCAGCCCTCCTCCACTCCCTTGGAGGAAGGAGCAGAGAATGAGCAGGCCACAAACTTCCTCTTGGACACAGAGAGAGAACTTCCCACAACTGTCTTTTCTAATAAATGAGGTGATATCTGGCACACACATCAATTTACAAATCCAGGATGTCTAAGTCTTCGAGCACTCTCAGAGCTGGACTCTCTGAGCCTTCCAGGGGTAGCGGTTGCCAAAGAAAAATAAATACACACCCTTCACTACGAAGTATAAGATATAGTGAGACATTTTTAGTTTCATTGTCCAGCACTAGAAGCTGCTGTTAATTTGTACTCCATCTGGTGTGTTTCACAGGCCTGTGCAGTAGGTGAGCTCTACCTAGATGATGGGCATTCATTTCAGTACCTCCACAAGAAGCAGTTCCTCTATCGGAAATTCACTTTCCACAAGAACTTTCTGTCTTCCAGGTAACAGCAATTATGGACAAAAGCCACCAACACACTGTCATTGGAAATGCCTTTTGTAGTTCATGAGGCCTTCTTACAAGTGTAGAAGGTTTAGTCTCATCTGTTGCTTAGTGAAATCCCAGAGTATGCAGAATCTGCCATAAAACTGCAGTGGTAAATAATGTTCTGCGTAAGTCTAAGGGCAGCAACACATGAAATACTGAGGTGTCTCATACTGTTTCAGACTAGTCAAATCTACAGATTCTACAGATTTACTCAAATGCAAAGAAAGTCATCAGCAAGAGTAAAGCCTATCAGAGAGACAAAAGAAAAACTGGGAGATTTGCAAATAGGCAACACCTAGACTGTTTGTATTTTCTAGGTTGTATTTTGCTAAGATATTCTTCACTGTAAGGGTGGTTGGCCACTGGAACAGGCTCCCCAGGGAAGCGGTCAAGGCACCAAGCCTGTCAGAATTCAAGGAGCATCTGGATGACGCTCTTAGTCGTATGACTTAGTTTTAAGTAGTCCTGTAAGGAGAAGGGAGTTGGACTCAATGATCCTTATGGATCCCTTCCAACTTGAGATATTCTGATTCTATGTGGGAACCACAAACAGACACCATTACCTGTAGTCTCCAAAAGTCATAAAAAAATGCACCATATATATTAGCACAGTAAAATATACAAGAAAAGCACTTGAAAAGAAGCACAAGGGGAAACAATCTGCAAAGGTTGAGTGAAACAACCTAAAAGCCAAAAATACTCCTAGCTGCTTGTAAGGAAAGAAATGCTAAATATGTCAATTATGACACTTTTACTGTTGACGTATGTTGCCCATAGGGCTGTGCAGTGTATAAATGGTGATTTTACAGGGGGTTTTTTATTCCTTCAGGGTTCAAAAATATACAGGAGGTGGTCCTAAAACTACAAAATATAACAGAGCAAAACTGTAGACTAGCTTGGATAATGTAGTTGAAAGTATGCTTCAAATCTCTTTATCTGGGATGTGAAATCTGAAAAGCTTAGAACAGAAAAGAAAAATATTGCTAAATTGCTAGCAAATCTGGAAATTGAAAAAAAGTAATTTTGAGATGAATGATACAACATTCTGTTCACTCTGGAAAGGAAAATTTCATTTTGATTTGAGGGTTTTTAGAGTTTTTAAATAAAGATTAAATTAGTTACAAAATGAAAGGTAATTGTGCCTTGGAATGAAACTTCTTACTTCAAAAATGTTAAAATTAGCTTTACATTTCTACTTAGAAGTTTTAAGTACCATTTTGCAAAAATCCAGAACTTCTCTGGTATTCAAAGCCATGCTTTTTGCCACAAAATATCTTCTCAAACTTTCTGTCTTCTAACTTTGTGAAATCTGCAATGCAGTGAAAAATTATCTGTTAATGGAAGAAGGTTTTACTTGTTTCAGGAGAAAGGTAAATAGAAGAAAGGAAAGCAATATAGGGAACTTCCAGGGTGAGACTGAAGTAATACTTTCTCTGTATGATGCTGAACTTCAACTGATGGACAGAAACTAATGTATATGAAATGATTTTCATTTTTCAGCTGCACAGATGAAACCGGACAATACCACACTACATGTGTGGTTGAACGGGTGATAGTTCTGGGATTTGGACAGCAACCCACTTTTGTGACAGCCCGTTCCAAGGGTAAAGAACTGAATTCTATTTTACTACGATTTTTTGAAATACTGTTGCTCTGCTGCCATTTGCTAGCGGTAGCAAACTGACAGCTCTAGAAAGGAAGTGCTACAGCATAGAGAGCATCTTTGGTTTTATTTGCTACTTTTTTTGGTATCAAGGACAGAATTTAGTGAGACAGCAGCTACTCACCACTAATATTACATGCAGAACTGAAGGACACTTGCTTTGTAAGGCAATAGATACATCAGTAAAAGTGGTTCAGAATTATCAAGTTCAGATAACTTTGTCCTGCACAGAATATGACCAGAGGTAGCATTTCAAATGAAGGACCATTTGCTCTCATCTGTAAGCCTGCCTAGTCTAGAACAGGAAACTTGCAGACAAAACCAGGATTATTTTTCTGTTCTCTTGCTCATTCAAAAGTGTCTGAAGTTTGTGACTATGTGGGGATCTCTAAAAGTTGTGAGGGATCCCATATAGATAGGCAGTAGCATCTACAGAAAGGGCTTATAATTTCTGGCTGCTTACCAAGCTCGTCCCTTCTCTTTGTGAGTCATACGGACATGGACTTTCTACCTCCACTTGCCAATCTCAGGGACTTCTAGAGTGTTCGGAAGAAAACCTATGCTGAAACAAGGGTTCTCTTTTTCAGAAAAATCCTTGAATAGTTCCATAGTTTGATGTGCCATAGTTTGAAAGGCTGGAAAGAAAGAAACAGTTTTTCCAATTTTGCTGCATTCTTATGTGTGTACTGGGCAGATATGACTACTATTATTTAATCAATCCTTTCCACCAGTGTCAGGGACAGTCTGAATTAAAAACTGGAGGGAGTCATGTGTAACTGTGTTTCAGAAGGGTTATTCTTAAATCTTATAGTAAACTCTCTTGTCCTGTTCAGATGGGGAAGAAAAAGAAGTGGTTTTCACATATGATATGAAGACCTCTGTGCTGATGCTGGAAAATTTAGCCCTGAGTATTAATGCTGACTGGGAGATTTCCATCAACTGAAAGAAGACACAACTTCTTCAGAGGATTCATTGAGAGATTGAGGGGAAATAAGTTGGGAGGACTTAAAATATTCACTTGAATCCAGTAAATTAAGGAACGTATTTCCCACCTACGCCCCCAAACTAACATTTCCTGCAATATTTCTTTTAAAGCACTAATTTAAACTTGGATAGCTCTTCTATTCAGCAAAAGTAGTAATAGCACTAGGGTTGTATCTTTGGGGAAAAAAGCTAAATACTATCTGCTCTGGGATAGCTTCAGTTAGACATTGAGTTCTGCCTTCACTTGCACCAAAAAAATCATGAATTGATGGGGCGGGATTGTGAATTGATGGGGCGGGATTGTGGCTCGTTGGCATGGGATTTAATGTAAGTATTTGGAAATCCCACTATTCAGAGACTGGAGTACTTGAGAAGAGCAGATCTGGGCCAGTTTGACAAGCAGCATCAGTAGATATGCCAGATGCAGTGGTTATCATCAGAGCTCTGCCTGCAAGCTGCCTTGTCAAAACAAACACAGAAGGAGCCACCCAGTGTGATTACAGACACTTCCCCTTTCCAGTCCTTATGACAATGCAAAATTAGGCAGCCTGTACCGGAAAGTAAACAACAGGCTAGCCAAACAGTTCAGTCACCAAAGATGAGGTTTGAGTAGGTTGTGCCAGTCAGTTGTGCGATAGTAAAAGACCATAATGTGGGAGTGCAGAAGTCTCTCCAATAGCTGTCTTTGAAACTGGTATTTGGATTTTCAAAAGGCACAGGTCTACGTAAGTGCAATACTGGCTTAGGGTAGCAGCTAGACTCACACAGAAACATTTTCCATGTTATTGCTCCCCTCTCTTTGCAAGTACTACTTGAGAAAAAAAGTCTTTTGTTAAGAAGACGTGGCACTTCGGTTGTGCTGTTCGGTTGATGGTTGGACTTAATGATCTTAAAGGTCTTTACCAACCATAATGATTCTATGATAGAATTGACATTTTTGGATGATTGAATGTCATTGGTTAAAGCCAGCTCACTGAAGCAACTCTTTTTATGGACAGCTCTGCTTTTCCACATCTTCCACCTCTTGCCAAGGTTTGGCTTCCTTCACACATATTTTAGTAATTTCTTGGTCAGTTTTTAGTATTTGGCTGAGATTTGCACTTGGTATTTATGAAGCAAATTTTTAATTTTAATGGGATTAATTCTGCATTTAGCCATCCCACTTCATGCTTATTCCCGCATTCTCTTACAACTCACCCTAATGTTCCCTTGCCTCCTTTTCCCACCATCTCTACAAACAGAACTGGTGTGTCCTGATGCTTTCTTCCCTTTCAAAACTAGGATGCATCATGAGTCCCACATTCCCTACATCCTGCCTATTCCCACAGCCCTTTCCATATTAGACATCTCTTTTCACAGGCTACCACTGCTCCACGGCTCAAGTTGTTTGCCCTTTCCATTTGCTACACTTGTCAAATACATTGTTTTAAAATCAGTTCTGCTTTGAGTCAAACCTGAACATGCCATCATCTGGACTTTGAGGATGTAAAAGGACAAAATTTACTTTAGCAAGATAAGGAAGTACTTTCTAAAAACATCAGTAAACTAGCTCTTAGGAAACAGAGAAGTATGGTCACCTTTTTTGCCAACTAAAGATAACGTAACAGTCCATTCGTATGTTGTTCCCTACTCTTCTTACTAAGTTCTCCCTGTGCTTGGTCAGTCATTCCCACCTGCTGCTGTTTGTCCTCTGCAGGGCAGATTTCTGGGAATAGCAAGCGTGAGAGCAAACTGACTACTCCACTCTTGACTACCAAGCGCAGTTTGTTCCCCAGCAGACCCTTAGGTTCTTTCTTTTTTATTCCGCAGAGCTGTTTTTCAGCCCCCTCTAGCAGGCAGTGGGAGCCTTCATTCCAGGAACTGGCAGCCTAAATACTGCTGTGCTTAATGCAGACAACTTAATCCAGGTAGAACAGTAGCAAATAGACCTTTCACATCTGTGAGAAGAGAGACAGACCCTTATTTTTGAGACAGACCCTATTTTTCTATCAGCTTTTAAGCTTTAATTGGTGATTGTTTCTTATGTTTAAGCATAGCAGTGCTTCTGACAGGATATAATTATTGTCTGGAGCATTTTAACTGATATTTCTGAAGTTGGAAAGTAAAGTAAATAACAATGAAGCGAGTTACATGCCTTATTCCTTCCAACCTTCTTTCTGCTCTTGAGAATCACTACTAAGTATTCTTCCAAGGGTATCTGGTTAAAGTGAATGACTAGCTTTTATACTCTGTCCCTCAGTGTGATATCTGCACTATAGTAAGTAATCATGGGTCAAATTTTCAGTGGTATGAAGTGCCTAATTTCTATGGATTTTTATATGAATTAGTTGCTGAAAATATTAGCAGCTGTGTCTTTAGATCTGAGGAAATAGATTTCAAAGAATATAATTTACATTGATGTTTGTAGCAACTCACATACTTTTCCATATATTTATGCCATAAATGAAGAAATAAATTTATCGTATAGCTTTACAAAAAAAGTAATTTAGTTCAATTAGTGAAAACAACTGGAGATAAAACTTTGTAAAAATTAAATAGAAAGATTCCCATCCATGTAGTTCACTTTTGCTCTGTCTGAACAGGTCAGGTACTGGGGTACTTCTGCTTGCAAGAAATTCCATCACAAAAGGTGGTTTAATTTTTAATGGACAATGGATTTATTTTGCTGTTTGTAGCACACAGCGCATCCATTCTTCTCTATGGTAAATTGTGTTTCTTTAAAGACGCCATTTATCTTTTACTAGCAACTGCTGTTTCTCACAGAAAAGACCTATGTAACAAAACCACCTGTCCAGTAAAAAATAAGAAAAGGAGAGGCTGGTTTTTGAACGGGTATAACCACAAAATACTCCTGAACATCTGTAAAGAGCAACATTGGGTTAGAAGTGAGAACTGCATTTCCAGCTAGTAGACATGAGCTGAACTGTCAGCTGTAGTAGTAGCGAACCTGACACTTGTTGACCATTCCAAGGAAAAAAAAGAAAATAAAATCACTGCTAATCCTTCACTTGACCCTTCCCAGCAGCCCACAAGGAGTTTGTCAAGTATCCCACCTATGTTACTGACATTCTTTCTGAAACAGAGCTCTCTGTACGAGACATAATAGGTGAATTTTTGTATTGAGCAAAAAGTGAGAACATGAAAGAAAGAACATATGCACAGGCTCCAAAATGATCATTTTTGACAAAGCTGTGCAGTGGGAGGTCCTTCCATCTCACTGCTTGCATTGCTCTTGAAATATCCTGGAAAGAGTGACACATGGCTCTGCCAAGCAGTCCTGCAAAGTAATGTCAAATATGAGACCTACAATCCTTGCATCTAAATGTAATGAGGAAGTCATGAATTCTGCATCTGGACAACCCACCCTGAAACAATTGCATTCCTGTTTCCATGAACACTTGAATCTGTCCTTTCTGAATGCCCTGTTGGTGCAAGAAGGCTTGCATTCATGATAAAAAGAAAAGGATTTAGGCCATCATTAGAAGACTGAGGATTAATACTCCTAGAGGTTAGTCAAGCTTGCCAACTATATTACCTTCCTTAAAAGTTCCCCTAGTGGAGTTTTTCTTTTTAATGAGCTGTAGAGATTGTCCATTGTCTTGTTAATCTGAAATGTGTAAACCAAGCAAATGGCTGAGAAAGAAAAAAAGAATCAGTGCTTTGGAAAACACCATAGTGCTAGGGCAGGTCAGCAACATGTGTGTGAGCCAGAGTCCAGAGACTGGTGTCATTAGGCAAAAATAACACTGATGTCATCGTGTGATTTAAGACTTCCCAATCAAAGGAAAATCAAGGTGTTAGGGGGCTTTTCTTGACACATAAACAATGTCACCTTTTGAAGAACTGGGTTATAGAGAAGAGCAACATGTGTTCAGATTTTCTTTCACGGAGACTGTGAATTTGTCCCTTATCCCACTGTTGTATGACAAAATAAATGTGCAAAAAGTCAGACATCTCCTTTAAGACTGGTATATCCTAACACAGAGAATGGCCCAGTTTACACACTGGGCCCCTTACAAACTTTTCTGCCCCTGTATGTAAAGGTGCCTTTTACATGGGAGGTAGCTATCACCAGGTGAATCTCAGTGCTGGCGAGCTGCTCTCTAGAGGAGCCAAACCCAGCTGGCAGGTATTGACCTGACCCCAGTAGCATCACATAATTACCTTTTTCACCATTAGGAGCCTGTCTTCAGATAATCATCTCTATTTACTAGTGAAAATCCATATGTATCTTTTCTGCAGCAAAGGGTAGAAACAACAAGTTTAGGAGTGTCAGAACTAGTTTATTGGCTGGCAGTACTTTGTCAGTATGTTTCCAAACTAGCAGGAGTTTAGCTTCCAGTTTTTAAGGAAAAGATGAGCTGCTTGCACCAGGAGTCAGCCTGCACACAGAGCCTGTCCCAGGAACATGCCTGGCCTCCGCACGAGCTGCGCAGAAGACTGACACCATCTCACTAACCCCCTCCCTCTCACTTTCCCTCTCTCTCGCTCTTTGCCTGGAGTTATTTTTAGATTTCATGGGTTAAGGCTTGTTCCTTCTGGGCACTTATACGCACAGGGCAGGCACGCACACATGCTGTAGATGCTACAACTCAGGCACGGGAGTTAGCCAACAGATGATCTTGTTCCACATCAAGGAACGAATTCCAATTTCTTACAACAAAATACCACCCTTTGAGAGGATGCACAACGTGCTCAACCACGTGGAATTTTGTTGCTTGCAAATTTGACTAGGAGACATTCAACGGATAGAAAAAGTGGTTTACAGAGCAACTTCCTCTTGTCTCAAATTTCCTTCCAGTTTGCAAGATCTTGCTTTCTTTCAACATTTGCTTTAAGCCTGATTCCCATGCCGTCCGCCATAAATGCAGCGGTGGCTCAGCAGACAGCTGCTGGGTCAGTTCCCAGCACTACCATTAGCACTACAACTGAAGGCGCAGGTGGGGGCACAGGGGGGATTTATTCTGCCATTATAAGTCGCAACCAGCCCATTATCAGAGTGAAGGAGAAGACCTATGAAGAGCTTCACAAGAAGTGCCTGGAGAAAAATGTTCTCTATGAAGATCCTGATTTCCCACCAAACGAGTCCTCCCTCTTCTATAGCCAGAAAATCCCCATCAAGTTTGAATGGAAAAGACCACGTGTAAGTAACGTGTTTGCTGAATGCCTTTTACCTTCTGTAAATTGAAGTATTCGCCCTGAGCTTACATTTTTGCAGAAAATGTATGTCGGGGGGGAAGCTGTGGGAATAAGCTAGAAGTATATTTCCTTAGACTTCTCTTGGAAGATAACTGGCTAGGGTTGTGGAAGAGAGTATATAATGACTAAAATACAAGAAACCAAAATGAAACAAACAAAAAAAGAAATGGAATGAAATATGTAGAAAAAGAGGTACAGAACTTAATTTTTTTCTTGCATGATTTGCTGGGAATTTTTTTGTCAGAAACTACCAAAGAAAAAATCCCATTCTGCAACAAGTTACTGGGTTTGCTTAATTTTTAAACACTACCTTATTTCAGTTACAGCTTTACTTTAGTGTTCTGCTAATTCCTAATTAGCAGAATGTTCCTAATCTGTGAAAATAAAAGGACAGGTTATCGTCCAAAACATGCTTTTCCTCAATTGTTTGTTCCCAACATTGCTTAGGCATCTTGCAAAGGTTTAGTATATTACCGACTTACCATGAATGTGGGTGTTGTAATCACTATGAGGACCCACTCCTGCCTACTAATCCCATTTATTTTTCCGATCTTGTGGGCATTCCCCAGCTAGCCTTCCTCTTCTTTCCCACCCCGAATCTCTCTCACAGGCAGAGGACTAATTCCTCAGTTCCCAACTGAGTCCCCGTCCTGCTGCTGGAGTGCTTCTTCTCTCTCCCTGTCATTCCTGCTGGGCAGCTGCTCCCCACCAGCGAGGCAGCCCTGGGGACGCTGCCTCGGCCCCTGCCGTCCCCTGTCCGGCAAGCGAGGACGTGGTTCTGAGGAGCTTCCCCAGCTCCCCCTCTCTGGCAGTTTTTGGCCACCTCTTCTAGATTTGCTTCAATGGCAAAGTCAGTGGTGATAGACAAAACTAACCGCCAGGAATGTAACTAAATAGCAAAAGACCCGGAGCTCTTGCCGGTCGCTGTTAGAGCCGCAGAGGAAGGCCATGCACTGCTGTCACGACGATGACGAGAGCAGCGTGGAGGGGGCAGCGTGACTCCCCCGTCTGCCGTGCCCTGCGCGTGTGTGCTCTGTCATTCCTTCATCACCCCCACGGCTGCACTGGCTCCCGGGGATGGGCGTGAATGAGTTAAATCCAGATGCAAGTCAATCGTCTTAAAGGGGTGGGATTTCCCCTATTTCTACACAGAGGAAAGCGATATAGCAGTACAGTGGATGAATGCCAGCACCCTGGGGCAGGCAGACAGACTGCAAGTGTGCATATGAAAAAGCATCAAAACATAAAAGACCCCACAACGTCAGACCTGTCTAATATAACTGAGCATGCACAGATCAAGCCTTTGTTTTTGGGAAGGTTCAGACTTCAGGGTCTTTATCCCAAAGGCATTTCTTTAAGCCACTCGTTAAAAAATAAGTTTGGAAGCTCTATACTTATTATTCACATAGCAACAACAAGCTGGGGACTGTGTAAGATTCAAAATACAACCTCAACATCAAAACTGAAGCTATCTGCGTTCTTTTGACAGAAGTCTTCAGGCACCTGATATATCTGTGGTGCCAGCTGCAGGTAGAGCAGAGGCAGGAGATCCAGAGAGCTGCAATCTGCACCTGCCGAGTACTGGCATGCTGTGGGATCATGGATCCAGTCGGTCCTGACCTTGATCGAGATGGCTGTCCTGCAAGGGACACACTGGGCCTGATTTGAAGCGATGGCTATGCCTTCTTTTTCAAATGTGTTTTAAAACAAACCCTGTCATTCAGGTCTTTGCTGTAGCTAGTAGGTCCCCAAAGAGGAGAGACTCACATATAATGCTTTCTCCTTTTATAATGTGTCCCTTACCTTGTCATCCCTGCCACAACTGCAAAGTGAGACTTCTCTTGGGCACTGATGCAAAAGACCTGTATCTGTTGGTGCTGATCTCTGATTGCCCCAGGACTTTGCTTCACTGGACTTTGAAACTGTAGGTTATATAGCACTGGCAGTAGGACTTGGCTCATAATATTGTATACACGAACAGCCACAATAGACATGTTAACAGAGCATCATAAAGTCAAATGAATATGAAGTAGTGATACTGGGATAAAGAGTATTTTGCTAAGAGATTACAGCAATCATTGAAGCACCAAATATAAAGATTTGACTGCACAGGCCATGTTTTGTCATTGTCCGTAAAGATACGGACAACTTCTGTTCTTATTAAATTGCAATGGCATTTTTTTGGCAAAGCGAGCAACTAGCTTATAAACTATAGTTTTATAAAGCAGTAATTTTTAATCACTTTGAAATTCAGGTGAAACTTTAATTGAATCAGACTTGATAATGTCTTCTAAAAGAAAACAAAATTCCAGATGGTTCAGCAGTCCTGAGAGAATATCCTAACACTGGCTTCACTCTAGATCCTTTCCCTGATTTCTATAGCGTATTGTATATGCCTCACACCCCCAGAAATAGCAAATAAATAAGTGATCAATGTGCTCTAAGATCTCATTTAAAACAGAGAGCTGGGGAGTAGGCAGCCTGTTCCTGACTCCCTCTGGCTTTCCGAGTCATCTTAGTCATGCCACCTAACCAATTTGTATCCAAGCTCCCCCCACATAAGATCAGTGCATGAGAATATAACATACATGAAAGATTAACGCTGGCCTTAAATGAGCATTGTTTGCGATGACATGAATCCACGTGGGACTGTTGAATGCAAGTTTCTTCCAGAAGCTCCAAGTATTCGTGAGGAATCACGAAGTTAATCTAAAAGGCACGTTTGTCAGGTGCCAACACTATAAACCAGCGCTGATGACAGTGCCATTCCTCAGCTGAATAGTGCTTCTTCGCTGTCTCTCTCTGCATGCTGTGCTGACATATGGAAAGGCCGAGAGTCTGCTTTTGCGCCTGGGATTTACAAGGGCCCCACAGCAAGTCAGCCACATGGATGACACTCCCCGGAATCCCGGCTCTGAGCTGAGGCACCCGCTGAGCCCCGCGTGGGCAACTCCCCCTCCTACATGTGGGCTGCCAGGACCTGGGCTCTCCCCGCGTCCCCTGGCCATGGCCCCGCTGTGGCGCGACCTTGTCCTCGAGGCGCCTGCAGTTCATTACTGGGGCGGTGAGAGGTGTCCAGCATCCCAGCCCCAGCGCTACCCCTTGCTCTCGTGCATCTGGCCTACAGACCGGGAGGTCAGGTCCTCCTCCGCCACCTCCCGAGATGATTGGCCTCTGCTGCTGCGAGGGCAGTGAGGGCACGAGGACCGGTCTTGTGCCTTACCGTCAGAAGGACAGCTGCCACACAGAGAAGCTGCGAGCCATGGCATGGGGGCGGCGAGAAGGCCCCTGTAATTCTACCCAGCTAGTGACTGCCATGCCGCGACGTGAATGCGCAGGGCAGACCTCCTCATACTCAATTCGGGCAAAAGCCAAAGGACAGCCCTGAAAGCTTCCCTGAGTAAAGACTGCAGGATCCACCCCGCGTCTCCATTCAGAGTATGCGTGCGCGTGGTTTAGGTACGTAGGGGGGATGTAAAATCCCCCTCAGTGAACACCTAGAAGCCCAAAGAGCCGGTCTCACACACGCCAGGTCATATCCCGCTCAGTGAGGGGCTGTGCTCAGCTTTCTTAACAGCCTCGGCCGCCCACACCTGCGGGAGCTTCTCTCAGCTGAGAGCAGGGACAAGATCACCGATCTCTGAGAGTTGAGAAAAAGCCTCTATTATAACAGAATGCAGAGTATCGAGAGGTCCTGCTTCAGTCCTGTTTGGGTCCAGTGACACTAGGGCAGTAACAGGAAGGCTCTGACACTGTGCTTTCAAATGCACCATTGTCATTCTCCTTGCTCACAGCCAGGAGGTCACAGCATTAACTGCCAGATGCAACGACTTCCCTGGGGTGATCCTCTCTGTAGGCAAGAAAATCAGCAGAAGCTTTCTTTTCATAACAAATACAAATAAAATCAAGTCAGCAGACTAGTGGATTTTGCTCAGAATGAAAATGAATCAGTCGGATCATCTGCTGCACAGGTGTGAAGCCATTTGGATTTAGTAATCACAAAATCACAGGCCCTCTGCAGGCTGTACCGCAAAGCAAAGACGGCATTTAGTGCCACCAAGGCAGGACTTTCAGATGAGGGTAATCCAACTCAAACTCTAAAACCAGCTTGGTGTCTGACAACATTGAGCTCTGCCTTGAAGGCTGCAGCACAGCCATTTAATAGCATGGTCTAGACCATGAGAGGCCAAGGGAGAAGCATGAGGCTACAAATTGTCTTAGGCAGGCCAAAGGTGCTTCCTCTACTTGATAGGATCGGTTTAGGGAATTTACTTAGAATGCCATAGATTATTAATAGCAGTTTTTAAAGGAATTAATGCCGTTTGCTGCAACAGTATAAGCTGACTGAAGGATTTTTCCTGACTCAGAAGAAAAGCTAATGAAAATATAGCAAAGGTCAAATGCCATTTTTAGTTGCATGCTGCCTTTGCATTTTCCAGTGTTCCCTTCCAACTGACTCATAAGTACCCTCTGCCCAGAAAGCAGCATGCACTACTAATGGGTTTTTCTTAGGATTCTCTGTCTCCCTTGCTGTAACTTTGACTCTTTGTAATGAAATTACAGTCCGAACTGAATCAGCCCAGTGAACACCAAGATCCTTTAGATAGTGGCAAGGCAATCTGAGGCACTCGGATCAGAGGAGACTCTTTCTAGAGGAATCATTGCATTAACGAAGTGCAGCCTATCGGGATTCTCTGTGATAACTTGACCTAAGAGATGAAGAGCAATCCCTTGCTCAGCCAGGAAGACTAGAAGGACAGACCTGCCACCTGCATCTCGAACACCAGGTCGTCTCTCTCTCCTGACTGAGTACTTTTCATCAACCGTGGAAGACCTTTAAACCTTTCCTTGTAACTTCAACTGTACTCAGCACGACTAGCACAGCTGGAGATGAACTGGAGTAATACAATATTAAAAGCATACCCACAGTGTACTAAACGCACCTGGGCACCATGAAGAAATGCCAGAAAAGCATTTCTGTCATAGTGAAATCAGTCTATATGACAATTGTATGATCCCTTCCTTTGCATTCCTCTACCAACCATCCTCCAAAGCAAAGGAGCCCAAGATGCAATAAATTGCACTGAGGAACAATCATTGCTGTACATTTAATATTTAGAAACAGGCATCATCTAACTACCGTCATCTAAAACACAGCATGCTGGATTTCAGAGCTTGTTACTTCAATGGGAGCAGGATCAAGCCAAAATACAGTAACAGAGGCTGAAAAAATGCAATCTGAAAACCTGGCATCTCACAGCTAGTTTTCAGGAGAGCACCACAGCAACGCAAGGAAGAGTATTTTCAACAAAGCAAGTGGGTGGAGAAAAGCATGAAGGCATCTCAAACAGCTGCCTTGACAGAACTGAACCCCAGGACAGCTGACATAGGCCCAAAATAACAGGACAATCCCTCCATTTCCCTCCCTTGTGGAGAATAAGGTGACTGCTGGGGGGAGCCAGAAGCTGGTCTCTCTATCTGGCTATATGACTAATCCAAATATTTACATCAAAGCAACTCTGCTGATTACTGTGAAGGAGAAAAAAAGTGGGCTCAAGCCAAATGAAACTACAAGACCTGAAACATGAGTCTAGGAAAATCCAGGGCTACCCTGATGACATGGGAAAAAAGCTTTAGACCACAGATGTAGCATCAGCTGCCTGTACTGCCACACAAGAAATTGTCAGTTGTTTCTTCTTTCTCCGTCCCACTCCAGCCCTGCCATCTTCCAGCAGATTGGGTTCTCGGACTATACTTTGTCTTCTTCCCCATTTGCAGCTACTCAGGGAAGTGGTCCTCAGGTTGCAATATCTTTCTTTCCTTACCCTCACGAGAGATGGGTCCAAAAGTTAAGTGTCATCTTTTTCTTCCCCATACCAAATATTTGAGTTTGAGAGATGGGATAAAGCAGGGACTTTTTTTTCTCTATAGGATAGGTTGTACCTACTTCTTCCCTTGGCTTTCCTATACCTCGCAGTTCTTTGTCCTATACAGAAAATGTTCTGTGTAACCCTGCAATAGTCCCACTTCATTTGCTCGTAGTTATTACGTCGTCCTTCCCTCCCTACAGCAATTCCTTAATTATTTATGCCTGTACAGCATCTTGTGCCCATTCTATACTAGTATAAATACTGACAAACCAAATACACTGTTTTAAGTGCAGGACAAAAGAAGAGCTTCCTGTCCTCTGAGACAGATGATATCTGTATAAATTTGTGAATGCAGTATTGGCAATGAAATACTGCAACATGAGGGAAAGAATAAAATCTCTTAACCAGCAATTGATGATTCCTGAGAATTAAACATCTGATCCTGGGCAAATTTTAAGAAGGAGTATTAATGGGGTTTGTTTCTGATGGAACTCATTCTTCATCCCTAACTAATAAGCCCCAGCATATTAGTTACTGCAAATTGGTCTCCTTAAACCTGCAGTCATTTTTAAAGAATTTATTCTGGTCCCCTGATGCTCTTTCCACCTACCTGCTTTCCTGTCCCCTTCAGTGTTTTGGGGTTGTTTTTTTTTTTCATTATTGTGTAGAAATTCTTCTAATTTTAGTGTATTTGAACCCCCTACAGCAGGAGCCCTCAGGCTAGCTATTAGACCCTGTAGATGAATTGAGAAAACTCTGGCTGAAGTCTGGAACATCCAGATTCCAAAACATTTTTGTAGGGAAACTCTGCAAGAGATTTTGATATCCACAAACTGTCCTACAGGAAAACATGATTCTAAAACAGCCTTTATTTCTGTAGCAAACAGGCATCATAATGCATGCTTTTCCTGCTCATCCGCATGTTTATGTTTTGCAGGAAATATGTGAGAATCCACGGTTTATTATCGGTGGAGCCAATAGAACAGATATCTGCCAAGGAGAATTAGGTATGAAATTCTTGCTTCAGCTCTGCACCTTTTAAAGTCTGCATCACTTCATTTTCTTTTGGTTTCAAGGTGATATTTTAAATCCTCTGTCTCAGTATACCACAACACATCTACTGATTCCTTCTCTTTATAGCGAATCATTGATATCTGCCTAGTAGCAATCTAGGGAAGAACTTGAAGGGAAAGATGCTTTGCAGGGTATTATGCTTTTCATAAACTGATATCACGACTGTGTTACAAAGCAACATTTGGCCTTTCTTTTGAGCTTTGAGGAAGGACAAAATTAGTTAGGATGAGAACAAGAGTTGAGGAGTTATCTGACTGAGAAAAAAATCTAATCAGCCACTGTTGTATTTTTACAGGTGTTTAGTCCTGTTATTTCCATACAGGAGCTTCTGAAGGCCTCCAGCTAAGCATTGCTTGTACTTAAGGACAACCCCTATATTGAAGACCTTAAGCTCAGATGCTCAAAGATACTTTGATATATAGAGCTGCTATTTAGGTACAAGTGATGCCTCTGCAACAGTCATCCACATGGCACTCATCTGCACTGCTTTGTAAAGTTATTCCCCACTCAGCTTTCCCATGTCTTTCATGGCTTTATAACTTCTCCTGTGATCTTCTTCCTAAGCTAATACACCCTAATGTGTGTTAATCTTCTAAGCGTTGTTCGGTGCTTGTGACTGTCCTCATCACCTTCCCAGTACTTTTTCTTTTTTTAATTTATTTAAAACTTCCTTTCCTTTTGAGGTGACCAGAACTTCACAGTTGCCAAGCTGCGGACGCAAATGAATTTACATGCATAATATGTTCTCTCTTTCATCTTCCATTCCTTCCCCAACTACACATAGCATTGTTTACCTTTTTGATTTCTGCTGAACGTTGGGTATTTTAAAAACTCCTGTTCACAGTGGACACCACATCCTTCCTAAGGGGAAATAGATAACTTAGAATGTACTGCTATATGTATAGAGTTAGCTTTCCAAAATATATACGTATATGTATTTCTGTATGTTTTATCACTCCACCAGTTTCATAAATTTCTTTTACAACTCCCTGCAATCAAGTTGAGTTTTCACTACCTCATATAATTCTCTCACCCCACTAATTTACACTGCTCAGACAAGCTTACCCTATAACCTCTCTTAAAGTAGAAGCTAGGAGGTTTTAATTAAGGATTGAGGCATCCTTTGCTGAGCACAGCGGTACTATGGGAGAAAGTCGCTTTCCCAGAGCTCCCACAGAGGCAGCAAACTTGTGCAAGTGTCTGAAGGAGAAACCAAAAAGCGCTAAAGGGGACGGCGTTTACAACAGTGCAGACAGAGATTCAAAAAGAGGAAAACACGTCAGAGCAATGGAGCAGGAAAGAGGCCCCACGGGACGATGACTGGGACAGTGGGTTATCTTGAGAGCGGAAAATGAAAATGAGAGACTGAACCGCAGCTGTACAGAGGTCCACCTGGGAGGGGGTTATCTCTCAGCTGGTCTCTGTCCTAAGCTTGGAAGGAGAGCTAACGTGGGAAATCAGATAGGCATTCACCTGGGACAGGGAAATCTTAACGCAGGTAACACTGCTCATCAGATTTTAGTTTTTTCCTAAAGTACAGGGAACTTCATCTATTTGACAGGCGTGTACCTAGCGATGAACGATGCCAATGAGCATTTCCAGAGCACAAATAAATAAAGTGCTGAAGTACTGCAGAACACATTGAGAAGAGCCCTCTCCTGAAAGGTGACGGCACGCTCTACTGAGGAAGTGACACATTAATACGTGTCATTGCAGTATCTCAGGTTTTCCTTTCGATTATAGTTGCTCTTTCTCTTCATTTTGTCTGCTGCTTCTGCTTGTTTCAGGTGACTGCTGGTTTCTGGCTGCCATTGCTTGCTTGACACTGAATAAAAAACTACTCTGTAGAGTCATACCTCATGACCAGTCCTTTATACAAAACTACGCTGGCATCTTTCACTTCCAGGTGAGTCCCTTCATCTAGCAGGGAGCAGATGTAACTGTGTTTACCCAAGAGAGAGCTCGGCTCTCGGCTGCGCTCTTCCCTCTCACTTCTCCACCCTACAGAAGCGTGAGCAACATCAGGGAAGGAAGAGAGATTGAATTGCCTCACCCTATACTCTTCCAAGAGGGCAGTGACAGAAAGGCCAGCCCATACAGGCAATTAGGGAGCATTAACCCACCAAGGAAGCATTTGCAGATCACCGCGTCCTGCACGTAAGGGATAGCAACAGGTGCCCAGATGCAGCACTACAGCCAGCACAGACAGGCTGGTAGTTGGCAAGAGCATCTATTTTTAGGCCCGCAAGCAGCTGGTCTGTCAAAAACAAGTTATTGAAGAACTGCTTATTCAGAAAAGATTGACTGCTTTCCATATTTCCCTTGGCTCTCATAAGAGACCTCCCACTGTCCCGCGTACGCTGCTGGGGGAAATTCAATCCAGCTGCCTCCCTCCCAACAGCCATTGCTTTTCACCGCATTACAAAGCGGTTAATTTCCATACTTCTCCTCTCTCAGCCTGGCTTTTCAGGCAGGCTCCCCCTCCCCACACCAACTCAACCCAAAGATTTGCTCTGTTTGCCTTTATTCAGTTCTGGCGCTATGGAGACTGGGTGGACGTCGTCATTGATGACTGCTTACCCACGTACAACAACCAGCTGGTCTTTACCAAGTCCTCCCAGCGCAACGAGTTCTGGAGCGCCCTCCTGGAAAAGGCCTATGCAAAGTAAAACAACCTGCTGGACCTTGCTGGGCTCACCACCGAGGCTTTGGATGGGGACATGGTTAAACCACTGTGTACAGGACCTGTAACGAGCACATAGAGAGGCTCTGAACATACCAGTGCCTTTTCCCATAGATTCTCATGCCTCAGAATTGGGGATGGGGTAAAACATATTTTCTATGGGGTTTTGCTACTCATTCAGAGTCTATAGTTGATTCTCAGCATCTTTTTTTTTTTTAATGTGTGTTTATATGTCTCTATTTACACAGACACACACATATATTATGTATAAAATATATATATAGGTAGGTATCTTTATCTATGTAAAAGAGAATCTTATTTTTCTTTCCTCTTTCCAAGACTCCATGGGTCATACGAAGCTTTGAAAGGAGGCAACACCACCGAAGCCATGGAGGACTTCACTGGAGGAGTCACAGAGTTCTATGAAATAAAGGATGCCCCTAAAGATATCTATAAAATCATGAAACATGCCATTGACAGGGGATCCCTCATGGCCAGCTCCATTGATGTGAGTCCATATGAATTTTGCAGATGAGCCATGACAAATGGCAGAGGAGAGGGGCCTCTCCATCCGTAATCAAATATATGACACCTTTTGGAATCGCTTGGTTTAGTCCACATAGCAAACATCCATTTCTAGGAGATGGAGTAATCTCCACTAGACACCATGCATTAGCAAATAGCAAGTGCCAAAAGGGAAACAAACAGAAGCAGAACATGGAGGTGAAGAGAAGGGATGCGATCAGCAAAACCAGCATCCCCACACCCTCAGCCCTCGCCTAATAAAATGAGGTTAGTAGGGGCGTGCCACAACTCTATTAAGACATGAATCTTCACGTCAAAGATGCTAAGTATGCAAATGCTTGGGAATTCAGCCCTTCAATTGCTAACATAGTCTTAAATTGTCTTAATTTACTGTGGTGAATTTAAAAGTGAAAGTAAAAAAAACTGACTTCAATAACCATTACGGAGTATGAAGTTGCAGTGAAGGCAGAACAACAACCAGTGCTATCAACCACTGTAGCTAAGTATGGACCAACTAGCATGTAATGAGAGAGAAGTTACCTAGGCTATCTTTTACCCCTCATCTTGTACCGTTTCTCTTCTCTCTCCCCACCTCATCTTTTTGCATGATACTTTTCTCCCATTCTCCGTACCAGGATAACCTAGGCTTTTCCTACGGATCAGCTCCTCGGAGCAACATTGGGGAACTGGTTGCTCGAATGGTGAAGAATCTGGAAAACACGCAGATGGCTCACTCCGCTGTAGACTACCAGGGGACAGACGAAAGGCCAGCCTGGGTTCGTATGTTTCCAGAAATGGTTGACTTCACAGGGTTTTTATTTACAGACAGAACCGTTAGAGAAATGTATCATCTATGCTTTTAAATCCTGATTTGTCTTCACTGAGTTATCCCAACACAAAAGACCTGTTCTTACAGATGCTATTTGACATACGTATTAAAGTTTCAGTCCTTTCAAACACAGTGACTGATACTAGAGGGCTTTGCTGGCACTGAGGCAAAGGGCTGTTGGCTTGTGGCAAAGGCTTATAATTTCCAGAGCTTACCTGTACAGTAGGAATGGAGAGCGTAATCACATCAAATATGTCAAAAAGTGGCACATTGGTTATTGTATTTGGGAGCTGGACATTATTAGTGGATTTTATAACATCCCTCACTTGCAAAGGATGGAGAGAGTGAGAAAATTTAAATAGTAGAATGGAACAAGATCCCAGAGTATGGAGGGGGTGTGAAAGAAAGAAAAAGCAAGCTCTTCATGGCTCTCACTCCAGGCACAAAATCTCTTGGTGAACTTATTTTGAGACAGGGAGTGCTATGGAGCTCTGCCCACCAATGGAGGGGAATCTGCTCTCAGGATGCTCCTTTTAGACTACTGACTTTAAGACCCTAATCTAAAATGTGTAACAAGGAAAATGAAAAAAGGTCGAGTTTTACACATCTAAAATGTGAAAATAAAAAGTAACTCCAGCATACCTAAGTATCTAGCAAAATAGAGAGAGGGATGTTAAAACTGTTAAAGGAAAATCCCATGTTGGGAAACCTTTCAAATCTGTAGAGGGACATATTGCTTCCTCCTTCTCCCTGTGAGGCAGCTGTCATACCTTGCCCTTTAGGGAGCTGCATTTCCATGACAAAGAAATGACATCTCTCACTTTACAAAGAGAAAAAAACCCAACACCCACTCAAATTACATCATCTAGAATGTTTGGTTGCACAAACTGTCTTCTACATTTGCAGTAGAAATAGCTGATTATTCCTCTTTTGACACCCATATTTAGTCTTCCTAAAAGACTGAAATGGTGTAATTCTTTGGGAAAGCCCAGTATGACTGTCCTGTTTTGCAAGCAAAATCATGGCTGCAAATCACCCATGTTTTGGGGGGAGTTTCCTCCCTAGTGACTGTCTACTCAAAGAAGGTTGGAAAACTCTATAGTTGCTGCCCTGGAAGCTGTTTTGCTGCCGGTTATTACACACTCCTAAGCCATCACCAGGGGAAAAAAAAAACCAAAACATTACTCTTGATGGAAAGAGGCATATAGTGCAGACTTCAGAAGCACTTTAGAGAAGTGGCCCAGGGCACCAGCAGAAGTTAATATTCTTAAACAGAAAGGAGAGAAAGGGGTTATGATAAGTAATGATGGTGAAAACATGAGTAGAAATGAAGAAAAAATGAAATAGATATGAGGTTATAAGCATAAAAAATATGGAAACAGGAGCAAGAAAAAAAAAAAGGAACAGGAGCAGAAGGGAAATAACTGAAAATAATTGTGACAGCCAGGAAATATTCAGATGAGATCTTCCCTGTGCAAGCTGAGAATGTATCTGTGTGACTTTACTAATTCTGCGTTTCCAGCCCTGCCTTTCTCATGCCCTCAGATGTGTCAAGAAGGGATGGAAGAGTTACTGTCAGGGCCTTGCAGTCAGCTCTCAGCAACAGACGTAATGGAGGAGGGGAAGTTTTGCACATGGTCCATGTGCACATAGAGGAGCCTTCCATCCCCACTGTTCTCAGTGATCTCTCCTACAAACACAGCAGACTCTCTGCACCTGCCAGCTTCCTCTCCATTCTTTATCTCCCAGATAAACAGCAGTCTGAGATTTGCAAATAAAAATCTATCAGATACACTAACAGTTGATTATCAAGACAGCAAATGTATTTACACCTGAGCAACACATTGCTGAAGAAAGCTACGTTCTTCCTGAATGTCAGTTCAGTGGAAAAAATGTCAGTCATGAGGATTTTAACAGTTATGGAATAAAATGTACATCTCCATGGGAGATAAAATTTTTTTAAAAGTAGTAAGTTAGTGGGAACAGTGTATTAAATAGGGTGTTTTAATGTCATTGTGATAAGACTGCAGCTGTGTCTAAAGATGTAAGTATTCTTCTACGTGTTGATCTGCTGCAATGTTTCCAGTTAATATGTAATAACCTTACTGAGCCATACAAGAACATACTGTCACAGAAAGGGCTGAATAGTTGTACTAATAGAAAATTTATTTTGATTTTTTGAAAATTATTTTGATGAAGCATGCTATATACTAGCATGTTCCGAGTGTCCTTTCCAATTGATATTATTAACTTTTTGCTTTTTTAGTTCATGCTTCACTCCTTTCTAATGAACAACATTAATTCTGTGGACACTAAGCTTGGCAACTGCGCAGAAGAGAACACGACAAAAAACCCTGTCACCTGAATAGTGTCATCCTGCCTCCAAAAGCCCTGGGTGGCAATACCTGCCTTAGAGCAGCCAGTTGAGCTTTGCATGACTTTTACAAGTTTTTATGTTGTGTGTAACAGACCATAGTGCCAATGCAGTACGAAACCCGGATGTCTTGTGGGCTCGTCAAAGGTCATGCCTACTCCGTCACAGCCGTGGAAGAGGTACGTACAGTCCCTTTCCTCCAGCTATGGGGAGCTGTGATCTACACTGGCCTAGAACCATGAATGTCAGCAAAGCTGGGGCGGGGAGGGGGTGGGGAGCAAAACAAATTATGAGTTAAGGAAACAAAATTTATATTTAAATAAATGAAAGCCTTCTGGGGAAAAAAACCTGTCCAAGTTTTGGCTTTCTGGGGAAATAGATATTCCACCATGGTCTGCTTGGGCAAAGGTGGCCACAGCCAGCCCTACCTCCTGGTATTACAACCTGCCCACACTCACCCAAGCAGGTCAGGCTGGGCGATGGCCCAGGAAAGCACCATCACTGTAGAAGCTGGTATCAGCAATTTGACAGGCAGAACATTTCCTTTTGAACTACTTTCAGCCTATTCTTGTTGCATTCATTTCCAATCAGACAATGTTTAAAGGGGAAAGAATACGTCTGGTGCGGCTGAGAAACCCCTGGGGGCAGGTGGAATGGAATGGACCTTGGAGTGACAAGTGAGTAAAGTGGAGCTTGTGATTTGGAAAAACAGTTGCAGCTTTATTTGCCCTTATGCAGCTTGTGCCTGACCCTAACATTTGATGATGAGGTTTCTGAATTGTTTTTGCTGTCATTTTGACACATGCACTTTGAAGTTGATCATAGTTGAGTGCTTAGCTGAAGCTGTAAAAAGAAAAGAGTACCTAAAAAAGATGTTTAAGAGGGGCTTTAATCAATGGAAATAAAGAGAGAGCCCAGTCATTCTGATTTTACTGTCTAGCAAGTTCAGCAATGTCCATTTTCAAAACAAGATGTGACAGTAGAAAAATCTTTTAAGTTCTGGAAGAACTGGATGAAGCAAGATGTCAGTACATGAGCAAGGTAGGATAAAGTCTCTCATTAGGTTTTACTAAAAGGGATTTCAATAGCTACGCCAACAATGAGAGTCTGCAAACACTTTTGTCTTCAAGGTAAATAAAATGAATGCAGTTCAGCAGAATTTTGAGAGCTGCTAAGAGGAAGTCTGAAGGGAAGGCAGAGAGGAGTAGGACAATTGCTTCTTCATTTGGGCTTGTGGAGAGGAGGGTAGCATTGAGAACAAATGGTTGTAAGGCTCACAAAGGAAAAATTATATGGATGTAGCAAGATGACTCTTTACTTTCCATTCTACGAGGCTTACAGTAAAGAGTAGAAATTTTAATGAAAACTGCATTGCAAATCATACTCTAACTTGCGTACTCTTTTGAAGGTCAGAGGAGTGGAACTTCATTAACGAAGCAGAGAAAATCCGCCTGCAGCACAAGATCGTGGAGGATGGAGAGTTCTGGTGAGAATATCAGTCAAAAAACTTTCTCTAGGAGATAAGTAACTATAGCAAAAATGAATCAGACTGCACTACTTAAATCTGCTAAAACCATTGCAATAATCCCTGTTCACTTTCATATTCCAAATAAACCCTGCTCTCTGATCCTCTTATTCACCCACCAGGGTTTACTGAGTGCCACCAGCACAGTCCTAATTATGCCACACCTCCACAAGCTCTCCATCACCCTTCCTAGGTACCACCCCCTCAGCACAGTGTCCCCCAGTTTGGAGCTGTACCTCTGTTAATTGACTACCCAGCAGGCCAAACACATTAGGAAGTCACGGCACTCCCACTGCAAACTTGCCCTAATAGTGGCAGTAACATGGGTCACCCTTCTCAACCTCACCAGGATCTTTCAGACAACTGCCCACCATGTAAATCCGTTTGGGTTCAGTTTCCACTCAATTCCTCCAGGATATCATTTGAAGATTTCATGAGGCACTTCACAAAACTTGAGATCTGTAACCTCACACCTGATACTCTGGAAGCCGATAAACTCCAGACCTGGACTGTGTCAGTCAACGAAGGGCGCTGGGTGAGAGGCTGCTCAGCTGGAGGTTGCCGGAATTATCCAGGTGAGCAATGGGTCTTAAGAGACAAGGTCTCTTTGATGGGGACTGTATTAGATCCCACAGGCTAAGTCACACCACAGACTGATCAGTGCTTGGCCATAGGAAAAGCCTTGCTTCCTCAGTGGATGAGGCAGGTGATTTTGTAGCTGGAAATCTTTTGTCCCTAGGTTTGTGACAGCACCTCGTAAGCCCAAAAGGCAGACCTGGCAAAGATAAACCATTGTTCAAATACTTCACAGTACCCCAAGTAAAATAAGAGATCAATTTCACTCTGTTAGATTTCACTTGAGTAATCCAGTTTCTGATAGCTTTAGGTGCTTTGGAAATTTGTCAGATGCCAATTCTTCATTTTATATCTTCCTTTCATGTGCAGTTTTCTTAGAACTATTGAAAACCCATAACACGTAGAAAAATATATATGTATTAGCACAATTTTAACCTTTCCCTCAAGAGTCATAGGCAGGGAACTTAAAAGTTCTCTTTGATCATGAGTATCATTAGAAAACTGAAGCTTTACATGTTTGCTTTGGGTTGTTGGTGGGATTTCACAGATACATTTTGGACCAATCCCCAGTATCGCTTGAAGCTCCTGGAGGAAGATGATGATCCTGAGGATGAAGAGGTTGTCTGCAGCTTCCTCGTTGCACTGATGCAGAAAAATAGGAGGAAAGAACGCAAGCTGGGAGCCAACCTGTACACCATTGGCTTTGCCATCTATGAGGTATCAGCTCTAGACTTTGTTCTTAGCAACGTAGTTGCAAATCCTGACAGTATGCATTTACCAAGAGAGTCACTAAATCATTCAGCTTGATTACATGAATTGTGACTCTCACTTTGCAAGGAACTTGGGGGAAACCTGGAAGAGAGGAAGGAAATTCAAGGCTTTGTAACTATTCAGCCCATAGTAACCTCAGGGTTTACCCCATCTATAAGTAACAAACTTTTTCGGCTTTTATGGTGACTTAATGCCAGATTTTAACACATTCTCTCTCATATACTCTTCAATTTGCCTTTCATCCTTGCTGAGACTAAACATTTCATTAGCAGAATAGTGTAAAAAAGGAAACAGACACGCAAGATCTGTATATAGCGATTAACCTCTGTCCCTGCTATCATCTTCATGAAGAAGTCAAGTTACTCAGTCCCTTGCACAAACATATTTTAGTTCAGATTATAGTGGGTCTCATGCAGATCCCAAGAGATCTGGAAAGGAAGAAAGAAATTGCTTCATTATATAACTTGGGTGATTTTATTTACTGCCTGCATCCCCAGAAATCTATGTGAACGCCCTTCTGTATGATCTATAAACAAGTGAACTCACCTAGCAGCTCTGACTGTTTCTTCTCTTTGTCTCTCCCTAAGGTGCCCAAAGAGGTATGAGCAGAATGGAGGCAGACTGGCATCTTGCTGTGTGCTCACAGCTAGTGTTACTGTTGTGCCTGTCTGTAAGTCAGCAGGAAACTGTCCAGTCAAGTTGGTTTTCAGGGATGTAACAAAAGTGAAACTGCTAACCTTTCTGCTTTGAGTGTGTATTAGTAACATTTTGCGGATAATTTTTAATTCCTTCTCACTCGCACCCCATTTTCACCTGCACCTTTTCCTTAGTCCTTCTTTTCTATTCGTATGCAACCTGGCCACGGCTTGCACGATCGGTCAGTGCGTCTGGGCTGCAGGAAGCAGCGTCAGCGAGCGCTTTTGCACCCCACACAGAAACACCCGAAACCACTTCCATTTCCTCCTGCGACTAATGGCAATGGCCTGTATCCTGCAGCCATAGAGTTTTCTCTATCTTCTCAGAAGTCATTGAAGAAAACATACTAAAAGTACACAGATTAAGTTTTTCTGAGCCTGCTGGTAGCTGAATCATTGGCATCACAAGTTTTGCAAACAAGGTCACCTAAAGGCTATGTTACCTGGAAAACATTAAGACAACAGGCTGAATATTGTCTTTGCTGACTGTTTTACAGATGGTTATTTCTGCAGCAAACCACTTACAAGTGTTCTTAATCCACAATTCTTGACTTAATTTTCATATTTGAAACAATGCAATGTTTGATTATGTTTCTTTAGCGGATACAGAATTCACGTTTTGTCCAGGCAAGGACACGTTTCCACTGAAAGCACCTTCACTTTACCACACGGCATGTAGGAGTTTGCATATAACATTCCTTGCCATGCCACCCTCCAAGGAAAGTAGCTGAACTTTGGTTACACACAACTTAGCATCCAACAGTCAGATAAAAGCGCCTACACAGCAGAAGTCAGCCAATGCTCTGCAGGTGGGCCCTGGAGCAGCCCTCAGAAGCCAGCTAGACCCAGCGAGTAGTAACTTAAAGGAAAAGTGACAGACTCCGTACCTGTTCCCAGCTAGCATCCCCTGTCAGCTCCCTGCTTGCTAAGCTGCTGCTTCATCTGTGTTTTCTGTCCCAACCATGTACTGCCTGCATGACAAGCCACCTAGGGAATGGGTGAGACTTCCTTGAAGACAAATTGACTCATTTGTTCTGCAGATGCATGGTACTAAGCACCACTTGCAAAAGGATTTTTTCCTCTACAATGCCTCCAAAGCTAGAAGTAAAACCTATATAAACATGCGAGAAATCTCTGAGCGCTTCCGGCTACCTCCCAGTGAGTACGTCGTCATCCCATCGACATACGAACCCCACCAGGAGGGAGAATTCATCCTGAGGGTCTTCTCAGAGAAAAGAAGTCTTTCAGAGTAAGTTGCAGATCCATTTATCTGGCCATAAACGTGCAGGTGAGCTTGCTAGTCCGTCATAGTCATGTTCCCAGTTTGCTACACCCTGCTTTTAATTTTCTTAACCTCATTAAAAAATCCAAACTGCAAACTCATTTCCCTGAGCTTTCCTTATACTCTAAAAAGAGCTACTTCGATTTGTCTTTGGAGAAGCTTACTACGTGCAGGATATCCTTTGTAAACATACCATTAGCAATTTTTAATAATGAAAATGAACCTATTTGATTTTTTTATTGCTATATGCCACTGGCTGAGGTTTTGTCCAGAAAGATCATTGAATCAGATCTAATTTCAGTCACGAATGAAACACAGTAGGTAGTTATTTCTTTTCCATGATTCAACTAGTTTCCAATCTAGTTGAAGTTTCCAAACTTCAACTAGTTTCCCAGAGCTCAGCAAATTGCAGCCAGTGTCACTTTGCTTAGGCCAAACAGCTTCTGTTTTACTCCCAGCTGTCAAAGTTCAGTGTTATCAAGGCTTTTTAAAGGAGTAAACCAGAATTACAGAATCGTTAAGGTTGGAAAAGACCTCTAAGATTATCAAGTCCAACCATCAAGCCAACACCACCATGCCCACTAAACCGTGTCCTGAAGTGCCACGTCTACACATTTTTTGAATACTTCCAGTGATGGTGACTCCACCACCTCCCTGGACAGCCTGTTCCAATGCTTGACCACTCTCGCAGTAAAGAAATTTCTCCTAATATCCAGTCTAAACCTCCCCTGGTGCAACTTGAGACCATTTCCTCTTGTCCTATCACTAGTTACTTGAGAGAAGAGACCAACACCCTCGTTGCCACAACCCCCTTTCAGGTAGTTGTGGAGAGCGATAACGTATCCCCTCAGCCTCCTCCTTCTCCAGACTAAACAACACCAGTTCCCTCAACTGCTCCTCATAAGACTTGTGCTCCAGACCCCTCACCAGCTTTGTTGCCCTTCTCTGGACACATTCCAGCAACTCAGTGTCCTTCTTGTAGTGAGGGGCGAGGGGCAAGTGAGGCAGCAGTGTTCCTGGAAGTGGTACTTGGGACGCTCAGCTCAAACTGGGAAAAGCTACATCTAGACCCTGCAGGTGTAATGCTTGGAAGCCAGCTCACTTCACTGCCTTTTTGGAAAGTTTAAGAGGCTGCTTATAAACCAGCTTTAGAAACAAGCAACATTGGGAACAGCCACTTCCCTGATTTATTTACTTTCCGCATTCTTCTAGGGAGGTTGAAAACATGATTGAGGCAGAGCGTCCGTCGGTAAGTACTGTCCTGGGCCTCTTTTGTGTGTGAATAGAAGTAGCTCCCTAGGAGGAAGAGCATCACATCTAGGGAAACCTACAGCAGGAAACCATTTGTGGCCACACAACAGCTCCTTCAGCATAAATTCCCACATTTTCTCATCAAGATACTTTTATTAATACTTGCTTTTTATACACTACTTTCTAATTTGGACAGACTAAAATCTTTTGCCTGATTTGAAGTCTGTTCCTGGCATAAAGAATCTGGATGCTAAGCATTGCTTTTGCCTCCCTCAATTGAGAGTATTCATTTTCTGGGGAGGTCTAACTCTGTGGTCTGAGATTTGTCTGTGAAATTGGTATCTCACCTAATAAAGACAAAAGTACATTATTTTGAAGTACATGCTTTGTGGAACAGGATCCTACTGATATTCTGATTCAAACTAGCATCCACGACAAGCTCTAACTCTTCAGCCTGGGGTTTTACACATCTATATAGGAATATACTAGAGCTAAAAATACAACAAGTCTTGAAAAAAAATGGGAGGAAATGCTCTTGCATAGAACAGAGTGCCATCAAACCTTGCTCAGAAGTGTTCCCCTTTTGTTTCCTGCCATGATAACAAAATCTGGTGGCATTTAATTGCCACTTCAGATAACATTGATCTGTGGGCACAGAAATCCAATCTCCACTGCACTGACAGGCTGGGAAAAAGAAAAGGAACAGTCAGAGCTAAAAGTACAGTAGAGATTTTATTCAGCAGACAAAGCCCTAGATGAGATGGGACACTCATCTTTTTGCTATGGTTTCTGCAATTTCTGTCCTTCAGTATGCAATTTCTTGGTGGGCGCATTTTCCCTCATTTTTTGGGATTGGAAAACTGTATGAATATAAGAATGGGAAAAATAAATTTGAGAAAGGGAAAGAAAAGATGAAATTTTACCATCAGCTCTGCATAATATGCATAAAATCTACAATTCTGTTTCAAAACAATTTTTTTTTAATTGTCTCTTTTTGTACAGAAAAAGAAAAAGGGCAAGGTGGGTACTTGTGCAATGTGCTGAGTTGCAGCAAGACAAAGAGCTTGTGCCATGCATGCAGCAGGAGCAGAGTTTCTTGGTATCATTAGTGATTCCTCTGCATCTGGAAACTGGTCTAATTAACGAAGGGCGCTGGATAAGAGGCAATTTGCAGGCAGCAAAGATTTTGTCTTGCTACACTAAAATCTAATGAAATAGCTATAGCTACAGCCCTCTCACTCAAGGGGGTGGCAGAAGGGTGACAGAAACTTCTCAGCTTTACAAGCTTGATCCTCTGGGTTGCTCAACTGCCCTTCCTTCCTGCCCCTCCACAGGCATCCCAACGCCCCTTTCTAGCGAAAAACCACCCCTTCTCCAGACACACGCCCTCCCATTTGCTTTCCATTCCCTAATACAGCTACTCCTCTTCCCTGAAGTTCCTGCCCGCCAGAGGCCGGGATTCTCCTTTCGGTTCCACACAACATGTTTAGGACCCTGAAAATGTAACCAGGCATCTTAATCTCAAGACAGACTGATTGCAGTTAATACTCTAGGGTAACACATTTGCATCTTGTAGCAGCTTTTCTTCTTTTAAATGCACTAAACCGGAACAATTGCACGTGGCTGCTTACAGCTGAATGCTTCAAGAATTAATATAGAGAAAGAACATAAATTTTGCATAATTAAGACGCTCCTACAAAAATACTCACTATCTGCATAGGGTTCAGATTCTGTTTGCTTTCAGTGCTACTGTCCTTCATAGAGAGGGGCATGTTCATCAGTTTAACTCAGATTCAAGAATCTGAAAGGCTTATTTTGTTTAAAAAAAAAAAAAAAAGAGTAATGTTTAAATGGTTACTGGCTTTCTGAAAAGGAAAGCTGGAAGCCAGAGATTGCACTATTTTGCAAAAAGACTTTTGCAGCTTTTTTAGCATGAGGGGAGCAGTAACTTCAGAAAATTCTTTTTCTTTTTTTTTTTCTCTTTTTTTTTTTCTTTTCTTTCTTTTCTTTCATTCCCAGCTATGGCTTTTCCAGGCACTCTCTCAGGGCAGGAGCTATGGCTGCATGTGCTTTACCACAGAACGGGTGTCCTCAAATACTTTCCTTTCCACTATTTTTTGCGTAATTTTCACTTCTCTTTTGCTCTCTTCCTTCTTCCTCTTCTAGCCTATCATCTTTGTTTCCGACAGAGCAAACAGTAATAAGGAGCTGACAGTAGATGAAGATGCTGGCAAAGATGGTGAAAAAACCCACGTAGATGAGAAAAAGGTTTCTGCAGCAAGTGGCAAGGGGAAAAGCAAGGCTTGGTCTGTCTAGCATGAAAGAGTGGCTGAGGAGAGCACAGGAATGGGGCAACATCCTTACATACCTAACAGCTTTTCATCAAACCTTAGCATAACTTGCTTCTGGCTTCTGTGGATCCAATGAGCATGAGCAAAGGGAGACTATCCCTTCCAGTTATTTAACACCTGTGCTGGAGGATGTAGTTGCTTGAAAACATCTCCTGGTTGCTCTCTCATGAAGGGATCCCGGCTGCGAGAGATCCCTTCCCCAGGAGCAGCGCAGTTCAATCCACTCGTGCTCAGCCCCCTGAAACGGCACCCGCTTTACATGGGGCACCGGCACAAGTCGCACCCGAGGGGCTTCAGGAGCTCCTGGCAAGGATCACAACCTCTCCCCAGCACAAATTACGTGGCCCTATACCAGTCCCTGTTGGCCAGAGAAAAAAACGCCCGAGTACCCCCCAGGAGCTCCTGCACCCCTCCCCTTTTCTCTCACTAAGGGCGGGGGGGGGGGGAAGAGAAAAAAAAAAGAGTAGTGAATTTGGAGTTTCCGCTGGCGGGTGGGTGAGGTGCGTGAGATGCAACAGCCAGACCCTGCACCCAGGCTGGTGGTGGCTGGAGGCATGGCTTGAGTGTCTGCCTATAGGGAGTGTGCTGTTCCCTGCACGACTGCTAGAGCATGCAGGTGCCGAAGTGGGAACAGATTTTAACTTTTCTCTGTGTTTAGACAAACAAAAATAAGAACTAAGCCAAGAAATTCACTTTACTTTGTTACACATAATTACTTTAATTTAATACTGGGGGCGGGCGGGAATAAAATATTTTTTAGTATCAGCCTCAGACTTCAGGCTTGCTCTTTGCATGTGTCTGAGAAAGCTTCACTTCCATCATTTTCCTCTATCTTATGTGCTACTTGTCTCCAGCAAGGGGCCTCCCAAAAAAAGGGCTCTCAAGCCCAAGTCCTTCTGGTCGATTCATAGCCTACAAGGGTGGCTATGTAGAAGATATGCCTCTTCTGCTCCAAACTTCTCCCTTGCAACATGTGAAACAAAAAATTAGATGATAAAACATCTGTTTATATGAAAGTAATCATTTAGGCTCCTTCCAAGAGAAAGGAGAGCAATGGGATGAAGCTAAGTACTCAGCAGTTTTGCCAAGGAACATGTTTAACCAAAAAAAGGGGAAAGGAACAGGAGGATGACCCATTCCTCCAAAGAGCTCCAGATTGACTAAGAGACTCCTTCGCACAAGGGCGAGCGAGCCCCCCAGGCCCCTTCCCCGCTGGGATAAGGTCGTATCTCTTTGCTTGTCTCTTTTCAGCGTCCTTCAGCAAAAGCTCACGAGGAGACTGAAGAGGAAAAACAGTTCAGGAATATCTTCCGACAGATTGCAGGGGATGTGAGTATGTCTCTGCCACCAAAGCAGCCCAGCCACAACAGCACCTAAATCAATTGCTTCACAGATACAAAACACTGAGTTTTAAAATTTCCTTTGACTTTCCTTCCATCAAATTTCCTTTGACTTTCCTTCCATCAAATTTCCTTTGAGGTCTGAAGCTAAGCAAAATCAAATAAAAATCCAATTAAGTACACAGTTATTCTCATATGTATGTATAAGCTATTACCATTGTGTACAAGGGAGCCTTATTTAAATTCAGGCATTTACTTCTGTCACCACTACAAGATGTTATTTTGCATAGCATGTATAAACAAGTTAGGAATACAATGCCCTCCAGTACATGCTCAACGAGGGAAGATAAAAGTAAAAACAGATCAAAGAACTGCATAAATCAAGAAGCTGCAAATGGGTTATAGGAATTTTTGTCTTATACAGTGGCTTGAAATTACTGATCGTTCTTCTAGTTGTAGTTTAATAAGCACTGTATGGTAACTTTAGACCTACCTCATACTGCAGCCTCAAGGAAGATTTGGACTAATGTTTATATGAACTAGAATGCCCTCTAGTTTGAAGCATGTATATGCCATACTGAAAAGTGACCAAAGACTTCATACTTTTAGCAGAAACATCCATAAAATGATCTGCTTAATAAGGAATGTTGTAATTAATGATATTTTCACCTCATTTCCCACCAGGACATGGAGATCAATGCTGAAGAACTCAGGAATGTTCTCAATAATGTTGTGAAAAAACGTGAGTTTGAGCATGTTTTCCAGTAACCCTGGACAAAGAAATCTGTGCTATAACGTAACCCTCCACCCCTGAGTTGCACTCTAAAAATTATTTACTGTTTCAGACTCACAAATTTCCTAGTTACATTTCCATGGACTTTGCATCCAAGACTTCAGTGAGCTGAATTTTTCATTGAGGTGCTCTCTACGAGTGATCAAGTACTGATAACACAGAAATGAGCAGATGTTCATTAGAAGCACCACACAGGATAATATAACATTTCCAGCAGTCTGTAAATGCCCTTTAAAAAAAAAAATATTCTAATGGAGGGGCAAACCTTTCTCCCTGTTTAGCAAACTTTAGCCTACAGACCCTGGGCTTGCTTAGTTACCTGGAAGTTATTTTACAGTTTTCCAGAGGCTTTTATTGTATGTTACAGCTCAAGAAAAGTAATCCCTAATTACAAGCAATAACATTACTTAGAGTCTTTTTGGATTTCTCCACCACTCATTTCTTACTGGATGAAGGAAGTAGGTTTGGCTTCTCCTTTGAGTAGAGTTACACCTAAGAGGAAGAAGCGCTTGCTGACTTGCATGATCTGTTTTCACCTGGGATCATTTATTTCAGATAAGGACCTAAGGACAGAAGGATTTGAACTGGAATCCTGCCGCAGCATGATTGCTTTAATGGATGTATCCTTTTCTGGTGAAAAAGGAGTGCTCAATACCACACTAGTCCACTTGGGTTGTACTTCCCACCACTGCACACGCACAACTTAGTAAGCCAGGGAAGCAGAACAGTACATTATAGTCTGCAGTCAGATAACACAGAATTCCTTGTTTGGAATCTTAACTCTAGTCATCTCAACATTAGCGTAGCTGGCAGATGAAAATATCCCAAAACAGACAACTACAGAACATAGAATCTTTGGGTTGGAAGGGACCTTTAAAGGTCATCTAGTCCAACCCCCCTGCAATAAGCAGGGACATCTTCAACTAGACCAGGTTGCTCAGAGCCCCGTCCAACCTGACCTGGAATGTTTCCAGGGATGGGGCATCTACCACCTCTCTGGGCAGCCTGTGCCAGTGTTTCACCACCCTCATTGGGAAAAATTTCTTCCTTAGATCTAGTTGAAATCTACCCTCTTTTAGTTTAAAACCATTACCCCTTGTCCTGTTGCAGCAGGCCTGCTAAAAAGTCTGTCTCCATCTTTCTTATAAGCCCCTGTATGATAGCCTTCCTTAAGTGTCAGCAGCTGGCCAGCTCATGTACTAAAGCATCATTTTTGTAAAAAATTTTTTAAACCAACTCAACATAACTACAGTTCTTGCCAACAAACTTACTCTATTTCTCTCTTACCTTTAAGTTTATAATACATTCCACTGTGTGCTTAGCATACAGAAATTTTCTCAGAGCAAGTATAATAAAACACACTACAAGATGCCATATGGGGTTACCTCTGATACAACATCGCTTAGTTTTCCTGTTTGACATAAAGCATGATTTTGAGAGGACATAAGCACATGCAAACATAACTAGAACAAAATTGTAACTACAACCCAAAGCCATAATGGTTGGAGCCTAAACACATTTTTCTAAATGGCTTTAGTCAACATTTTGCTTAGTTCTCAATTTATTTTAACCAAAGCAGAAAGAGCTTCACTCTAGCATAAAGCTCAGTTGTCTTAAAAATGTTGGGGAAGCTTCACATACAGAGGTATTGGGAAAGAGCCCTCTAAAGCATCCTGCTCATGTACTTTATAATACCTCCAGGAACAAGCCTCTCTCCTGTACCAGAGTGTTTGCTTCTACACGAAGTACAAATAGCACTTCACACTCCTGAAAAAAAAAATACTATGCACAATTGTACAATTTGTATAATACAAAAAACATAACCAAAACGTTCACAAGTATTTTACCGCACAGCTCAGCCAGTTCTTAATGCTGAGGAGATCCAGAGCTCAGTTTCACATTCATCCTTCCACCAGTAGTTGCAGACTTAATTAATTTTCTCTTTAAAATATTGTGGGTTTTTTACCTGAATGACATCACAGACAGATGGCTCAGGGAAGATAAATTTTGATGAGTTTCGGCATCTCTGGGACAAGATTAAAAGCTGGCAGGTATTGCTGGTATCCACAGCACTGTTCTTCACAGCTTCTGCAGCTCAAAAGCTTGTGTAGGAAAACCAGAACTCTTTACATACACTACAACAAAAAGAAAAGTTAAAAAAACCTGCAAACTAGCTTCTAAAAAGAAAACTAATGTCCCTCCTCATCCTATTCACAGCCTAAGCAAATATCCTGAATCTCTGAAGCTCCAGCACTCACCTAAGAACTGCCTCCATGAGAACCACAGAGAGGCATACAAATTGAAGGAGGAGGATGGGAACTAGAATCAGGCCTCAGAAATAGCTTAATTAGGACAATTAACAGCATAAACTCAAGTCAAAGAAGGAGAGTCTCTAAAGGAGAGCTTTATTCCTTCTCACAGCATGGATCCAAGTTATTTTACTTTGTGACCGAGAGGAGGTCTGTGCTAACAACCCAGACTGTCCAGCAGCAGCAATACAGGGCAAATGGCAAAGCCTCCACGTGCCTGAGGCACACTTCCCATATCCAGTCAGTGGGTACATTCAACAGAAGTACAAGCTTTTGTTGTTGTTGTTGTTGTTGTGTATTGATTTTTTTCCTTTTTCCAGAAAATTTTCAAGCGTTATGACACGGATCATTCAGGAACCATTAACAGCTACGAGATGCGCAATGCAGTCAATGATGCAGGTACTTCCCCCAGTGCCCAACAGCCGAAGAAACCTTATTTTGTTTGAGGTATCACAGGCGGAGATCAGGAACACAGTGCTGCCTTTTAAAGACAGACACTAGAGAAATTAAAAAAGTAATTCTTTTCCCCCAGCAGACCTTCTCAAATATCCAAACAGCAAGCCTTGTATGTCTTGCAAACCAAACAGATCTCTTCAGCTCTTTAAAATTTCCAGTGAATGATGCTCTGCTGTCCTAAGGATCTCCCACTCGGGGTCCTGCTGTTCAGAGGGACCAGAGAGTGTTGAAGACATTTGCTCTCATTTAAGCTGTGGATTCTTTATGTTTGTGTAAGTAGCAAACAAAGATCAGTGGAAAACGTTCAACCCAAGTGTACAGGCACTGAAACCGAGTCGGAGCAGGCCAATGTCCGAGTTTCCATCAGAGGCAACCGAATGGACATTTCTTGAGTCCTGCTCATGTTTCCTAGGCACTAAGCCACCGCAGGCTCAGTCTCCTCTTCTACCTGGGCAGTGAGAAGAATATTTTTGCAAAACTTGCAGTTAATGACATTCGTCCTGCAAAGAAAGCCTTTTGGTTTTTCTTGCTTCTTGTCTCAAACACACAGGTGTGCTTCTTCCCTGGATAGCAGGCCTCCTCCTGCAAATGTCTTCACCACCTCTCTTAAGGGAGCAGGATGACTTTAATCAGAAAAGCCCACTATAAACCTAGCTGGGATGATTTCAGTGACACCTTCAGTAGTATTTTGGCACATCAGTTACCAGTTCATCAAGGAACAGAAACAGGTGTCTATTGTGTACTTTACAAAATACCGGTGATTCAATCCTTTGCCGAGGACAAAACCACACCAAAAGTCCTGGCTTTGGACTCCTGCTGCAGTAGGAATACGGGTCATTTTTATTTTCCATGTTTCCATTCTCACTGGGGAAGTTGCCAATGTAAAAAAAAAACAAAAACCAAACACCACAACAAAAAAAACCCCCATATTGAAATAGCTCCTGCCCTGATTTTAGAACTAAGGACACATTTTACAATGAAAATTCCTCAGTCTTACAGCGCACAGGCTGTGCACAACCCTGCATTTAGCCAGCAACCAGCAGCGCCCAAATCGCGACAGACCCTTTACGAAGCACGGTCGCACGTTGCACTGCTCACTGCCACAGTTTGGTAACACCATGCTGAGGAGTTAACTTCCTTATCTATTTTTTGACTATTACGTAATTGCGTTTTTCATAGCAACTTCCTCCTATGTTTCTGTTGCCCAGTTTTTCTTGCTTCGCTCTTATCAGGCTCGGCTAAGCTGCAGACTCTTTGGTGTAGACCTCTCTTTATACTTCAAAGCATGAGGTAGCTCAGGTGCTATTGGCCCTCCCGAACCGTAATTTCAAAATGTTACTCCTGTGAGCTGGACACAGGGAAGCTCCTTATAGATTTACTTCACTTTATTTAGCGGCTACAGCAGTAGCCTCCGGCCTGAGCCTCGGCGGGGCCTGGGAAGTGCTGATGGCCGACCTGCTCCTGGAGGCCTGACGGGCACCAGCGCTTCCCCCCGGCTGCAGCCCAGCTGTGCCCCCTTTCTGGTCCACTGCAGGGTTTCGGCTGAACAACCAGCTCTACGACATCATCACCATGCGCTACGCTGACAAGAACATGAACATCGACTTCGACAGCTTCATCTGCTGCTTCGTGCGCCTGGACGCCATGTTCAGTGAGTGGCTGCCCCGGTTTTACTGTGCTGCCTCCCCTCTTCGTCCCCAAAAATGCACTTGTCATACTCAAAGCAAAGTTTGTTTACAGCACTACTGCCTAATAATTAAAGATATGTGCTTAGGAAATCTAAAATACGACAGCCATCTCATACAAACACAAAAGAAACCACTGCGTTTCTCCTTCTCCTAAGGAAAAAGACAGCAGAAATACTTGCTGACCACCTAAGTAAATACCTGCACAAGTTTGCATAACACACCAGGAGCACAATTTGGTTTGCTATCTGGGATCATCTTTACACACACAGTAATGTAATCTGCGCTGTGTATTTTTGTTTCCTTGCTTTAGGGGCATTCCACGCCTTTGATAAAGATGGAGATGGCATCATTAAGCTCAATGTCCTGGAGGTAAACCGCTTTATGCCAGTATTTCTAACACAGTGCCAATATACTGAATTTTAATCGTATTATTCATTGCACATGTTCTCAAGGGAGCCTACGAGAGTTGGTCTGAAATTGTCATCCAATTGGCAAGAGGCTGCAAAAATTTTGCTACCCTTTTTACACAGAAAACATCCATGATCTCCCAGCAACAGCTGCTCTGTAAGATTCCGGCTGGTGCTGAAGGGGACAACTGCGGACTCTTCGTATCATCTTTGAAGTGCTTTAAAAAAAACTTAAAGATTTTTTTATGAGGCAAAATTTAAATCAAACATACTGATGTGGCTTTAACTGAAAATGGAGTTTAACATAGTTCTTTACCTTTTAAAAATCTTATTAAGATGACTTGGAAAGCTTCAACTTAAAAGCATGTCTTCTGCTAGGGAGACCATTAAAAAAACCCTCCACTTTTTGCAAGGGAAGGAGGAATAGGAGCAGGAAGTCTAAGACAAAATTCCCCACTGACACTATGCTTCATACTAAGTATCAGTAAGCAGCTGCCTTCCAGCTGGAGATGGCGGTGTCTCAATATACAATTTGTTGGAGGATGCCAACAAACCTTCCATCCTTTAATTCCAACTCCTCTTTCAGTGGCTGCAGCTCACGATGTATGCCTAATGCCAGAGCCAGTGGCCACCTTCATCAAGAATACACTCAAGGCTCCTGTTTTGAGTAACTAGCTTCATTCATCCCCAAGTGCAAACAAGAATGTTTCCTAACTATGTGCTTCGCTCACCGAGATAAACAGCGCATGGCAAGAAGCCCTTGGAAAAAGACAACCATACTCCAGTAGGCAGACCAGTACGCATATTTTGTAACCACTTTTATAAATTCCTGACATTTTCTTCTGGGCAACAAGGACTAATTTACTGATGACTCAATTAAGCTTTTTTCTGCATGGTAAAGACATGGAGCATGCATCCTTACTCTGCTTACGCAGACAACTGGGAAAGTCTTCCCTCGAGTCAGGCAAAACTGGGACTCTAAACTGTGAAAGTCAGAGGTGTTTACTACCACCTTGTAATTAGTCATGAACTCTTTGTCCTGCTTTTGATACTATTATTTCAGACTCTTCACAATGTCGACTGAGTATTTCACATAAGATTGTGCTAGATTACATTAATATTATGCATCCCAATCACTTACGTTGTTATAGATGCGGCTGTGCAGGTTGGTTCTCTGCTATGCTAGAAACCTGGAAGTAAGGCACAACAGACTGCACGACCTAGGTACAGCTGGGGCCAATGCCTCAGCAAAAGTATCAGAACCGAACAATTTGCTCTCATTTTTAGTACCCCCTTAGTATTTTAATTACACATGCGACATTGTACATGTTTTTTTATTGTAACTGCATTTTCTGTAACATTGAGAAAGTTGTTTCCCCTTCGAGACAAAAAACCTCTTATACATACAAATTTATGTATCTACACATATACTTCCCTCCTCTTGCCCCTCCCCACCCCCGTGTTCTATTTCCTGATCGTATTGTGTAGTTCTTTATTTTAAGAGGTGACTTGTAGCAGAATCAGACGCCATTTTAGCATGACCACTTTGGGAAGATTATTATAATGTGTAAGTATAATTAGTTTAATTTAACTGAAAATAAAATCAACTGGATTTTGGCCTAACCATTAGGGTGGTTGTTTGTTTTTGTTTTGAAAGAACAGAGAAGGATGAAATATTGAATATGCAGCAGCTTTTGGTGTTTTATGGCAAGCATGAAATCAGCTTAATATCTCAAACACTTGCCTGTTTGCTCCTTGAATACTTTAAAAAAGAAAAAAGCACTTGAGTTTGAGACGTTCCATCATTATCAGCTTCAAGTATGACAGGCTTTCAGAACTAGTCAATCGTTGAACCATATAATAATGGAAGGAAAAACAAAATGTGCAAGAAAAGGTGTGAAGAGACCAAACTTTGTCAGGAGAACCTTCTACTTAGTTCACCAGTGGTGAAAAGTAACAAAGCAATCCACTATTGTAAAGCAAAATTGTAAAACCGAATTGTAGCATCCACTCAAAGTTATTCCGGTAAGTAGCACATTTAACTGAAAGGTCACTAAGAAACAGAAAACCTTTTGACCATAAAGTTCTTAATGTTGTCTTGCACTGTAACTTACGCTGAAAGACCAAGAAAAAACAATAGTTTATCTAAACAAGAGTTATTCATCTTTAAATTCAACTTTTATTTTAACCCAAATCACATTTTTAAGATGACTGGAACACTAAGAGCATTGGGTTCCAGCCCTGCATTAAGTCCACTAAGCTATCATTTTCTATACGAAAAATATGGCAGAGAGGCTCTTAGTTGGGATGTTCAGAGAACAATATCAGTCAAAAGATCATAATCAGGATTTTGATTGGTAACTCAAAACTGGTCCTTCAAGTCCTGGTCAGTGAACTACCAAGACCTCTAAAGAACTTCCCTTTGCAACAGGCCATGAAGCAAGGGAGTCAGTACGTCATCTTGGAGGCACCAGCTGGGCGGACAGTTTCCACTTTCAGACTAGGTTTGAGATTCCTGCATGCTGTGAGCAAAAACTTGCAACATTCCTGCCAGTGCTGGAGCTTCAAAATGGCCTGTCTGATTTTATCCAGCCCTCTTAAAAAAGGAAAAAAAAATCCAGAACAAAGTCAAGTTCTACCAAATCTACCAAAAGAATCATTCTATTAAAAACAAAGAAGAATCAGACTGACAAACCACAACAATATAAAGAACTTTTATTTTTCCTTTTTTTTCCCCTCTTCTTTTTTCTCTTTTGCTGTGCAAAGTTTTGTTATTACACTCACAGCTTTGTACCAAAGAGAGAGAAGAAAACCAAGGGCATTCTATGCACATGTTCTACACAGCTTAAATTATTAAATGTTCAATCATGTTGTTTTATTCCACTTCCATTCTTCAAAAAGACTGTTTAACACTTACAGCAAAATGAAATTTGAGAAGCTGGCAGGCACATATAACAGAATATATACCTACACAGTTTGCTCTTTCACTATTAAATATTTTACAAACAGTAGCTGAAACAGTTTCCTTATCCTTCCTCACATATTCTGCAACTCTGGACAACTTAGACTGAATGATTGTACCATACAAGCCTGAAAACCAAGATTCATCTGTACCTGTGTTTTAATCCAAAAGAAGGGAAAAATATTTTCTCAACACCACATTTTTGTTTCTGGAAACCTGCAGTTTATTGTGAGTTTTCAGTTATCATTTACCTTGATCCGGCATTATTGTACAGTTAGAAAATGTGCGTTAAGAACTGCACTATTTCAAACACACTGCACAGCCAAACTCCTGCTATTTTGCAGAAGTCAGCTCATGTGCTGATAATACGTTTAAAGTCTGCAATCCACATGTAAGTGACACAAGGCAAGCAGAAGCTGGGATATTTAATGCATCTTCATATCAATGGATGCAGCATTTTTCCCCCTGGCCCCTTCCACATACAGAAGCAGCAGCATTAGGCCATACAGTATTTTGCACTGCCAGTTAGCTGTTAATTTTCCCTGTGATTTGAAGGAGAAAGGAGAAACAAATATAGACCAATCCTAGCACTGTCTTATCATTCAATATACGTGAGGCTATTCGGGTTGTGGAAGGTTAAGCTTTGCAGTACATGTGAACTTTAAATGATCATTTTATGCTACTCATGTCCTCCTTTTGGAGCTTGGGCAGGGCTTGGCATGCCTGTGGCACAACAAGTTCTCACATTTTGAAGAGAATGATATAACTGGTTTCAGTAGCACCTGGCTCATTCTTTATATCATAGAAGCGTACAATGGCTCTGGGCACTTTCTGTCCGCTGAGGAGGCTCATACCTTAATAGGCACAGCGTCAGTCCTGCTAAGAGGAAAATGGTGGCTTGCCCCCCTATAGGGCCTGCCATATGTAGTCAGCCTTATAGCATGTCCAGAGCTCAGTATTTAACATTTGACTAATAAAATAAACATTGCTAACCACAAAATAAACCCTCGCTCTACTCATTCTTCCACCCACAACTTTTTACTTGCATAAAAAATAAACTGAAAACAAAAATAGTCCTGAAACAGGCTTCAGATGTGCAGTACTGCTTTTCATGCAAATATTACTCCATTAAATTTCACAAATAGTCAACCTTCCCAGAGTTACTACACTCTTCGACCAGAGGTATATCAGGAGCCAAAACCCTAAGCTGCAAGACCAGAGAGACCTCATTAATGGCTCCCAAGCCAACACATTAGCCAGCATATCTGTTCTGCAATTGCCTCTGGAAGAAGTGAACAGCCAATAGCGAAAACTGCACCGAATTCCAGCTGAACAAGTAGGAAATCTCCCCGCAGAACTCCAGAGATGCCTGGGCATTCCCACAGCTGCACAACAACTTCATAGCAGATCCTTTTAAGATATCCTCAGGACAAAGCAGCACAGCATTTTCCTCTGAACCCCTGAGCAATTTTTAAAATTGTTTTTGATTTATGAAGCAAAATATTACAAACACTTATGCAGCTCTGCTACTTTCCTGCCTCTTATCCATTTTAAGATTCCTACAATGTATCTGAAATGACCTACAAGTAGCAAAAGACACTAGGGCTGAAGCTGGATTTCAGAAGTCCAGACTTTTCACAAGGTCTGTTTCCAAGGAGAGATATAGAAATACCACAGACTACAAGAAAAGGAAGTCTGCTTCTACCAACTAGAAAAGATAAACTCAACAAGCAATCAGGAATGCAAATAAAGTGTAATAACTGTGTCTGTTGCAACACCTAGTGAGAAAGATCTTTACACATTCCCGAAAATAGCTGAAAGAACGTGAAGAATCACAAGGAAGAAGTCACAAAATCTACTCTTGCATGCCATTTTTCAGAATGCTACAATCACTCCACACGCTTGTCCTCAGGACACACACCTCCACACCTTCACTTCAAGCACAGTACATGAAGGGCAGCTTAAGATGTTCATATTATTTATGCCACACTTCTACATGCTCCCTCACTGTGGTTCAAAAAAAACCCCAGAAGAACTGTTGAATATCGATAATTTTGGAAATGATTTAAGTATTAACGCAGTATTCTGCTTTTAGGTCATGAAAAACCCAAATACGAGAGACTTTAGAGCAATACAGCCTGCATAAGAAAACACTTACACTGCTCAGCAATTTCCCCAAAACTGATTATGTCTTGAATTGCTTCATCCACAGACAAAAAAAAAAAACCAAAACCCACCCAAAACCAAAAAACCCCAAACCAAACAAAAAACAAACCCATGAACACACACCCCCAAAACTGAAACAAAAACACTCTCAAAACAGCCTGGGCTCTGAGCCACATATTGGGTTTTTTCCTGTCCACAACAGCTTAATTAAAACAAACCCAAACAAATCACCACAAAAGCATTGGAACATCAGGGATTCCCATGTCTTTGAAGTAGGATGCTACTGCATCTCATTCCTATTTTATTCTTCTCTCTCTCAAAAAAAAAAAAAAAATCATCTATGTCAAGCAATGACAGAGATATTATGCTTGCCCGCTAAGACAATACAAAAACAGTGTGCTTCAGAGAAGGCCCTGAAGTTCCTTGCTTTGATGGCAGTGGAACATCCATGGGCTTTCCTCAATCACTTTCTTGGCCTATAAAGGCTTCTTTGTAGCCTCAAAGAATGAGGCTATGAAACTTATTTGGTCTATGGTTGGCATACCAAGCCTGAAGTGAGTGGTGAAAGAGATGCCCAGTAAAAATTGTACATGCAATTTGTTTGAAAAGCACTGGATTCATTCATAAGCAGCTCAGTTTTCACACTGGGCTGTCTTTACCTTCTGTTACAGTTTAAGGAAACCTCCGCTTTTTTATCCTGAGCAGCAAATTAGGCAAAAGTGAACACAAAGCTCCTTGCTTATTGTTTAAGAGAGCTCTTTGCTAAATTAGTGTCATTATGGGAGAGGGGATCGCACATGCAAGTAGTACATTTCATTGAACTTAACAGGTAAAGTCTTCCACCCCAAGGAAAACCTGCAGAGGAATCCTGACAAGTAGAAATAGCGTTCCTCTCTGCACTACCTTCTTTGTAGTACCTTCAGTGCATTAGTAGAAACAAGACTTTTACATGCAATATGCATTTTGTATCCTCAGCTTCTGCTTGAGAACTTCAGAATTAAAAATTCTTTAAAATTCTGCTCCATTCTTTCCAGTTCAGTTTTTGTTATAACTTGATATAGCCCAAGCCAATTAAGCCAGTTCGCGACAGAAACAAAACACAACCTAAGTGGATGCACTTAGACAGGCAGTGCCTTTGCATTTCTCTTAGTTTGCTATGCCGTGAAGATATGGGACTGCAAAGCTCAATCACTAAGATTCCAAATAAAATCAGGAATCCAGCCATGGTGTTGTATCAAGATAGCAGTGGTTATGCTGGTATTTAAGGAAAACAAGAGTCAACACCACTTACTACTTTCCTGTACATAAGGACCTATATTTAAAAAGACAAAGATTGCAAAGCACATGAATGGAGCCACTGTTCTCACTGTTTTGCTGCTACAGGCATACCTCAAGAAATATCTGCTTTCCTCCAAATAATCAAAATACGTCAGGAGGTATAGTATTTAGGGCAGTTTGTCACTGTACGTACTGTGCCAGTTATAGCAATTTTTACACAAGGAATAAAAAAAAGTTACAATTAACATTAAAAAAATTAATTTATTCCAGTTCCCCATAAAATACCTTTTCTTTTTATGAAGAAAGTCAAAATGTACACTGGATATTCAGGTTACACTGTTAGAATTTGATATTCTGGTTTGCAGAATTTTATTAAAATCAACTAAAAAAATTGGATACAACATAAAAACAGACACGTCTGAGACACTTAGCAGGCTTCAAGCTGAAATTGTAAACAACAGCACCTATTGTAATCTAAGTTCTCAACACCCCTCTGGACTTCCCAAAGACTCTCAGACTATGCTTCTTTAAAAACAAAAACCAACAGAAAAAAACAAGAACACAAAACCAAGGCAGACAAGAGGAGTGAATATTCTTATCTGTCAAAGAACTGAAAACTTGCAAGAATCTTCCATCTGTGCCAAGTCTTAATTGACCAGCCTTATTTCTACAGACTGCAACGCAACCTGCAGTCTCTGTAGCAAGGCATTTCATCCCCACTCCATTTTTGCATTCCAAGTGGGAAAAGAAAGGGAAAGACTGGAGTAAGAAATTGATGTTGTTTGGAATAATTCTGACATATAAAATTACTTCCCAATGTGGGAGGTGAAAAGCTTCATGAGTCAATCCTGCTGTCATCCTCAGCATGTCTTTCAATGTGTCCTACAGCATCCTAGAAAAGAACGATAGCAGTCAATTAATAATAACAACAGCAGCAGCAGCAATAATAAAAAATAATAATTCTTTTACAATCAAAAAAAACCACAAAAAACTTTGCAAAACATTCTTGAAGCCTCAAACTGACATTCTGGATAATATAAATTTTCTGGATTAAAGCTTCAAAAAAAAACCAACTTAAAAATTTTTTTTAAAAAATCAATGACAAGCTATTAAATCACATATATAAAGTACCTCTCATCTCACATGATTCAGGGCAAATAAAAACCAGCTTCTTTTCTGACTAGGAGAGCATATCAAATAAACACATCACATCCAAAGCCAGTGCTTAAAAAGCAATTAAAGATTCTACTTCTCTTTCTTAGTTCCCAAAGAAACCTCCTTCCATCGTGTAATTTGAAAAGCATTCAACAGGAAGGTAGTTTTTATTGCCAATGAGCAAGACGTGTATTTACCCATCGGTCTACAGGTAACAACCCTCCTTCCACCCCCCCCCCAACCCCTTCCACATCACTTAATCCAAGTCTTATGCCTTTTTCATTCACCTGTGCTAACATTTACTCAGAAATTTATGCACTACTTATTTAAAGATTGTTACCAAATCCAATCCCGTGTGAAAAATAAATAGTATCAGCATCCACAATAATGAAGGGGAGGTAGTGATGAATAAAAACTAAGAGGATAAAAACCTGTTTCAAGACGGACATTTGTTCATCTTAAAAATAAATTTTTCCTACAAAAACATAGTAACATCTTGAGTATTGTTATCAGAATTTCTTCCAGTATTTCAAGAAATTTACCATTTCCATGTAATATTTTAGGATCAATCTTTTTTAAATTGTCCATATTTCAAGTTATCATACTTAGCTGCACTCTTCATCTGTCACAGGTTGAAGTGAACCCTATTAGCTTTATATGACTCTAACTGTATGCAGTTAAGGCTGTCAAAACTAGAAGGATTTAACCCTGTTTAAGAAAAATAGGATCAAGTCCCATAATTATGGTGATATAAAGTACTTTATGCTACCAAATACAACCATGTTAGTTCAACTATATACCTGCTTGGAGCCTTTCCTGGAAGTAAAGAAAGCATCACAGTTTTTCCAACGACATTTTAGGGTCTGAAAATTTGGGTTGGTGTGGTCAGTTAGCAAGTGTTGTTTCAGATGGTCCACAACTCCAAAGATCAGTGAACATCCATGCCACTGGTAGAAAACAAACAAACAAACATGCCAAAATAAACCAGGGAAAAAGAACTTTAGCTAATGTTTTTCTTCTTGCAATTTCAATATATTCTACAAAGACTGTTCACATGCATGCCACCTCCTGTAAATTTTTAATCTTCTTATTCCATTTCCATTCTCAGTGGTCTCTATTCCTTTAAATAAAGCTTTACAGAGCTTATTCCTGCCTCTAGCCAAGCCTAGACCATCAGCAAGAATGGCAGGAGGAAAAGAGGAACTAAGTCTTTACAAGATTTAAGCTTACCTGAGAAAGTCAATGGGAATTTAAACTTATTTAGCAGAGTAAATCAGCTTTTCTGTGTTATTCAGCTGAAGTTTTTTGTTTTAAAGTTACATGTCACTGTCTAAAAATTGACAGAAAGAAAAATAATTTAAGATGCTACTATCAGCTTGCCCCAAAGCATACACAAGACCATGAAAAAATGGAACTAGTGATATATACTTATATTCAAAATATACAGATACATTTTAAAAATATTATTGAATTATACTAAATTAAAGGTCAAGCTACCCAAGACTGAGTAGTGACCACCCCCAGAAAACTAGCCTAAAAACTATAACAAAGGAAGGCTAAAAACATTTTGCTCATTACCCAGCAACGATAATTCTGCATCAGATTAAGCCTCACAGCTCTGACACTGCCATCATAGCATCCAGTGTAGATCTGCAAAAGAAACATTTATAGATAAGCAAGCTCTGAATAACAGGAAAAAAAAAAAAGTAGTCAACTTTTGAAGGAGACTTCTATGTAGAGTGTATTAGGTGAAAAACAACAAAATATCAACAAGCAAGACTTCTAAAATTAAAAATGTGTCTACCCTAATTCTTTTAAGATTTGCATTCATAGTTTACAAAAGACTACTAATGAATAAGAAATGTTTCCATGATAGTGTCATGTGTATAAAAGTTATATTAAAATATGTTACTATCTACTGAAGTGAAAAAAAAATTAGTTGTAAATGTCAAGTTGAATATATTTCCAGGACTTAACCAGCTATATGTATATCAAAAAGGGATGAAGAGGTAGAGTGAGGAAGAACATCAGAATTTCAGAATGTGAAGACTGATGCAGATCCTGAAAAGGCAGGCAAAATGATATCGTAAAAACCACTTTTATTAGGCAAATGCTCCACACAGAATTGTCTTTTGGAAAGAAAAGGATGTCAGATACTCATAATCCCATAAAGAACATTCATTGTTAAAAAAGTCCTCACATAATACAGAAAACTCTGCATGCTGAAGATTTCATTTGTTATTTTTGTTCCAGGTCATTTTGTCTCTTGGAAATTTATCACTAGGATATAACAGCCAATCTGCTGTGTGTAAGAGACTACACCTTACTACTAAGACTACTACAGATCACTTGTCACTAAACTTCTCATCTGAACACCACTTTGATTTGAGAATGCCCAAAACAGACTGTTCAAGCCTCAGACTGTAAGCACAAAGCCTGAGTGCACCTCGCTCTCCCTCTCACTCACATGAGAGGCGAAGCTTGGGCAGTATGCATTCCAATTAGTAGGAGATGAATCTTCTGTAATCACAGATCATTACTATACCTCTTATTTCACAACCTGAAAGAAAGTTTGCAAACAAATTCCTACACATGCAGGCAAATAAGTGCTTTTAAAGACTATTTTAAGCAAGTTATTTATCTAGAAGTGCTTCTGAAACCTATCTTGCAGGGCAGATGCATAAACAAATCTGTGCACCTCAAACAACTGCATACCTTTTTTTACATTTTATCAAAGGTTACCAGAGGTTGGACTGTGGGTGAAGTTTTTCTCTAGCATCTGTGCGATTCTCATAAGTAAAAGTCAAACAGGACTGAAGCTTGAAAACAGGGAATATTTACTATTTATAGACTCTTCACTGCAATCATCACTGTAAACAGAACTATTGTTTTAAGACTACAGTAAGATAGAAGGTAATTTTTTCCAGACAATAATATTACATAAATACAAAGCTGTTACAGATCCTTGATTTTTTTGGCTAACATTTCTAAGTTCTTCTTAGTCAGGCAGCAGGTGGATTTCATTATCTGAAAAAATTAAACTGTCATCTTGTGAAAATTACAACCTTCTCTTTGAGACCAGTGAAAAAGAAGGAAGTTACCATGCTCTTATGGATGGTCATACACATGATCATATCTGTGTGGCCTCCATAGACTTGCAAGCGGTCGTGTGACTTGAGAGAAACAGAAACAGACATTTAATAGCATGACAGTTAACATTTTTCCACTTTTTCCACAGACATGCAAATGAACAATGCTTCCAACAGCAGTTTCCTGGGTAGTAACTAAACTCCTCTGGTGCATTCCAAACTTCATAGCTACTGTGAGAGCTCACTTTTGCTTACATTAATTCTGTGAGTCTTTTTGTCCCACTAAGCATTTGGTCTTTCAGCAGACAAAACTAACATTTCCATGCTTTTCTGAGCTGTCATTGTCCTAGTATAACCCAGGTTCTAAAAAAAATGGCTTAGGATATATTCTTTAAAACCCATGTGTTTTGGCTAGCGAGACAACTATGTATTCTGAGTGACAGGAAAGAGAGGGATGGGCTAGAAACCAGTAAACACAAAGATCACTTCCATTTGACTCCAAAATAATTAATTAACACATATTAGGTAAATGTCATTAGTAACCATCTATTTTCCTACCTGTAGCTCATAAACACGAACAAGTTTATCCAGACATGCTGTCACCATCACTTTCCCAAGAATGTTCACAACCGTTACTGCATGGTTATGGCCTTTATAGATCCGTACCAGCTCTCCAGTCTGCATCAAGAAAAAGCAAAGGCAGATAGGTGGTTTGTTTTTTTTAAAAAAAGACCCAAACAACAAAACAAAGCAGTGTTACCTAACCTAGATACGGTAGCTAGCTTCAATGTTCACTACTCAAAAAATGGAAACACCCTTTATTAGACTTCCATTTCCTGTGAAGGCATTTCTAGATTATGATCAAATACTACTTATCCTTCTCTTTGCCCATGTTAACACAGAGCTATTCCAATACAATAGAAATGCGTCCCATGAAAAGTATCTACTTCTATTTCCACCATTAGTTACTTGTTCCCACCTATCCTGCAACTGGTACTGTGCTATTAGTACTAGCAGTAGTTATGTAGCCGTAAGGATCAGTGAGCAAATTTAGCTAAATACACAGAAATATACAAATTTTTTTGTCAATTAAAATTTACCTCTATTTTTCCTCAGTATAACAGCATTTGAACTAGCTAGTTTGGAACACTGTTTGTGTTCCTCAAGTTTTTCCTGTAATAAAGAAACTTCCCCCACCAGAATATCTCACATATCTTTACTCTGAACCCTTTCCACATTATCAGCACATTTGTAATAATATTTGCAAAAGTAAGATGCCCAAACAAAAAGGCATTGCATATCATATTGCAAGAGTCAGTATGTTTATGTATCCTCTGCATGCCTCCTTAGTTAGCTATAGTGCATAGTCACATTAACAAAATCATATGACTTCCCTTTCTGGAAGCAATTTGCCCCACCAGTCAGTCAAAAATTCTAGAAATACTGATTTTATAGCACAAGAATTCACTGCCTTAATAGCAAAAATAATTCCAACTTTATATGCGAGACTTACATGAATGTTGTGGGCATGGACAGACTGATCACTGGAGCCACTGAATACCAGATCATTCACAACCTTACATTAAAAAAAAAAAAAAAAAAAAAAAAAGCTGTATTTTTATAACAGATATGGAAATGGGAAAGCAAAAGATTAAGAGGCTGCTTAGTTTAAAGTTGTATTGTAATATTTCCTAAATTTGACAGTCTAAAAATCAATGGAAAAAAAAAAAGCACACACCGAGTTCTTTACATAAGAGCTAGAAAATGCACTATGCTATGTGCCTAATGATGACCTTTGACACTTAACAATTGCTATTAGAAACTGTTAACTTGCAGCCCACCAGGCTAACTCATCCTACCTATAAACTATTCTCAGGGACAGCTCAGCAGCAGATCAGGGACCAAGCAAACAATGCAGAATGCTGCTCTGCACATGCGCAATAAAGCCCATTGTTTCCTGCAAATATTGGATCTGCTGTGTACTTATATTCTGGTCATTTAAGAAAGATGGTGCTCCTGACAAGTGCTAATCTAGAAAGGAAGCTTCAACAATCCACTATGGATCAAGAAGGGACCACAGTATGCTGCCATGCAAGCAAGACTAGGATAGTCTACAGAGCAAAAAAAGGTTGTGCCACTGTACAATGTGTATGTAAAGTGACAAATCCAATTTATGGAAGTCATCCTCTATCTGTTCCATGACAGTGGTCACAGCAAAGCAGTCAGACAAGCATATGTTCCAGCTTGTAATCTCAGGAGCCAGAAACCTGTAAATAGGTGTAGTGATTCTCCTATAAAAAAAAAGAACTTCTCTAGAGTTACATTTTTTACAATTTCTTCTGAGGTTTGCACAGTCAGGATACATGAAAAATAGCTTCATCTCTTCCTCAACTTTCCCTTGGTCCTCAAACTCACATGTCAAGATTCCCTGAATCTTCTAACATGAAATAAACATGCTTCCTACATACATACCCCCAGCAGTTTTGCTGGGAACATGAACTATGGAACCTAGCCAGAGACAATTTTCCTACCAAATTACTCAGTTTTTATCATTTAAAATAGAGAAATCTGCTATTTCCTACCACAAACTATTAGATGAGGAAGAAAAAAACCCAAACCATTTTAAATATTCTTTGTCAAAAATGTATTTTCAGAGATACTTGCCTTCATGCAGAGTATAGTCTTGCTGTGACCTTCCAAGGTTCTGAGAAGCAGCCCATTGCGCGCATCTCGCACGCTGATAGTGCAGTCGTAAGAGCCCACTACCAACAACTTGCGTGCTCCTTCCTGAGCTGTGGCTAGACAGCTCACTGCTCTAGGGCCATGGCATTCAAAAGTATCAACCTGCTTGTTGTTCTGTTGGGGAAGGAGAAAATGGCATTTAAGAATTAAAACTTTGCTGTGGCACTGACTAGACCACTGAGTCCTTTTTGTGTTGTACTTGTTATAGCGTCTGACTTCAGTTTAATAATGCACCATTTCAGCAGCAATAAGAGTTGCATCTTAAGAACTAAGTTTCCAAATTAAGGAAATTGGTCTTTTTGTTAGGCTTCAATTTTCTGTCTTTTAAAAAGAAATTTCATTATTTAGCAAAGGTCCAGTAAATCCTCCTTCTGAGTTAGAACGGTGAGAGGAAATAGTGTTACGAGAAAAGTGTTAAACAGGATAAATTTGTATGGATAAATTTGAGAAATTAGTCTAAGATCCACAAAAAAGAATAATCAGAAAAATAATTTATTCACTTTTAAATATCATGGGGACTGCAAATTAAGCCTCTTTACCAGAAAACCATGTGAATGAGTCTCTTCTATAACTGCAAATGGAGCAGATAAAACTAGCAACCTGTTAAAGTTTCTCACGCTACTTTGATGGGCAACAAAGGAGGATTCACAAATTACCAACTGTGTCAGAAAACTCATGACTGGTAGGCCAGGTGGAACCTTAAGGAAAAACACTACAGCAATACAGCAGTTAAGAGGAAGGTAACCAGAGGGAAAGGGATATGGGACAGCTTCATGCACCAACAAAAAAAGGACCAGAAGGGGCCAACAGTGACTATTTATACCAAAATACTTTAATTACAAATACACTTACTACTCAAGAGAAAGAATGGAAGGAAACAGCATTGCAACAGGCCTTTAGGTGCCAATATTTAAACAAACTAACCTTTATGCTGAAAGTAACCACGCTGCCATTTGCAAGGCCTGCATAAAGGATCCGCCATCTACTATGTAAACAGAGCACCCGATCTTCCAATTTAAACTGTTCCATGCACTCTCTGGTCTGGCAATAGAAAGACGTATTTAAAGCTTTTCATTAAATGAAAACAGTTCAGGGAAAAAAGCTTGAACCAACAGAGCTGGAGAAAAACAGCTGAAAGTCTGGTGTCACATGGCAGTTTGATTCTGGCTTTAGTTAGCTCACTCCCATCTTTGATACCTGACTGTACTTCAGCAACCAGTTATAAACCTAAAAGCTTTATACTAGTCACAACCTCTAATGTACATAGAAGTTTAGACTGCAGACTATATATATATATGGAAAACACCACTTGAGTTTAAGGAATCCCCATGAAGTCCTCCACAGGGAAGTGCCATGAATCATCAGCTTATGAATTAAAAACCTCTGGCAGTTTTCCTCCATGAAGCAGATTATTTGCGCTCTAGTCCTTCAAGCCACAGGTTGGATACGCCTTCCTATCATTTATCCTTAAAAGTCCAGCTTCAGGCAGTCTCAGTCTGCTCTTCCACCTGCCCTCACAAAAACAGATACCTGTTCTCTCTATAGCTGCTCTACAAGAGCAGTGCCTTCCATAAGCAAGGAAGTTAGAAATATAGCAAGACAAACGTGATATTCATGGCCAGACAACCATCCTGCACTTTGGTGTTCCCAACATTTGGGATCCTGTCATGCTGGTCTGGAAAAACCACCGCTGATAAGCTAGCCAAAAGATTAGAGTAGTAAATCACTTAATGGTTCTTTGTTTGCTTTGGTTTTAGTTTGGTTTTTTGTTGGGTTTTTTAATGTTCTCCACCCTAATGAGGTAAGAAATGGGGCTCATGTCCAGCTCATATGCGTTTAAAAGGCTTTTTTCATTTATATTTGCAAATAAACACTTGCATAAAAATGCTGCATGTGTTAATCAACACAGAATTTGAGTACCTTGATATTGTAACAGTTGATAGTGTGGTCACTTGAGCCAGTGTAGAGTGCAGCATTCTTCCCATTTGTCTGAGTGACCAGGAGGCAGTTCACTTTTGACGTATGCCCTTCGAAGATGGCCACACACTTCCGGCTCTAAAAAGGAAAGCATAGGGTCTGTCAACATAAAGGCCTATAATGCTTCTCCGGATCTGCACCTGACAGAGCAGTGTAGGACAGCTAAGAAAAGCAGGACATATGCAGCAATCTCTCCCCTTACTCCTCTCACAGAGAGAAGGGATTGGGGATGGGGAGAAGAGAGATTTGAAGAAAAGAATAGCATTAAAAAAATTAGGCTCTTGAAAAAGCAGTGGCTTCCTTAACTACTTAGTAAGGCTTTACAAAAACAGAATTGCAACCTTGTGACTGCAATTAATGTAACAGCATTCCCACAACCTTACTTACAACCAGACTGTAAGCACAAACTGTTTTGTCTGCTGAACAGGTATACAACAAATTCCCAAAAATCTGAATAGCATTCACTGCAGCCAGGTGTCCCTCAAAGTTTCCCTCTGTAGGTTCTTCATCCTCACCTGGCTCCGAAGACACTTCTGTAGGACAGAGACACATGGACTTTGATTATGCAAGCACACTCAAGCAAACACACTACCACTGTTTATATTACCAAATATCAGAATTATTTCATGGGCTCAGCACCTTAAAGCCAGGTTTCATTGTGGGTTCCAGCTGGAGCCTGTAAGTGGCAGAAGGCAATATAACATGCTAGAAAGACCTTTATATGATGTTAGGTCCAGAAAGATCTTTAAAATAGCAAAAGGATTGTATTATTCTTTGTCCTACAGCTCTTCATGCAGAAGGGGGCAGGAGAATGTGGAAGGGTCACTTCAGTTTTAAGTGCAAGTTTTTATCTCCAGGGCAAAATTCCCTCCTGGAACCAGTTCGATCACGGCATAACTCAAAGTCCTGCAAGATACTGCTGAGAAGGACTTGGGGGTACTGGTGGATGAAAAGCTGGACATGAGCCGGCAATGTGCGCTCACAGTCCAGAAGACCAACTGTATTCTGGGCTGCATCAAAAGAAGCATGGCCAGCAGGTTGAGGGAGGCGATTCTGCCCCTCTACTCTGCTCTGGTGAGACCCCATCTGGAGTCCTGCATCCAGCTCTGGAGCCCTCAGCACAGGAAGGACATGGACCTGTTGGAGTGGGTCCACAGGAGGGCCACAAAAATGATCAGAATGATCTAACACCTCTCCTAGGAGGACAGGCTGAGAGAGTTGGGGTTGTTCAACCTGGAGAAGAGAAGGCTTCAGGAAGACCTTATTGTGGCCTTCCAGTACTTGAAGGGAGCTTCTAAGAAAGATGGGGACAGACTTTTTAGCAGGGCCTGTCACAACAGGACAAGGGGTTATAAATTAAAAGAGGGTAGGTTTCAACTAGATCTAAGGAAGAAACTTTTCCCAATGAGGGTGGTGAAACCCTGGCACAGGTTTCCCAGAGAGGTGGTAGATGCCCCATCCCTGGAAACATTGCAGGTCAGGTTGGATGGGGCTCTGAGCAACCTGATCTAGTTGAAGATGTCCCTGCTCACTGCAAGGGGATTGGACTAGATGACCTTTAGAGGTCCCTTCCAACACAAAGATTCTATAAGAAAAGCTTAAAAGATATACCTGATGAGTTCTTTGATCCTCTTAGCGATGATATGGAAGTCTGCGTCTCAGCCACACTAACACAGAAATAAAGAATAGCGAGATTGGACTTTGCATGTTCATTTTCAGGCAAAATACTGGTGTAAGTAATACTCCAGAATACAAGACTCTGCACTTAGTAGAAAACAGGCTGCGACAGATAAACTCAAAAACAAACTTTCCATGGAGGGCAGCTCTGTTGTTCTAGTACAGAAATTAGTAGGTAACAAGACACACTCATTTGTTAGACCAAGAAAGCAAATTCACTTTTCACTTTTCCCTCTTATTTCACTCCTGAATGAAATTAGAAGTTACTGTTTTTGTGAGACTTTCTGAAGGGGGGGAGGAAATGAAAAAAAATGGAGGGGCCTCTCATGCATATTGCATAATGCTTTTACTTTCCAGAGATCTACAATGATCTCACCTTCTTTTCCCATCATCCCTATAATTTGTGCCAATCTCGCTGGTAGAGCTCACTTCGTCATAACCAGAGCAAGATGCCTCCAGGACTGCTTGATCCACAGAGCTGCGTGAATCCCTCTTTGATGGACTGTCTGGTTTCTCATCTCCCGACTCTGATGAACCAACATCAACCACCTCACACTGGGGTGCTGGAACTTCAACTAGTTCCAGAGAAGCATCACTGTCATTCTCATCTTTGTTTCTTGCTGTTTGAGTGGTAGCTCCAACCTCCTGTCTTGGAGGAGTGGATGTAGTAACTTTTTCTCCTTTAGGAACCTTTCCACCCTTGACTTTCCGGACAGGCTTAGAGTCAATTATATCTTGTTCTGTATCACTGTTCTCTGGCACATGGGCTGCCCTCAGAGTTTTCTTCTTCCTTAACTTCCTCCTCCTCCTGTTCCCTTTTTCTGCTGGGACTACAGTGGTTGCCGTCTGTTGCTCAGATGGTTCTGCTGACAATCTGGGGGTTTTATCCATTGGCATCTCTAGAAGGATTGAATGCTTTGGAAGAGAACTACTACACTGATCCAGTAAAAAGCTTCCAGTGACTGTATCATTTGCTTCCCTCTTGCTGAAAACAGACAGTAAACGAGGAGAAGGGTTCTCAGGAAGTCCAGCCTTTCCCCTGTCCACAGCAGGCTTATGAACATCTTGATTAGAGCGTTGGAAACAAGCTGCCAGCTCCGATAGGGATATGGTTGCAGAGAAAACTGGATACACTGAAGTTTTCTGGTTGGTCTCTGCTGAAGAAAACAGACTAGTGTTACATTCAATCTGTACAGCAATAAGTATTTATGCAAAATGGCTTTCCCTGGATTTTTCTGTTTGTACTTAATTGTGAATGTAAAGTACATATTCCTACATGTTGAAAGCTATGTGCACATGCAGACCTGCTACTTCAGTCAGCTATCCAGCCTTTAAAAAACATAGTTGGGTAATAAAATGTTCATCTGTGTTCCCAGAAGCAAAGGAATGGGGCACATCATTCAAGTTGCTGGCTGACTGTATGCTTTTAAAGTTCTGACAAACAAGCTTTGATGAATCCTATGTTGTCAGCTTAAGATGCTACCACCCTTCATTGTGTGCTCCCTTACCAGCTGTCACCACTGCCGTAGGACTGGTATTAGCCAATGCATGCTTAATACATCTCAGCTGCTCAGTGACACAGTTTGCAGACCTTGTGCTAAACCCATCTGCATTAGTTATTTCTACCAAGTTACTTAGACCTAACAAGGTAGAGGAGTCATGCACAACCCACTCTGCAGCATCGTACCTTCTATCCTGGGAATTGGCAGCACTATAAGCCACCAGGGTAAACTTTGTTAGTTGATCTGTGGTGGACTAAGTGATGGGGCAAACATACTCTCCTGTCATTTTAATTCGACGCTAAATGAATCCAGCCTCTCAACTGAGACAGGATAAGGACACAGGCAACATCTCACAGCTGTGTCTCCCCCACCCTAAAATTCCCTGGTTGCATTTGCAATAACTACAATCCAGAACAGGGTATTTCAAGTTCACTGCATTTATTGGGTGGGATCCATGCAAATGGGAAGCTGGCAGTATTTGAAACACTTCCCTGCTTCAGTGTCTTAGAAATCAGCAAATTAAACCTACAGCAATGCTTAGACAAACCTGTTGGACTGTTTAACACATCACAGTACAAATTTGATAGTTTGGAATTACGCATCCAACTAGACACAGCTTAAATGTGAACATCTTGCCCTACGCCTTCCTCAGGTGAGAAGTTCCAAGATAAAATTAGAACTTGCTGACAGTGTAAGGTATATCATATTTAATCAATGCAAAGCTGTTTTTCCCCCAATCCATAACTGTCATACACAACTGCAACCTGTTAAAAAACCCTCTATACAGAAGAAATTAATGCTTAGATGAGGTTTGAACAGTTTCTGTGTTGAATTATACTGGGAAGAAGGCACACAAACCCTTAAATTCTGAGTACACCTCTAACATCATGCGTCCCTTATGACCCACAGGAAGGGGGAGGGAAGGAACTTGGTCACTTAAAAACAAAATAGGAAAATAAGAGTAACTGGAAACTTAAACTGAAATTTCTAAACCCAGAAGTTACTAATTCTCAGCACCTGGAGTACGGCAGGTCTTAGAAAAGGAAGTAGGAAATCACCGTGTTACTGCAGGTGGGAGAGATGACTGGTAGTTAGGGGAAACCAAATGCAATCAGCTCCTTCAAAGCAAGGCTGAGCTGATCTCCTAGGGAGGCTGACAAGACAGATGTTCAACCCTCAGAAAGCCTGCCCCAGAGAGAATTCCTCTCCCTGAAATTACAGAATTTATCTGATGGTAAATGCTTATTTTTCCCCCAAATTATCAAATTCATGTGATGTCAGACACTCATGTTAAATGTAGCACATACAGAAGTTGATCAATACCAAAACCATATTAATTTAACAAAAAACAGCCAGAGAACATTCTTGCTTTAACATGCCAAAAATTGAGTTTGTAGGAAACTGACAAATAGGCTAATGTGTTGAAGACATTTTTAAATTCATTATTTAAGTAACAAATACATCTATAAATTGAAGATTCATCTTTAAGAGAAAAAAAACCCCCTCTTCAGCTTCTGTTGTGCCTGCACAGATATCAATAAAGTCTGAAGATTCTGCAAGCAAGACACTTCATGCCATTGCACCCAGTGATCACTAAATCTTTATTCTGAATTCTCCAACTCTAACATTAAAGAAAAATGACACCTTTCTTCATTGATGTTTAAACATAAGAGAATGGCATATGCCAATAAAAATGGGAAAGCGAAGGAAAGGTACTGTCTTCCTACAAGCTGAGTCTTAGCTATGCAAACACACACAAAAGCTGATTCACCTCCCTGCCCCCGAGTTTACTTTAGCGTACACCACCAGAGCTTCATAATCCCTGTCAAATCCTCCAAAAAGAGATGAAGCAAAATTCACAAAACTACATTAGTGTAATGTAACACAGTGGAATACAGGAAATGCAATGGTGATTAAAAAAGCACAAAAGAACACTATTTATATAGAATTCTACAGCTGAAGCAAACTGCAAAAAGGTAAAAAACGCCTTCAAATTCTTGTATTTACAGAAGTCTAAGCTTCAAGTCAGCCAACACTTACCTTGTGCCTGAGAAAAAAATATGCTTATAAAAGTAGAACAGCATGGCTTTTTCCAATAGTATTTGCCACTTCAGTTGAAAGAAAAAAAATTGTGTTGGCTATATTTACCTTTAACAAGGATCTATGAATCATTATCTCAAATTATCTAAGTTAAGGGTTTGGGTAAGTGCCATTGTTATGGCAGACAAGCAACTGTCATTAGAGTGACCCTGCTTGACTTCACAGGCTCTTAGGAAAGTAAAGGATGAACGAGCTTTTAATCTTCACTTTGAACCTTCAGTCACAGTAGCAAGTTGCAGTGGGAAGTACCAATAGCATTTAAGCCTTTGACCACAGACTACAGTACAGGAGTTCTAGAGGTTTTAAACTGTCTAAATAGAGAGTTAGCAATTTGTCGTGGTTTAGCCCCAGCCGGCAACTAAGCACCACGCAGCCGCTTGCTCACTCCCCCACAGTGGGACAGGGGAGAGAATCGGAAGAGTAAAAGTGAGGAAACTTGTGGTTTGAGATAAAGACAGTTTAATAAATAAAGCAAAAGCCACGCACGCAAGCAAAGCAAAGCAAGGAATCCATTCACCACTCCCCATGGGCAGGCAGGTGTTCAGCCATCTCCAGGGAAGCAGGGCTCCATCACACGTAATGGTTTCTTGGGAAGACAGACACCATCACTCCAAACGTCCCTCCACTACTTCCTTCTTCGTCCCAGCTTTATACACTGAGCATGTTGTCATATGGTATGGAATATCTCTTTGGCCAGCCTGGGTCAGCTGTCCTGGCTGTGTCCCCTCCCAGCCTCCTTGCTAGCAGGCCAGCAAGAGAAGCTGGACTGGTCTCGACTACTTAGCAACAACTCAAAACATCAGCATGTTATCAACGTTTTCTCATCCCAAATCCAAAACATGGCCTCACACTAGCTTCTATGAAGAAAATTAACTCTACCCTGGCTGAAACCAGGGCACAATTTTAGCTGTAGCAATTCAGATCTCATTTTTCTGAAGTTGTAGCTTCAAAGATGGCAGGAACTTTGAATGAGCACCTCCAGACCAGTGAGATTTAGAGAGATGGAGAGAGGGAGAAGATGGATTGTTATTTTTAATATCACAAATTATACTCTTTGTGCTTATCCATCAGGGCTCAAGAAGAACACAAAACACTCTTAAAGTAGTTAGTCATAATTTTTTAAAAAAAGATCTTCCGGCATGCATTTTTTCCTTTGTAGGCAGATTTTCAGCTACCAAAGCCCAATAAATGATGCAGAGTAGAAGAAAAAAATTACAGAGGAGGTTTTAAGGTTTTGGGTTTTTTATTAACTAAATTATTCTAAAAGGATGTAACCTTCAAATTCATGTTTGTTCTATTTTTAAAGTAAAACTACAAACCTGTAGGAGCATATATAACTACAATTTGCATGTGCTTAACAATTTCAAAAACATGGAATCCATTTGGATGTGTTGTAAAGAAGGTCCCAGTTTCTAAGACCATTAGGTTGACAGAGTCCTACACAACTTAATGGGAGTTCACCCCTGCTCAACACGGCTGCAGTTTCAAGACCCAACTTACATTCTTCCAAAAAAAAAAAATTTCCTTATTTTCTTAAAGCTAGTTCTCTTAAAACAAAAAGAAGTCACACATACCATCCTTCTGCTCCACCTCTTCTGCTTGTGAAGCACATGGAGAGCTCTGGAGTACAGAATTTACGTTTTCTTCTAAGCCTTTTGGAGACACAGGTTCTCGTTTAACTTGTACTGAGGTGTCAGGAGGAGTGGTGACTGTGATGCCAGAAGACTGGAATGGTGACGGTACATTTACATGAACAGAAGCTCCCAGTGGAGGTACAGAAGAAGACAAAGTGTCCAAAAGGGGCAGGAAGGAACCTGCAGGAATTAAGTCAGCTGCCATCTGAGATTTGCTATTTCTTCTCTCACTTAAAACACTACAGGAAAGTTGCTCTGACAGTTCAGAAGGTTCATATGTTTCTAATGGCAAAAGAGGAGAGGAAAAAGAACAAAAAGTTCACATTTTACAATAAAATTTAGTGGTGCCAAGAGCTCATTTCTTGTGGACCCACAGACATGGAAGAGAAAAATTTGTATAAAATCCACTAGATGGCACTACCAAAGATGACAGATCACACTTGAACAATAGAGACTTCAATATTGAAAGCCTGCAATTTTACTGCACAGTTCAAATGAGTGAATTCAAGTTAAATGCAATTTTTACAACATGCTGAGTTCAAAGAATATGAGAGTCATCATTCCACTGTTGTAGTGCTATGGTATCTCATACCTTGTAGCCCCTGCAAGATCTGGATTCTCTGACTTCTCAGTGTACTCATTTCCATGGTTATCTGCAAAACAGCTGTGGTTTAAATCAGTCCTACTTAAGACAGTTTTTCAGGCTGCTAACTTCCAGTTCAGACACTCTCAAAAGCCAACTATTACCTGTTGCTTTAATACAAGGAACCGTTGAACCTCAACATATGCAGCCTGCAGGGCAGCCCTAGCCTGCAAGAGACTGCTGTCCACACTATGCAGTGACTTGCTTAACTCTTCTTCCCTCAGCGAAATAGCCAGCAACTGGTCTACCTGAGAACGTTCTGAAAAAGAAACAAAATGTGGAGTATAATTGTACTTGACAATACATTAAAATACATGAATAAGCTATCTCAATAAATATTACCACCTCAGAATGTAAGTCACATAAATTAGGTCAAACACCAAGTGTCATACAAGAAGCTGAAAAGGAATATCTATATGCAGGAATAGCCACATCTACATGAAAGAGCAAAGTTGAGTATTCCTCTTTACAGGATCTCAACCTTGACTCTATTTCCATCACAGCTTTGCCAGCATTGATTTAGTTTAGTTGATCAAAGCCATTCTCTTCCACAAAGATCTTTCCTTGAAGTGCATCCATACATAAAGTATAAATACACACTTCCCGTTAACATAATCAAAAAGGCAAAGGCAAATTTAAGCTAAGCAAGATTTAAATTATTCCATTAATTCTGAAGCCAAGGAAAGGCAGCTTAAGAGAAAAAGAACCCAATGATAAAAAAAATCATGTACTATCCAGGATGATTTTGGGCCATGAGACTCATGTTCGCAATCTCTTAAGAAAGAGTCTCTGAGCACCGTACTCAGTAAAAGATCCTCCTATACTACTTTCTAAAGTCCTCCTGCATTACAGAGATTCTCCAAGCAAATTAAGTTTCTGCCTGAGCACTGCTTAAGTTTCATTCTGGTTATAGTCTCTTTTAGCAGATTTACTACAATAATGACGATGCTGAAGCAAAGTAATGGGAAAGAGAGAATTTATTAAGTTGAATGTGGTATTAGTCTCCAGAATAGATATTAGTCATTGAAGACAGAGGCTGATAAAAATCCCCACCTTTTTCAAGTAGTGAAATATGGATCATCTTGTGGGAACTAATATTAATTGCCCTGCATCCCAAACAACTCTTAATAGAAACAAATAATCACAAGAAGAGAAATGGAACATTTGAAAGCTGTCTTCTGGACACCAAAGCTCCCAGATGATGATGCAATGATTGAGTTCAAGGAAAACATTCTGCCTAAAACACACATGGTTCATTTTGATATGTGGTGATGTGGATGTGTTAGGCATGTTTGAGAATGACCTGTCTAATGCCAGAATAAGAGTTTTCTTTGAGTCAGGAGCAGGAAGGAGTGAGGCATTCCACATTCATTTCCATTAAGGACAGGGAAGGAGGACTCAAAGAATAAAAAGTATTGCCAGAGATGTCAAAACCAGAACACAGCCCAAGTTATGCAGAGTACAAGTTTTCTGGTGAGACCTGCCACAAGTAGAAAGGGAAAGCTGCATGGTTGAATTAGAAGGGAGTGATGGGTGCTTCTCCCTTCAGAACTTCTGTCCGAAGAAGCAAACAAACCTCTCTTCCCTGAGCAAGGGAAAACAAAGGTCCCATCTGTGCAACCGGGAACATGAACTGCAGGCAGAGAGGAGGCACAAACTCTTCTTTTAAAATAACTTCTGACAAATGAAGATGGGACTCTTCAGAGAAGAATGTGTTGCAGACTTGAGAGTAGTCCACCCTATGATCTTCAGTAAGAGCTCAAGAGACACCAAAGTAACATCAAGGAACCAGCATTTTAGCAAAGTCAAAATACTACTAGGTATTTATAACCACTGTGTCAGATGCACATATGTATGATACTCACTCACCTTTTTTACCTTTGATTTTTCTTCTCTTATTCTTTCTTTCTAGACTAGGGATTTCGGGAGACGATCCCTCCTGCAAGTAAAATCATTTATTAACAAAAGCTACAAGAGCAATTTTGCCTAAATCAAGAAGTCAAACATCCACTGTCTTTTCAACCATTACTTGTGCCCACAGAGAAGAATATACAATTAATTTTGCACATTCTTCTATAACTTGTCCTTCCCTCTGCCCTTAAAAGAGGGAGGGCAACAAAGTGAGTGCCATGTTTTCATCTCAACTAGGGGGAAATATTAAACAAGCTGACAGCCTTCCACTTGCTCAGGTGTTTAAGGCCACACTTGGGTCAGATTTTCTGCTCTGCAGCTTTAGTTGAGGGTCTAGAGGATTAAATCAGTGAGGAATTGAAATTATAACTTTTTTCATATAAAGACCCCCACATTTTGAGGACTTTGATGAGAACCATTTTTTCCCCGCTTTGGGTAAGTTCAAGACAGGACAGTGAAACAAATTCAGTTTTAAGGATATAATTTTAAGTATATAATTTTGTAAAAAGGGTTGTCTTTCCCAGGAACACCTCAGCAAAACAAACTTCTACTACATTCTAGCGCCAATTTAAGTTTTGAAACACCAAGATCCTTGCTACAAAAACAAGTACACCCATGGAAATATTTTAATAGCTCTCATTTACCAGCATAGCATGCCAGTTACCAAATCAAAATTAAAAAGCATTTGCTACTCCTACTAATTAAAAAAGATTAAGAAGTAGTCCTGTAGTAGGAAGGCAGAAATTGAAAAGATTCTTAAAGAAAATTCAAATTAGTTTGAGGCTAGCAATATACAAGACAATAAAATGGAGAAAGTCCTCCTTGCAGAGATCCTTCCAAGACTGAATGACCACTGCCAGGGAAAAAACATTTTTTAGCACATCAAAGCTGGACAAAATTGCACACTTACTCCGGTTGCTCTTCGTTTCTTTCCAATTCCTTGGCTGTCATTCTGTTCAGTACCAGATGTGCAGCTACTGTCTGTAGCTGCATCTATGTTATTAAACACTGCAAGAAGTGAAGCATTATTTGAAGCTGGATGATTTTCTCCTGAGATTTCTAGTACATTTTGTTTTTCAAGAAGGGGTGTTCTCTTCTCTGGGCTCTCCTGGTCTTGTTTTGTGAGGCCTGTGACCTCAGAGGTGGCCTGTAGGCTGTGTCTCCTTCCAGTAGTCTCAGTTCTTTCAGACGTAAATGGTGACAAAGGAAGAGAAGATGTCTCCCGTTTCAAGTCAGCCTCAATGTCAGTGCTTGCCTCATACCCAGATGTTATGTGGTGTGAGTGGCTGGCTGCAAATATTTGCCTTTGTCCACTTTCTTTTATTTTGGCTTGTTCACTGAAGAAGCTATAAGCAGAAGGATTTCTGTCTGCAATAACACTGCTTTCAGAAAAGCTACGTTTTCTGGCTGAGCCAGGCACTGCTAAGGAAATCCCTTCCCACTGGAATCCTTCCAGAGTAGACAGATCAGATTCTTCACCAAGTTCTAGACTCTCTTGCTCATTTTGAACAAGAGGCACCATTTCTATGCCAAACCTTTAACAAGATAAAAAGAAAAATAAATACACATGTAACAAGTCAGCTAAGTATAGAAAAAAGCCTCTCCCTTCCCCAAATGCACATTACTGCTTTAAGAGATCTGGCAACTCATTACACTGGTATTCTGTGCTTTCTGTCTCATCTGGAAATGGCGTATCTTCTGTGTATCACAAAACTAGATTTAGCAGCTAAGAACTGACAACATGATTTCCAAGTCAGATATCATGCTATAATTACTTCAAACCAAGTTTGGAATAAGCAAATATGATATCTTTTCAAGATGCTTCAAAAACTTCAGGTTTAAAGAAAGTTTCAAAAGTGAAGTATTATATAATTTCTTCCTCTAAACACAAAATCAAGCTGTATATCAGATTAAAAGATTAAAAAATGAAGTGCAAGCATTTATTCTGCCTGCAGCATGCAAGCACTTCTTGCAGTCCTGAATAAATGAATCAGCAATTGTCACAGCATTGTTCACATCCTGATTGCATTTTTACATTCTTCCACTACTAGAACTTGAAAAGCAAATATATTGCTAGTGCCCATATTCAGATATTAAGCAATGACTATGAACTGATCAGAATCTTCTCTGAGCAGCAGACTACTACTACTTATCTATGGATAGACATCCACAGCTGCAAGCAATCATAAAAACTCTAAATTATTTGTATATGCAAAAGATCGTGGTATAGCAAGCTTCCTTCTGAAGTCCTAGCTTTAGGATTCTGGAATTCATTTCAGAATTGGAGAAAAACAACCCTCACCCTTGAATGCAAACACAGAGAGGCATGGTTAGATCTGAAAGCTACCAACCTTGGTAAACCTTTGCCAAGTTCCTGTTTCTTCTTGGTTACCTGCTGGATGACTTGATCCCAGTTTACATTTCTCCGGGAAGCACTAAGAATCTGCCTGAGGGTGGGTTTAAGCCCTGACTCCTTCTCAGTCTCACTTCTCCGATGGCCACTCACATTCCGAATGCGCCGTGCGTTATTGAGATTGGGCTCTGGGAGATGTGTCCCGACTTTGCTCTTCAGACTAATATGTCGTGTCAAGTCTCTTTGCAGAGAGGCAGGGAGGCCAAGTTTGCTTAAATCAGGAAGAAGCAGGCCTAGTGACTGGCCTCCTCCTTTTTGCAGCTCATGATCTGAAGGATTTTCAAAACCTTCCATTTCAAAGTGATCATGTGACTTGACGTGCTCTTCATCCCCTTCTCCATCCTCTAAGGAGGTTTTCAAATCCACACGCAAATGGTCCTGACCGCTTGATTGAGAAACTGTGGATTCCATCTGAAACGTAGAATCTTTTAGATCAGCAGAAATAACACTTGAAGCAGCAGGTTTTTCATCATCTTCCTTTTCAGAGGTGGCAGATTTAGCTTCTGCAGTGTCACAGGGTAAACAAGAACTAACAGAAGAACCCAACTTTTCAACTCTTGCTTCTGACTTCTCATTTACCGTTAGATCATCATCGCTCACCTCTTCTAACGAATCTAGTCTGAACTCGTTTTTTGGTGATGCTTTCCCAGTTTCTTCCCTATTCTGGTCACTTGTATCCTTCCAAGAGCTTAAAGGAAGATTTTGCAAGGAGTGATTGGACTGAACATCTTTGGGGTCTTGTTCTGCTTCACTTGAGTTATTAACAGGCTCTCCAAGATTGCTACCAAGCACATCTTTGTTGTCTTGTAAGTTACCAGGACATGCACCATGCAGCTTTGGTGAATAAGAGGAGAAACTGTTTGTTTCCAAGTTCACTGCATTCAAATGTTTCTGCTCTTCGCCACTAGTTGAGGATAACAGACGCGTGACATTTTTTAAGAGACTGCCTGTGTCTTGCTTTGGGGAAGATAACTTCCTATCTGTGATATTCAGAAGAGGGGATTTCAGTGATGGCATCTTATTACTTCTGCCATCATCTTTGTCAGGCTTTTCACCACTGGAACAGTCTTCCATTACCTTGCAAGAATCAAGGTGATCTGAGGTTACATTAGAAGAGGAAGATGCTTCCTGCTTTTTGAGTTTTGAAAGGCTAACATTGGCTTCAGAAGTTTTTCCTTTCATTGATGAATCAGTAAGAGGCATAAATACAGAATCTATTTTATCTGGAGTTTTAGAAACATTATCTTCAGATCGTGGTTGCAGCTCTGCAGCTTTCTGGGATGGGTAGGGAGTCCAGCGATACATTTTATCTCTGGAAGGACTACCACTTTTTCCACTGGCTCTTGAAGTTTTGCTTTCTGGTTGCTTCGACGTACCAAAATCCAATGCCCCTTCAGAAGGAAGTTTATCGCTAGTAAAATCAAGCAAGTCACTCCTATTTTTTCGATCTCTGTATGGCAGAACATCAATGTCTTTCTCCTGCCGCTGCCATGCATATCTTTCCTTACTGTATTTAATTGGCTCTACCGAATATGTATCTCCTGAGTTTCCAAAATTCCAGCTATTTGCACCATGAGGACTAGATTTCCAGTTTCCTCCATAACTCTTGGAATTCCAGCTAGAAAAATGACCTGTTCCTTCTGAGTGCCAAGTAGAATTTCTCTCCCTGGCACTGTGATGCCAACTTGGTGTTCCTCCTCCCCGCCCACTTGGATGCCAAACATTTCCAGAATTCCCATAGTTATGTCTATTTGAAGAGCTTCCTGAAACATTTTGGTGCCACCCAGAGCGTCCTCTTGGGCCACCTGAATGTCTGTTTATATTAAGGTTCCTCTGAGAGTGTGAAAATTTGCCTTGTCTAGAGCCAATATAATCATCCTTTTCCCACTTCCAGTCCCTTTGTGATGCATTGTGATGATGCCAGGATGATTGATCATAAGCTTCTCTTTCTTTATAAGTAGCTCGCTCTTCTCGCCTTCTCTGTAATCTCCTATCATCACATTCTAATTCTTGGTTTGCACAGTTTGGTTCAGCTTGCCTACAAAACAATTGAGAAAAACTAAATTCTGATGTCATTCCACTGAAATCCAACAGCATACAAGTCTTATGCACTTTATCTGCACTGGGAAGAAAACATTATTTTTTCTTTTTATAAAAAGAAACAGAGATAACTTATTTAGCTGCTTTAGTGTTCAGGCTTCCATAGTGTTTGACTTTCAAAACTAATGTTGTACCTTTACTTAAACATGGTATTTCAAAACTGCTCTTAAAAGAACAACTGATTTGGTGCAGTAACAGTTCAATAGACTAATTCTTAAATATTTCCGTTTAACTCAGAAGATAATATTCCTTTCTATTTACTAGTTATTGGACTAATAAGAAACAAACAAAAAGAAAGCTTCTTTCTTTTGTATAATCTTTGTAACTTGAGCAATCTTGATAGATGAAAAATTAGTGACACAATTATTTTTTCTGAAGACTATTCTGTTTGTGTTAGATGGCATAATAAGAGTCAACTGATACAAAATAGAAGAAAAGTTAAGCTGAGAAAAGTAGTTATTCTACTTACTGGAGAACACAACTGACATCATGCCTCAGTTTATAAAGCTTAAGTTAAAACACGGATGTAAAAAATCCACAGAAGTTGTACCTCGGATACAAAAACATTTTGTCTTGTTTTAACCAACAGGCTCCAATAGTCCACAGCATGTAATGTTGAGTCCGTATGAGCCTCCCAGAAGCACTGTCTACTGCTCTTTGGATAGTACTTGTGCTTGGCAACTTATCATGAACACGTGGTAAATTATCACATGTACATTTAAAGATAAATGCTACCTTAACACCAACAGCTATTCCCAGGGCCAGCGGTCGAAACATTCTAAGTATTTATGCTACCAAATGAGAGTCTTTATGAAAAGTTTTTCCAAAAACTAATTACAGAAATGTTTCTTTCTGACGTTACAGGAATACATTCATTCTAGATCCCTGGACAAGCAAGACAGGAAACTTTGACACTACTGCTCAAAATCAATTGATTTGAGTAAACTGAAAATTCATATGGTACCACTCTAAGTTTTCAACACATTCCAATTTTGCTAAAAGATGCACAAATAATTACTCTTTAATGGGAAATAGCCTACTACATAAGGTAAAGTGAGCTCTAAGACAAGAATTCAAAGAAGCAATTCTAAGTGATACCGTAAGTTCTAGGAGCTGACTCAACTAGTTTATAATCTAATGGAAACAATTTTGCTGTATTATTAACTTAATCCATGTACTTTCTTTTTTCCCCCCTTCCAAACCAGCATCCAGCAGAGAGAGATTTTTCTAAGATTTTAGTTGCCTCAGAATACCACTGTACTGACAGGATTACTCCTTTACCACAAAACCAGGAAAAGTGACATTGTTGCTACCTACATTGACTAATATGAAAACATGACCATCATGCAGTACAGGGACATCCTTGCATGACAGAATGGTGTCAAAACCAAATAATAGTCACAGATTTGTGCACATGGAGATGCTAATTGAAATTTCTAGCCACAGCAAGCAACAGCTTCTTTCAAAAAATCATACACCTCTTTAATACCATCACCATGCCATAGATCTATTCAAACAATATATTCTCAACTGGAACATCATACTAGCAATGCACACTTGCAGAGTGACATGGAAGATAAAAGGCAATACTTATTACTCTCTGCAGCCTTCTATTTCAGAGTGAGACACTAGAATTATGTTTAGCTAATGGTAAGCAGTAAGAAAAAACAGGTAAGAAATTTCATTCAAGGATTATGGGATTCCAGTATGACATTGACAGAACAATCAAATTAATTTTAAAAATAGACATATTAAAAGTTTTATACCAAAGCATGTTCAGCAACAGTTTCTAAAAGGCCAGGTTCCTACAGAGACCCCCTGCCCCAAACAATACTAGCACTACTGTCACATTTATTAAGCCTTTCAGCTAAATGGGTATCAAATATTAAAATAAAAACATTAGGGCTCTCAAAACACAAGACTCCACACCGAGAACTGTTTTTATCCATAATGGAGAATAGTTGTACTTCCTTACTAGCAGTAGATCAATAGAACAAGAACATTCAGCAGAATCACATTTACATGTTGAAGCTACAATATCCACCTAGGTCTCTTGGATTGTTCTCATAACAAGTACACTGGCTACAGGCAGTTTACATTTCATGAGCACCTAAGCCTTAGGAGCGTATCCCAGCTGTGTTAAAAGCAATTCTACAACCTAAGAGGAAAAAGGAAAACTCACCGATTCCGTTCCTTCCTTTGCTTGATTAGTTGAATGAGTTCTTTGTCAAGGTATTCTTCTTCTGCCTCTTCTTTCTCTTCCTCTTTTCTGTCATAGGCATCAACATTGTCTTTGTGCAGCTGGCTGGAGATATGCTTGGCATATGCTGACAAACCCACCAGTGTCACCCTGCACACCCGGCATTCATGGTTGCTGTCCCTAGGAAGAGAGGCAGAGGGTGGACTTTCAGCTCTGCCAATAGGCATGGCAGGTATCTCTGGTCTTACTTTGTTTCCTCTGAATGTGCTTGAGTTCAAGGCAACTAGGTTTTGCTCAGTATATTTAAGTTACTTGAATTCTCTGGCTTTTTCTTTCAAGGTCTAATTTTTTGATGGTCAGTTTTTGAAAGATTTTTTTCCAACAATCAAGAGGTAAAAGACTTGGTAATAAAGCAGCTTTAATTAGGAGGAGGAATTCTTCTTGAATTGTTGTACTCAAAATCTTTTCAGAGGAAACATAGTGAGCGAGGAGGCAGAGTGGAAGGCTTACAGAGCTAGCAGGAGCTGCTCTGAAGCCCATCCATGGTGCCAGCTGCACTGGGGAAGCCTGGTGACAGCTTCTACATTTAATCCTTGCCTTGAGCCTTCCCCCAGTGAAATTTAGAAAAGGGAGGACGCAGTACATGGATACAGCCAATCCTGATACAACACAACCTAAACTGGGACAGCTGAGACTGCTGCCTGGAATCCAAAGACTCCACAGCACAGCGAGCAACGGGAGGGTGTCTTCAGTTCACTGTACTTTATTTGGTTCAAGTGTGCATGAGGTCTGCTTTCTACTTTAGAGGACTTATCTTAAAAAATACAGAAATCATTTCAGCTGGAGGAAGTTGACAGCTGTGTCAGACAAATGGCTTTACTCATGTTTCAGTGAATACTGGATTAAGGTTAGATTTTTTTAACTTTTTTTTTTAAGAAATTGAGATTTCTAAAAATATCTTATTTGTTCTCATGACAAATCCTTTCAATATGCCACTGTTAAGGAAATACGTTGTTAATAATAAACCTAAACAAGGAAAATACGTTTATCAGTTAAAAAAAGGTCAGAAAAAAATTAATGAGAGCATGGTCCACTCCAAATAACTCAGTGGGACCAAGTTAGGACTCACTGTCTGCCTCCACAAAGCTCTCTTCAATTCTGCCATTTAATTCATAAAAGCAGATCTCCATATCCCTATGTTGTACTTGAGACCGAAGTCTTATAACAGTAGCATTACAATACCAACACACAGTTCATGAATGGGGTCAAAAAAATGGGACCCATAAAGGAAAAAGACAAACATGAATCCTTGGGTTTTTAGAGAAAAGTTAAAAATAAAACAAGGGTGGGTGGAGGAATATCAAAAGATGCACCTTCACTCAAGATATTAAGTCAATGTCTTTATCGGACTTAATGAAGCATCAACAGCTATGTTTTATTTATCCTGGAAATCTGGTTTTCGCAATAACATAGTTGAGATATTTAACCAACGCAGTCATTCAGGCACAGCTAGAGATGGTTTTACTTTAAATAGACTAATTCATTAAAATTACATTTTTTACATTTAATTATTTTGCATGTTGCAGCCTTTTCAGATTAAATATTTGGATAAATTTCATTTACGAAATCAGTAGCTTACAAATTTAACCTGTATTTTCCAGAGAGGGGTGTACTTCATTTTGCACACTTCACACTCTAATAAATATTCAAAGCCCAGGCACTTTCTAATGTACTTTGGGCTATCTCATTAACCCAATAAAGATAACCAAAAACAATCAGTAAAATTTATTAATGCTGTTGGAAGAATCCTCTCCACACTCACAAATGGCACAGCTATGCATTGCTAATAAGACTTATTTTTAACTTAGGCCATCACACATGGCAAACTGCAAATAGAAAGTTGGCTTCTTGCTGAAAAAGGTGGTGGTCTTACATAATGTTCCATTTCAATCATACGGACACTTCAACAAGAAACACCTCAGTGGTATTAATTACATTTTAGAGAACAATCCAAATCCTTCATAAGACCTGTGTTTCAATTCTTTCATAAAACTTTATCATCCTCATTTATAGACTAACCAAATAAATGCAAAGTTTTACTTACTTTGGACAAAGCCAGTGAGTTAGCAGCTGGCCTAAGGACAGAGGACTTGTTTCTATCACTTTTAACTTGCAAGTTACTAATTACAAAGCTGTGGCTCTTGTACCAACTGACAGTTCGGAAAGAAAAAACTCAAGTGGGTAGTGACTAGACTTCTCTATCCTGCTCTTAATATATATGATCCTACAGAAAAAAAAAAAAATCACTATTTTTTTCTATATGAGCAACTGCTTTAATGGAACATGAATTGGCAAGGAGTTCAGATAGTTCCACTTAAGGGAATTTAGATGCCCTTCAGTTCTTTCCTTCTCCTTATCCCTACTAATATCAGCCAGAACTGGGCACACTCCACAACACACCCTGATCATCTCTATGCATTTCTCTACCATACAGGAACACATACAATCTTAGTTGTTCAACAAGAAGGCCAAAAGCAGTTTGAAATGAACATGACAAAAGTATTCTCAGTATGAAAACATCCAGAGTTTTATTTACTGGATGTGTACCTCAGATGGCAGACTCAATGTGTCTCAAACAAGAGCATTATTCCACTTTCAATTAAAAAAAAAAAAACAACCCACAAAAAACAACAAACAAAAAAAGCGCTAAATCTTTGTACTTGACATCCAATTCTTACAGATCACATGGAGTAAGACTTCAAGAAGAGAAGAGCCTTAAAATGTTTCAGAAAATTATTCTAGTCCTTGAGACTATTAACTTCAAAAGGAGAAAAGTGCAAACAAACATGTGCATTTCCTTTACCTCTTCCCTACAGGAAGTCTAAAAAGTGACTTCTAGTCAGATGTTAAATTTGAAGGTAGTGAAATGCTGATGCAACACACTTTAATGGCATTACCCTGTTACACAGTTCAAACACACTCACGAGGCTGTTGCTTGTGCTTCACATTTTCTACTTGGAGTACCTTTTGCTTTAGAAGGCTATAAGACTCCTAAAAGACTTCTACTAAACTTAAATGGGAGGAAAAAGGAGAGGCACAGGGGAAGAGAACAAGGTTGCTGCTGCTGCACAGTGAAAAATGAAGTTCATTATTTGTTTTGAGAACAAACATCTTCCATGCATTCTTCTGAAAGAAGTAATGAATGACGGAAATGGAGAACCAAGAATTGTCAGATCACTTGCAAGCCACTGCAGACACAATATATAACTTCTAGAAATTACTGTTACCTTCAAGAGTCATTAACTAAAAACAAATTAAAAATATTAACTCAGAAGGCCAGAAATAAGATGTCAAAATATGTGAAATTTTAAGCTGATCTCAGAATCATTGTCAGAAGAAAAAAGTCCAGGACAGAAATGCTCTACAAGTTAGCTGACCAGAGCCCTGTGTCAGCTTCTAGTGCAGAAGACATTCTAGTTTCTGAGCAACACCTTCCCAGCTGTTCAGTAACAGAACAAATCCTTCTCACGCTCAACAGGACAGATATTGAATAGCATGGTGCACTTGGTCCCAAGGAGATTTTCAGAATATTCCTTGCTCCCAAGACCCAGTTGTGTGGGGCACAGCAGAGAAGAAAACAAAATTATCTGGGTTTTTTTGTTTTCTTCTATTTTTAAGTAGCTGAATTCAGAACAAAAATAACACAAAATGTAGGGCTGAGCAAGGAATGGCAATGGCAGGAGAAAAAAAAAAGAAAAAAGGAATAGGATGTGAGGTGTGAGGAATTTATCATTTTTATGCCCTCCACCGTTAATACAAAGTCGATTTTTATTTGAAACAAATGAAATAGCTTCCAAAAACCTGCTTTTATACGTTTTCTCAATGTGACACAAGAACAAATTTTTTAATCTGGACAACTTGAAGATTTTCTGAATCCTATTAAAACAAATTTAATTTCAAAAAGGAATTATTTAATTTTATTTCTGATATATTTTAACATTTTGATAGTCCACACAATCCCTGCCTAAAGACAGGCTGATGATAGAGATTCTGAAGACAGAAGTTCTTTTCCCAGTTTACTAACCTGCTGTGAAGCCCCAGACAAATTAATCAATATTAAATGGAAGTAGAAATTGTCTAATTTACTTAGGTTATTTACTGGCAGTTAATATGCACTTCAGGTTAGACTCAGGTTATTTACTGGCAGTTAATATGCACTTCAAGGTAAGCCATATCTTTTTACTTATTGTCCTGCAATAAGGTTCTCTTTTTTTATTTTGGAGAGGTATTTTTAAGTGTTAGCAAATGTAAGTGGGCATACACATATACTACAGATTTTCTGGATGTCTTAACCTGTAAACATTTTAAGGTGCTGATTTAGACAAACTACAACAATACTTAGCAATTATACACAACAGTAGTATAAAATACTATACAGCTGCCTTAAGCAAACGTCTTCATCTGCAGCTTGTATGCAGTACAATCTTGTGCTCCAAACATGGACATTTCTCTGCAGCTACACATAGGCTTTGTATATAAAAAGTTACTGAAGAAAAATAAGTTTCTAAGTTCCTCTAGTTTTGAAACATTATAAAACAAAACAGTTTAAGAGTTTTACTAGAATTCAACCTGTCAGGACTTAACTACATTGGCATTAGTATCTATGATAGCATTCTTCTTTAATAGTTAACTCTTTTAAAAAAGAGGCCTGGAGCCCTAACAGCTACTCTCACCTTGCACAAAATAACAGAATAAAAGCTACATGAATTAAAAGCTAGCATATGAACAGAAGTACTCTACAATTTTTCTTCCCTGGATATAAGACAGATGTTCTGACAAAATGGATCTCCCACACCTCTAAGAGTTGAAAGAGGATCATTTCTTAGTCTTTAAAAGGTGTTTAAAAGAGATTTGCTATTTCCATATAAAGTTTGTGCTGCAAGATGATTAAAAATTATTCCATAAATCAAATACTTAAGTGCAGAGAATACTTAATAGTCAGATACTTAAGATCAGACGATCTGATCTCTCTGGCTACCTCAAAACCCATACACCTGAAAGCACTTTTAAGTGCATTCTAGTTACAATCTGATTCCATATTGTCAGGACGATATTTGCGCACCCCTTAACTCCTTCCTCTGGCTTTGCAAACGTTGCAAATAAAACCAAGGAAACCAGAAGGAAAACACCAACCACCATGGTTAGGTGCTTTAACCAAACAACTGGAGGTAGTAGAGGAAAAGGCAGTCACTCAAGCAGATGCAGACTTTACATCCAAGATACCAGTCTTCTCACAGTGGTTTAAAAGATCGACAACTATTTCTACATCATTGAAAACTTTTAAAAAACATTTTAAAAAAGGAAGATACCAATGTCCATAATTCTGCCAAAGTGCTTCCAAGAAACCAAGGATGAAACTGCCAAAACCTAAAAAACATGTTCTTTAATTTTATTTCACTGCAGTCCAAGATTCTTCCACATCACTGTTTGTCTCCTGAGTTTCTGACATTAAGAGAACATGTTCATTGCCAGCTTTATCACAAGGCATGCAACTAAGTGATGCATAAAAATAAATTGTGCCATCCAGCCTGTATGGGAAATGGAACATGCGTTCTTCCAGAGAGTGACATACAAAATGCAGAGAGGAAGGATGCAAGATTGTTCTCATACCTTCCCTTCAGGTTTTCAAGTTCTCTGTGGTGAAGCATGCTTCTCATGTGTTCTTCCATCTCCTTCAATATGGAAAAAAAGATAAAATTGGTCACAACAAAACAAAATGGTGTATCGTATTTGAAAAGCTCCCTTTTGAGAAGTCTGCAGCCTTGCAGGAAGGTGTACTCTGCTCCTGCAGGGCTGTAGCAGTTGCCATTCCCATTTCTGTGGCCATGAAAGCACAAGTAGTCACTCTCAGGAAGTCATATAATGTTACCTTTCCTGAGGAAGGACACACAGGAGTCATTAGAATTCAACAGAAGGGGAGTAGCATTCCAGGAGAAAGACAAACAGGAGTGCATGTAGCAAAGCTTATTAGATTGATTTTTGACAAATGACTGCTGATCATATTTTTTAATAAGTCTCATTGATACGACTCTGCAGAATCACAGTACTTAAAATACTGTTTTCCCATGCAATCTGTGCAGTCTCTCTGTATTTGTATTACGACACAGTTATAACTTCATCACATACTATTTTACTCTGCTAGATGCACTTCAGAAACTGAGATGTACATAACATGTCAGTTTGTTGTTTATAGCAACCTTGATCTGTGAACTGCAGTGCTGTTATACTTAATTCTTATTGAAAGAGAGCTGCTGGAAGAGAAAGAATGTTTATAACTCAGCAAAAGGAAGCAGTTCAGAAGATTTAACTTTCTCTTGGTCTTTGAGACAAAGTGTTTGGAAATCTTCAAAGAACAGATACTTGTCACTATCCCCTTTAGTCATTGAAATCCCATCTGCAAAGGGAAAACAACATCTTCAGCCCTGAAGAGTTGTGTGAATTAATACATTGGCATTTGCAAGATATCCATGTGCCATAAGGCTACACAATATATGAAGGTCCATTAAAACACACTCAGTTTCAATACATGCTTCGCATGATACGCAGTACACAGAAGATACACGCCACATTGACACATTAATGAAAACATGTGCTGTGTTGCATAATTCCACATCTCCTTCCACACAGAAACACAGACCTCCCAAAAGGAATAAAAAACTATGTATTGCAGTATACTTAACATATCACAATTTATAGCCAAATGAGTTTGAATGCTTTTCACTATAGTATCTTTATACAACAGTATAAAAACTCCAACACCTCAATATTTTTAACATTCAGAATCAAACATACTGCACAGCTCATTTCAAGAAAGAGACTCTAAAACACATGCTAATACATTATTTGATTTGTGATAGACCTAGATCAATAGGTAGAGGGAAAAACCCTCATACTTCAAACAATTTTAAAATGGAAGCATTTCTTACACACATTTCATGTTAATAGCTTCATATTAGTATCTACAGATAGATGTAAAGCATTAATTATTTACCTTTTTTGAGTTGTACACAATGTGACATAATATGCATTTTTGTTCTCGAACCATGCTTGTCACTCTGGAAAGATCCTATCCCATACCTGCAAATAAAAATAATTAAAAAAGAACCAACATTCAGGATTACTTCCCTCCCCCCCATTTACCTTTAGTAAAGTAAAAATAAGTTACTATCCATGAAAACACTTGTGCTGAGTTTCTTTAAGAGAATACATACCTCTTGTGCATAGTCAATACTCTTCAAAAAAAGATAAGGTAGTTTTGAATAGTCATCTAAAACAGCTATAATAAAATGTACCTTTCCCTTTCTTTAATTTTGTTCCTTGTCCTTCAAGACATGGCACTCATTCTACAAGCAAACAGAGATCTGTAGGAATCCTCTCAGCTACTCAAATCAGATTAACAAAACATTTTTCAACTAGGATGATGACAGGGAGATAAGGAATTGGGAAAACCAAGCAGGGCAAACTCAGATCTGTATTTTGGTACACAGGGCAGCTGAAGTAAGATACATAAGGCCCAAGGAAAATGAAACAAAGGCCATTCATGAGATCAAAGACCTCCAGTCTTCAAGGTTTGTCAGTCCATTTATTCACCATAAAACCTAAAGTGATTTAAATTCAGTACTTTTCTCATTAACCTCTGTAAGAACTAAACTATGCATGTACTGAAACAATTCAGACAGCATTTTAAGATACATTCTCTAACACTGTGCTCTGAAAGGGCACCATATATATTTGAATCATTAATAAAAACTATTGATTTTAATTATTCCCAACAGTACAAGATTATTCAAAACTTTGCACTAGAATATTAAACATTTTAACACTGATCTACTTAAGACTTGCATATATGCAAATGAAAGCAGCAGCAGGTCAAATTAAATGCCATATGTATTTTATCATAATGTTTAATTCATAAGGACAGCAATTAAGTTAGAGAGGTACATAACGGTCTAGGTTGTAATACGAAGACGGACATGTCTGCATAAGCAACAGGGTATAATCTTTGCCCTTTTCTTTCTCTTAAAAGACACTAAAATGCAGAATGATCACGCCTTATAGTAATTTTTTTATTGACTTGGCAGAGGCAGTTCCTCACCCTGAAGTGGAAAGAAATTATCTTTTTACTGCTAGGCATTTTTATATCTCCACACAAAAAGACAAACCCTTCCAAGCTTTGCTATCTTACATTAGTCAACTTCAGAGCTAACTTAGCTGATAGCATCAAATAACCTACAAGAGCCTTTTTCAACATCTCCACAGCTTACCCTACCAAGTTCATTCTAATTGTTTACCCTCAACTTTCTCTATCGAGGGCATCAAATCCTCTAAATATGGTACTGACTAGAAGCTGTGAGCAAAAAGCAAGAACTGGATCTTTACTAAATCCAGATTGCCTAGAATTAAAGCAGCTCTGACGTTCAGTGGTACTGTCCAACTGTAAACAAACAAAAATAAGTAAAACCACACCCACTCTAATTCAAAAATGTGGTTCTTTGACATATAACTCTTTTCCTCCAAATTTGCGTGTCCATTTACAGTTAACATATGCACCAGCATCTGTCCAGCTTAAAAGCAAAGGAACTGACAGTTGCAATAGACCTTTAACCTTCAGACAGCAGGGAAAGCAGTTTCCTCCATAAAAAAATCCAGACTATCATACTGAAACAAACACGCTTAAAACACAACAGGAGATTCTATTATCTTCTTATGTTCCCTAATCAGCATTCCTAGGGTGCCATTCTTGATGTCACAGAAATACCTGATAGTGTTTAAATATGCATTCTCTAGCTTTATCACACGGGGACCTGATGTACTCAAATCATTAGTAACAGCTATTTATTTTGACAAATCACCCCCAACAAAGGTACAAGATTGTTCAGAACTTTGCACCAGCCTAGGTCATATAGAGCATGCACATAAATTCATACGAGATCAGTGATGTGCATGCAAAAGCACCTACCTTCATGGAAGGCCAGAACACAAAAATACCAAGTTTTCGAACAAATTATTTTGAAACCACATACAAAGAGTATAACTTGGTTTCGAACATATTTCAACTGAGACAGCAGTTAAGGAAAGTTTAAGCTAACATGAGTAGAGGCAGAAAATGAGGTATTTGAGCCTCATGATTTTCCAGTAGGTTATTAGGTGAGTATAGGAGCACATCATCAACATACTGTTTATACACAGACCTGTGCAGCTGCAACAGATCTAAGAGAATTATTTATGATTATACACAAGTGACAAAGGTTTGGATGCCTACCCAATACAGGAGAGCTGTTTTAATGTAATTAATAAGAAGCTACTCCTGAAAAGCAAGGGTGCTAATCCCTGCACCAATTTCAGAGACTTCCTTTTGCATGAAAATATTCTGTACTCCCCCAACATTCTTCACCAGTACTACTTTGTAGTTTAGCAGAGTAATACCCTACATGTGCTCAGGATCTTGTTCAAGATTACTCAAGTATTTAAAGAATTCATTCTGCACAACAGTGAAACAGCAGCATGCGACTTAAATCAGGAAAAGCAACCCAGTAAAGTATGGTGACTTGCTGACACCAGTTAGCACATAACATTAAAAAGCTTTCACAAGTAGAGCTAACATTACACCTGTTTTGGCTAATTAAAACATATAGTAACTATACACGATTACAGGAAAAGTTTTAGGCTAACTGCCCAATCAAGTGGGCATTACTTATGACAGAGTACTAAAAATACTAATGGAATTCAAACGCTATTGGATGTCACTATGAAAAGTGAAACTTTCACCTCCACAGAAAGAAGCCCTTAGAGGCAAGGACTCAGAAGTAAAGAGATTTAGTAGATGCTACAGGCACAGGGAGATGACAGACCCACATTCTATTTCCAGATCACCTCTTGACTTACTGTCTACATAGAGATAAACCACTTCCCTTCATCCTTAGCTTTCTGCCAAATCCTGCTATAAGCCCTGTGGCTCGCTTTAATGAAGTACTTCAATTTCACTGTAAAAGAACTTTCACAAAATACTTTGAAAAACATTATAAATTCAAGGTATTCCCTCACTCACTATGCAACAGCGACAAGAACCAGACGGCTTTTGAGCCATGTAGTCAGTGATGGTATTTCATCTCATCATACACTGGTCTGTTCAATCACAAAACTTTCATACCAAGAAACTTAGAAACAGAGCTTTCGCTACATAAATAGAGGCATATTTGAATCCTTAACAAAAAGAACCTCCCACACTTTAAACATCAAACAGCGTTCAAGCTTTTGTCAGATTTAACAGTTTGTGCTTTTCAACACCAACTTACTGCATAGAATAGGAAATTACTTCTTATGCGATGTTAATAGAAAAATCAGCAACTCTCAAAAATGGACAAACTGCAAGCAAAGATAAGGTTTTGCCAAAAAGACCCCACCACCATGTAAAAGAGAAACACATGTCAACAGCAAAATGTAAAGCCTTCAAAACAAATTATATGTTACGACAACTTTCTATTTGGAGGGAATGTAACTGTTCAGTGGTGATTTTTTATTTGTTTGTTTTAAAGGGAAAAGATGCATTTTACAACTATGTGATGTAAATGCAACTTGCCCATAGCCTACACCTGCTCAGAGCTTGGAAACACCACACAGTTTTAATTAACTTAAGCAAGTCTGCTACAGAGATTTTAGAGAACACTTCTCACAAGTAAAAATAGCCTACAAAGAAAATAAGGTATTAGACTACTTCCTGCTATAACATCCATTTGTCCACAGTTATTCAACCTTACCGGATAACATACATTAAAAATGTATGTCAAGGTTAAATCTGCTACAGATCAGTGGCTGAACACTCTGACTATATAAAGCCACAAGTGCCATGGAGTGGGGCGGGCAGCCCAGAATTCCAGCTGCCTGGAAATCCTCAGGAGGCCTCAAAGAGATCATCAGCACTGGCTTGTCTAAAGGTCTGCCTAAATGCTGCATGTCCCTACAGATAGCAGTGGAAACTCTACACTTGACGAGAACAGGAGTCTAGAAGTTCACTGTAGCAGAATGTTCTGCAGCAACACGGTCCTCAGCTCCTCACAGAGGTGTAGCTCCTTTTGCTTTAGTGACTTCTCTCCTGCAGCAACTGATTGCACATGTCCTAGCTGAGCTCTAGAACAGTAATACACTGCCACACACATGGGAAAGGAGAGGAGAGCAGAGAGGAAAGAAGCAACTCACCACAAAGTGCATTCATGAAATCTTTAGTTGGTTGATGGAAGGAAGTGATGGACACAAGGTCGTTTTGACTTGGAGAGAAGCATCTTGCTGAGAAGAATTGGGAATGGAAGTGTATTTAGGCCCCGGAAAGCACCTAAACAACCACTGCTAGGCTAGACTGCATGTAGTTTGATTATCAGCAGAACTTTGCCAATCTGCTAAGAAGCCTGGTCTTTTCCCAGGAAAATCTGGAGAACCCCATATAGGCCTTTGACAGCTGTATCCAGTCACCGATTTTGATAAACAAGTGCTACAAAGCAATAGCAGTTGCTAACCTAACTAAATAATGATCTATTAAAGCCTAGTAATAGAGAGAGTTTCTTAAGGAAGAATTTTATGACTATAAAACCATTTCCCTGTATTACACACTGCTCCAAACATCAAAGCCCTGTACTGCTGTGAGAATGCTGTACAAAACCAAGTAATTCATCATAATAAGACCGAGGCTTATGCTCAAATTTCATCACCTCGAGCAGAATTCATGTGGAATAAAGCACCAACATTCAAAGACTATCTTTCCTTCCCAGATACACTGCCCTTGAGGCATCTGAATTCACTACGCATCCCGTTGCTAGACCGTAACTTTTACCAATTACCTTAACATTACTTCTGGGCATATGTGGGAGGCACTTTAACCTTCCTTCCGAGATGCTGATCTGTGCAACCTAACCCAATCAAGAGACACAAACTTAAGGGCTTACTAAAGTTAAATCAGGACTAACAGCATTATTCTCCTCTAGCACACTACCATGCATTGTACAAGTTACTTCGTAGTCACAGGGTGGCTTTTTTAATGTGGCAATGGGGATAACTATATTACAGCCCAGTAGTTAAAATATGTGTATCAGAAGCAAGACTTTTAAGGTAAATTCTTCCCTGCTTTCCAAGATTTAACTTCATCCTCATGACAGACTGAGGGTACTGTAGACCCCTCAGCACCGAAGCAGCACCATTGCACAGCAAATGGTATAACCGGGCAGCTGACACTGAGCCAGAAGGAGAGAAGAGTTATTTCACAGATCAAAGTTAAGTTCCTGTTAAAAGCAATAAAGTTGACTCCACAAACTAGCTTAGAAAGCATCTAGCAGAAACTGTCTGCATGCTATCCCATGAGTAAGGCTGGCTTTTTACGATATACAGGGAAGGTATATTGGAGATAAGGAGACTGAAGAGTAATACCTTAAACAGACCAGCGCAGGCAGAGGAGCACCTGGCATGAACACAGAGTTTTCACTGATGTCTATTTTTATTTCAAGTAAATCTAAGAACGGGGTACAGACCAGAAGAATATATACACCTTAAGTCACAATCAAGCTCCATCTTTCTAATTCTAATTTCTAATAAGCAATGCTAATAATTTCCTAATATCCAAACTAAGTTTTCCTTGCTGTAAATGAAGATGATAATTCCTCCCTAGTGAAAGTAAATGCCTTACTGCTATCTTAGTTATGATAGCTTTTTAAACACCAGGAAGGTTCAGGGATATACACTGTCCTAACTGGAATGAAGAGCTGTTCAGCATCATTGCTGTATGCTGTCATTTAGGACATCTAAAATCCACACACTTGGAAAGCTTTTGTTTTCCCCTATACCCCCATTTTTAGATATACGCAAACTCTTTTTCTTCAGATATTTTCCTCAAACATCACATTTCCTGAGCCTATTAAAATTGCTGTTCCTCTTTCCAAATTGCCCACAACACTCTAGAAGACATGTAAACTGGACATCGTACTCCAACTAAAAGACCTATTAGTACCCTTTGGAGAGAGGAATTGTCTTTGTACCTCTACTACCATTACAGCCTCAAACCTAATTGATAATGATTGAGACAGAGTCTTACAAAGAAGCAACATCGTGATACATAAGATGCAGGACAAATAATCTAACCGATTTAGAAATTTCTGTGATTTACAAAAGAATTCACATCAGCTTATTCTGATAACCTTGTGTCACTTTATAAAAGGTCTTCAACAAACAGACCCTTTTAAGAATGACAGAAATACCCACACTTAATTTTACACTTATTTCTGTAACATTTAGCTTTATCTTTTTTTTCCTTCCTAGGGTATTTATGCTTGTAATACCCTTCGCAGATATGCATACTATGTCTCTTTCACTCAAGAGTTAAGAATAGGGACTCAGAAGCCAAATTAAAACAGACTACTCTATACGCCCCATCTGCTGCAGTTCCAGAGAAGCAGGTACCTAACCTTGGCAAAATGACTCAGACTCCCTAAGAAAGATCTACATAGACACAAGAGAGGGTGAGAGAGAGCATTCAGTCAGTCATTGGGCTTTTTCATTTTATACAGTCACTACAGAGTATGAAGAACCACTGGAGAGTGATTTGGGGCACCCAACCAAAGCAGTCAGGTCACTCTTCAGTATATGGAGCTTTGGTGCCAGGTAAATTCAAGTTAAGGTTCCCAAATTTTAAGACAGCAGTCAATGAACAGGCAATAAAAATACAGGGGTTGGTCTGAATTCTTACACCTCTGTAATGCAGTTTGTCCCACGGCTTAATGTTAGCGGCTTCATCAACTTGGAATCAAAATATGAAACAGTCTAGGACTAGATGAGAAAAATCCCTTAGACATACGAAAAACATTTTTACAAAAAATTGTAATGCAATACAATTGCAATGCAATTGCAATGCAATACAATGCAAAAATTGTAATGCAATACAAATTACAAAAATTTGTAATGCATAGTATCCTCTTATTTTCCTGTAATCAGCTTGAGTCAGTGAACATCTCAAATCTTATGACACCATCTGGTGGCAGAGTCCACAGAAGATGATTACAAGATGTTAAAAAGAATTTTATCAATTTAAATTTGATTCCAGATCACTTATTAATCTTGTCTTTACAAGTTAAAGTGGGAACAAATCAATGGAAAAATATGTTAATTTTACTTAGATGAGGTTATCTACAAGTCTTAGTATCTCTGTATGCAATCTGGATATGTATTTATAGGGTAGTGATTGTTGTTATTCTTTACACTGGAAATCACAATCCTGCATAAATTAAAATGCATTTAGCTGACATCTCTTCAAACATGTGACATTTTTGGACATATGGTCTACCTGAAGTTTGGTCACAGCAACCAAACTGAATCAGGTAACAGAATAACATAGTTTGGCTAGAAACCAATGACTTCTTCCAAATTGAAAACAGTAGAACATAGCACCTGTTTAACAACCTTTACAAACAAAAATCAGTCAATAGTGGAACATACATGGTGGTGCAAATGCAGTTGCCTTGTACTGCCAGTTCAGATGAAGTCAAGCAAGGACTAAAAAAAAAGATAATACAGTTGCCTTTAACAGAAGTATAGGAATCTATTTTCTAAGGTAAGATGTTACAAAGCCACATTGCATTGGCCCTTAGAACCTGCAATATTCATCCCAAATATTGCAGTCCTAATAGGGAGATGCTTTCAAATTTCAGCAAAACTATTAAACAAATTTTTGGAATGCTTAACTGGGTTTTTTTAATCTAGGATCTATCAGTTCAGCAAAACAGTCAATTAGTTTAATACAGTAATTGAGGCTTGACTGAAAGAAGTAGCAAATAACAAAAGAACAGAAATGTCCAGCAGAGACACAGGAAAAGCAGCCCTAGGAACTCATGCGGAAAACACAGTCCATCAAACCTCAATCCTCTTCTCTGCCAGGTCACCCCTCAGAACTCATCTGTTCTACAAAGCTTTAAGCTGCACTTCAGACGGCATAGGAAGAAAGGGGAAGTTTCTTACTTGCATGAGACCGTTGTTATCAAACCACTATCAATAAAGTATATTTTAGTATAAACTTCAGTCATCAATGCCACTTCTACCCAGCGCCCATAAACTTTTCCAAGTTGAAGTTCATAAGCACCCCTGAACAGTTCTTAGTATAATTTATGTTTGCATGCCAACTACCCTACTTGCAATGATGAATGATTACTTTTAAATACCTCATATTGCATTGTGCTATTCAGACTTGTTTCACACCATCAGTCCCAGTCCTTTTAAGTTACCAGACACTTATCGCCACATTCATACATGCTTTCACTAAGACACATTTTTGGCTGTATGTTATGAGGAAGCTAACTAAGCAACTCTGTACCCAAAGCCACACTTCAACCCTAGAAATGCTTCTGGCAGGTATGAAGAAACAGCATGATAGCTACACACCTGTAACAGAGAAACTGCTCTAACAAAGCTTGTATTTAACAGGATAACAAAGTTCAGGAATCACTGCAGCAATGAGGGATGCTCATAGCGCAAAGCAAAACATATACCCGCCCCAAGGCAAGATGCCCGCTGCAGCCTCTCTAGGTTGGGCCTGCCCCACTCCCCTCCCTAGGCCGCCCCCTCCGCCAGAGCCGGAGTAACCCACCACCACCCCCGCTACCGCCAGAGCTCCCCTAGCCCCCTGCTCCCCCCAACCCCGGTACTCACACATCGCACCCCTCGCCACGGCAGCGGCCCTGAAACCCATCCCCCTGCCGGGACCGTCTGCCCCGGAGCCCGCCGCCCTCAGCCCACGAGCGCCGGGCCGACCCCACAGAGACCCGCGGCGTACAGCGGGGCGGGGCAGCTGCCCAGCATAGCCAATGCGACAGCAGGAAGGAGGCCGCGCTGCACGCCGGGAGGTATGCCTGTACCGCCGTGGTGCCTGCCGGGAAGTGTAGTCTTGGCGGCGGGACACCTGGGCAGGCGTTTACGGACGAACTTCATTGCGAGGGCAGCAGCACTTGCTTGTCACTTGGGAGCATTTACCAAACGATAACGATAATAAACGTTATTCTTATCTGTAAGCACAAAGCTATAAACAGACATAGTGCCACGTGGTCCCACTCTAAAAAGCAGGCACTGAACACCACAGGTACCTCAGCAACAAGAAGCCACCAACATCATGCTGGACCAGCTCAGACAGGTCAGGTACGTCTGGAAAATCCATTCCAGGAGAGACTTGAAAGACAGAAGAACCACAGCACGTGCTTGTGTCCGGGCTGTGCAGCATGCAAAAAGCCTTAGTCCACTAGGACTTTTTAAGAAGCCAAAGCGCACAGCAGCCCTGAGCATCCTGAGGAGAGAAGGGAAACCAAGGCCCAGTTCCACAGCAGTTTCACTGAAAGAGGGACCTGGGATAGGCTCAAAGAGCTGCGTAAGCTGCTGTGGGCCTTGATGCTGTAAGAGCTTCCAGCACTGCTCCGAGTTAGCAGCTTTACAGCAGGTACAGGATCCTAATGGCAACTTGAACAAGGAGGAAGTTTACCACACCCAAGAAGGAATATGTCTCGGGAAAGGGCACGCAGGTCACCTACAAAAGACATGTCCATGATTCCAAATGGCAGCTTTCCCTTTCTGCCCTTGTTCTCTCCTCTGGTAACAGAAGAGGGGACGAGACACTTCCTCCTAATAGGGAGTGACTTACCCGTAGAAAAAAACCCACCGATATAAATAAGGCTAATCCTGTACTGCGCTATTTGTTATCTTAACTATAGTTCGCAAAGCCTGACTTCAAAACCCGCACACAGCGCTCCGCCCAGAAAGCGAGCGGGACGCCTCCACATGCGCACAAGCCCTTGCGTGGCGCCATGTTGGGTGTACAGAGACTGCAACGCGGCGGCCGACGTCGTACCCGACGTTCCCGTCGCCCATCTTATGCGGAGGTGACGAGGGCGTCTACTTTAGTTCCGCCATGTTGGGTGCGGCGCGCGGCTCCGCCTCCGGTGGGTGGTGCTGCTTCCCGCTTCCGGGGTTGGGCAGGGACGGGCTGGCAGGTCGGAGCTCGGCACCGGGGCTGGGCGGGAGATGGGCTTTTAAAGGGGCGGCTCGGCTCGGCTCCCTTCGGCTTGGCTTGAGGGTGGCGGCTGTGGCGGTGGAGCGTGAGGAGCGGCGGCGGTGCCGGTGCCGGTAGGTGTACTGCGGTTTGGGCTTACCGGCTCGCTGCGCCTCGGGCGGGGCAGCCGGCTGGCGGATCCGGTCCGTGGCCGCCTCTCTGCCGTGCAGCGCCCCGTGTGGGGCGGGTTCGGCTCCGCTGGCGCCGGCGGGGGTCTCTGCGGGGCGGGCGGTGCTGGCCCAGCGGGTGCCGCCCGGCCTCGACTGCCGGGCCTGCGAGTCAGCGCGGGGTAACGGGGCGGCCGGAACGCGGCCTGGTGCGGGTCCGGGAGGGCCCTGTGAGCCCCTGTCCCCTGTGCTGGGACGCCCCGCCTGGCCCTCCCCTTGCGAGGGGCGTCTGTGCCGCTTCCAGATATGTTTTACTCGCTTGGTGAGAGCCCCTGAACCGAGCTGTTAGTAGGATACGGGAGAAAACCTTCCTCTTGCTACGCCTTCTTAAACTTGCATTATGTCCTGCTGCCTTTAGACTTCTCGGTAAGATGCTGTTGTGGTACGTAGTAAACAACAAGCATCAAAAGTAATCTGTGCTTTTGTGCTTCTCTTAATTGTACATCTCGGTGTCCTTGGCACTTCTGGGAAGCTAATGAAGAGTCAGTATTATTTTTCACTTTTTTTTCCCCCTTTTTCCACTTTCATTTCTGCTTTGCACAACGAAGGTTATCAAATCAATACATATGAATTGATAACCGAAGCAAATGAGCTAAAGAAACTTTGGAAACTCCTTTATGCAACTTCTTTGGCTGTCTAGCTTCCTCTTTTTCATTCCCTTAAAAAGGGCAGAAGGTGCTCAGTGTTCAGAACTAAGCAGCTGGGTGTTGCTTTACTTCTTCACAAACAAACCTGATTCTGTGCTGCAGAGAGAACAGCTGTGTAGGAAGGTGTTTAGGGCCAAAGGAAAATCCTTCTATGATGTCAGTTGCTTGATTCATTGACTTGAGTAATTAATTAATGACAGTCTAGTAACCAATCTATATGCCTGACCTCCTCTGCCTTGCAGTTTTGGAAGTCGCTTATTATATAGCATAGTTTTGTGTCATTGGAAGAAATTGAATCTGTTACTGTTATCTGTCTGTATGTGGATCTAGGGTTGATTGTTAGTTTGTGTGGGCCAGTAACTAATTTGGAGGAGGTATCACAAGGTTTTTTCCAGGGACAAAAATGAATTGTTGAGACAAGTATAGAACTGAACACATTGCACAGAGGAGGTGGCATTGCTAGCGCCTATTCTTTGCACTATCGCCTCTGTGCAGTTTGTTCAGGAAGCTGATAAGAGAAAGCAGGAAGCATGCAGAGTAGTGTCTTGTTCTTGGGTCCTGGCCTCTTCCCCAGGGTCACAGATGCTGTATTCATTTATCTTGTAGGCATAATCATATGGAGGAGTACGTGCTGGTGCTGATACTTTGTACCATCCTGCATTAGCTGGGCTGAATTTCAGCTAACAAGTAGGATCACTGTGTGTTAAGAAAGGGTTTTAAAAAAACAACTCCTTCCACACTGGTGATATGAAGAATTTGAAAGAACAGAAAAAAACCAAACCACTTCAGTACAAGGCCATTTAATTCGTAAAGCGTAATTGTCTAATCTTTGCAAGAATGCACAGAAATGTTATAATTAACAATGACACTTTTCTACAAATATTATTTTATGAATTTTTTCCATCTTTTGGGGAAAGCAACAGCTTGCTTTACAAGAGAAGGAACTGAGAGAGCATCCGTGATCACCTGAGGCTGTACCAATTCACTGATGCCTAAAAGTATAGCTCATGGCTTTCAGTCAGTTGCTGCAATAGTGGGGTTGTGTCATCTCCCAGTTCCTATCTTTGTGGTAAGATTACCTAAAAAGAGGCATAGGCTGCATTTCTCAATTGTACTTTTAGATGTATGGGTTAGTAGCTATTTAAAATTTCTTCCCTGGTGTTTATATGAAGTGTACAAAGAAAGAACTAGTGAACTGGGAATTGTAGGATTTTAAGGTTTAATACTTTGGTATTCTTACTAGTGGATTATGTTAAAAGGATAAAATACAAGTATTGTGTTCTGATTTGTCTGGAGTGGAGAGGTAGTCAAATATAGTTGTTTGCAACTAGAAAGGGTAGGATTCTTTCATATCACGACTTCATAAGATTGGGTAATTTGGACATTCATGTATGAAAGTCTTCCACTCAACTCTGCTGCACTTGGTTCCTTACTGCCAAAAACTTTAACTAGATTTCAAAAAGGAAAGAAGACATAAGCATGGAGTCTTGCTAGAACACTTCACAGGAGTTATGTGGTTTAGAAAAATACTGGAAAATATTTGGAAATAGCTCTTTTGAGAGAGAGAAAAATTATTCTAGAAGGCGAACTTAAAACTGTAAGGTTTAAGGCATGAAAAACAAGCTTATACCAACTTCAGCAGTTACAACTATTGTCTTCCATGGCCAAAAGTGTTATGCTGTTTTCTTTACTTCCTACTTGTAAGAAAATTGTGGACCTCTAACTTACTCTCCATTTATGGAATCAGGCACCAAGGCACAGCCTGCGGTGTGTTATGGACAGAAAAAAATGAAATGTTTGCAATTAACTTCTAGCTTAGAGTTATTGGTGAAAGAGGAAGTGAAGTTTGTGATATTGATTAGAAGCATAACTTGATAGAGAAGGGGCTAGGTTCAAATAGAGGGCCCCCAGATGGTGAGTAAGGAATTAACTTATGATATTTAGCAAATGTGATGGATGTGTGACAATTTCTGAGAGGTATTCAGTCTGTCAGAAGCACAAAACTGCTGCGTGTCAGCCAGAGATGCAGGACAAAAATCTTATGAACATTCAAGGTGGGTTTGTGAAAGTGCAAGCAATCAGAACAACTTACTGGTGTGCTGTAAGTAGACCTGACCGGTTTAAGAAAAATTCTCGCTTTTCACAACTTTTTGCTGCCTACAGCCCTTTCCAGATAGAGACTGTGTAATTGCAGTTCAGCAAGCACTTTATTAGGTCTTGTGGTGCCCTGCAGTTGGCTTAACTTCACAAAGATTGGTAAGACAAAAAATTCTTACAGGTTTTGAGTGCTTTGGATAGTAGTTTGAATATACCATGACTGTTGCAAAATAAGGAAGTAAATTTTCTTTTTTTTCTAGAGCTAGTAAGCCTTAGAATTGCTTCTCAGCTAGTGCTGAAGAAAAGCATATTCAAACAGCAGGTAAATTGCCCACTCTAGCTTTCATTACCTTGGAAGGGTCTTACAAGCCTCAGAAGTTTATTGGTATTGAAAAACCCTTGAAAAGACTAATCTCACTGTTGTGGTGGCTTTTGAAACTTGTTTACATTGGAAACTGAGTGTTGGCATAAATAGCTGGTATCCAGTTTACAAGTAATTCTGAATGAAAAAGAAAACACTTGTAAGAAAAACCCTTGATGTGGTGCAGAGGAGTATCTTTGACCAATGACAGAGACAACAAAGAAAGATTTCATGCTGATTTTTTTACTGTGTGCTCTGGGAAGATGGGTGGCAAAGATGACTACATTGTTGTTGCTGGCTGCATAAAACAGTACTTTGATCTTGAGGCTCTGTCAATTCAAATGCTTTATTTTTTCCCCTGAAGTTTTTAATGTGCCTGTTTTCAGGGAATCCCAGCCAGAGAACTGCTGTTCATACTGTCTTAACTTTCTGGTCACAAGCAGGTAATTTAAACTTGGAGATTTATACATGCAGACAGTAGGTTGCTGTGGGTATTACTAACACTGAATTTGCTCCTATTGCACTTAGTCTTATGAAAGTGTGCTTTTTTTAACACCCGGCTTGCAGGAGTTACCACTCAGTTCAGTAGTTGGGGTTAGGGCAGAACTGATTAAATGCTTGTGACTGATCCACCTGAAATGTGGTAATGTGAGCAGCACTTTCCCAAAACAAAAACTTGCACTGTACTCTCACAGGATCACCCTACTGCTAATACAGACGTAGCTGTAGCCCACACCAATCTGTGTCACCTTCCAGGTTTGGTTTTTTGAAGTTAGACAAAGAATGTACTAAAATGCTTCAGCTGTGGTATGGGTGTGTTGATTAACCAAATTAAGATCAAATTAAGATCTCTAAGCCAATGATACTTTGAATGGGTCTGGCACCATGCTAAAATCATCCCAAAAGTGCCTGTCATGTCCCTCATTCTTTTGCAGGAAATACCTTGAGGTTTTAAACAGTTCTGTAAAATCACCTTTGCTGTGTCTTTTTGTCAGCCTTCTCCAACCTCACGATTTCACATAGGAGAGTGAAGGTTTTTCAGGGTTTTTGGAACCATGAGTAAATGCATAGTAAGTGGGAGAAAGTCTGTGCAGACATAAAGTTATTTCCATTACCTCATTGTTTCTCTTGTCCAAGGAATAGAAGTAACTTAATCTAATCCATTGTTGACTGGCTTGGATTGTAATATCCTAATTTTAATATGCATTATAATAGTGAATTTATAGGATGGCTTAGCACAATATGAGTAGTCTTGTGAAGAGATAACATCTTATCTGAAGTTTGTGGTCGGAATTGGAATTTCAAAGAACTTTTTCTGCCCCCACAATCTCCAAAATAAAACATATCAGAAAAGACACATTCTTATGATTTGCAGGCCCTGCATTTATTTCCTGGCTGCTCTTGTTTCTTGATGAATCTTCTTCTTTTACAAGACAGTGATAGTTCAGATGATGAATGTGTTGTAGCCTTCTAAGTTTCCTGGTAGAAAAGTTTCATGAGGCCCATAAATAAAATGTATCTTTGTAGCAAGCTTAGTTCTGCGTAGTCTGTAGGTGCCAGGTTTTCCTCTGTAATGGGTAGAGGGAGAGTTGCACTGAAATGTGTTTAACTTTAATCCTTGCAGTCTGGTAACTGAGTAAATACTGCAGAGTACCTTTGATAACAAAAAGTAAATACAGCTGACATTACATCCTTCTTTAAAGGTGTTCTACTTTGTATTTAGACGCATTAGTTTCTTTTTTTAAAACTTACCACTCTAGGGAGAAAATAAACTAAAATACCAGGATGTTGTTGTAACTAAGCCTCTTTGTAGGCTGTCATCTTTTTTTTTTCTTCAGTTACTTTATGGCTAGGATTTCAAAAATGATAGAAGAGGGAAAGCAAAGAAAATAGACATTGAGCATTGATATTAAAATAAATGCTTGCCTTAGCAGATCTTGCATTATAATAAAACATACATGCCAGGAACACTTTAGCCATATCGAGTATTTTCTCCCTGAATGTTTTATCCTTCTGGAGGAATCTTAATGACTTGGATGTAAAATCATTTTGTCATATACCATTAACTGAAGAGTCTGATACCTCAATGTGTGCTTTATGATTCCTAGGCAGAAAGATGGGGGAATGAGTATCTTTCATGTGTGTATACTGTGTTCTGTTGTAATAGCCAAGCTATTATTTCAATACAAATGGCCTTACCTTGGGTGTTCTAACCTCTTTAGAGATTTGTTGCAATAAAGGCACCTGTTATGTTCCAGCTATTCCAATTAAACATGCAGTTATCAAGTGTGTATCTCCATCTGTGGAAACAGGCTTTTTTTGAAATGCTTTGTTTCTTCTCAATTACTCCTCTGTGCTTTTTTGGATATTATAAACTGCTGTGTGATGAGAAGTCTTTTTGTTACTGCCTACGGCATGTCTCTTCCCATTCTCCCTCATGGCACTAACTTCCTCTGCAGAGCTACTGTGCAGGTTGTGTGCGTTTACAAAAGCAATGCTGGCAACTCAGTTGTACAAACTAATGGGAGTAAAACAATGGCTTTTGGGGGTCTAATGCATCAGGTTTGGATATTCAGCTTTACGCAGACATCATAATCAAACCAATTCAAAGATGCTTTCTTAAGCCTGTCTTAAGGAAATTCCATCTTGTTTTACATAGCTTGAATGGCAATGGATGAAAAGTGAAGGTGGGTGTGGAGTAATCGCTGAGGGGTACTTTGGAAATTTACCCTCTAAGAACAGCCTTGAAACCAGGTGGAACGTAGCACTCATGTACAACGGGTCTGTGCCATGGAGACTCCCTGAACGGCCTTGGATGTTGGCAACATCAGGGGTGCCTGGTGTGCTGACTCTGGGAGAGATTACATGGAGGGTGGAGCAGAGTGGAGACCTCGCGGCCACGCTCTGTGAACAGGGGAGTTTAGGGATGCACAGGATGTACATTGATAAGCTGCGCTTACAATGTCCTGGGCCAAAGACCTGTCAACTTTGAAGTGCTGTACTTAGAGTGAACTTTGCTAATTATAATATCATTATAATACTAAAACGCACACCCCTCTCAAAAGCTACCACCCCCCCAAGGTGCGACCCCTCCTCAATGAGTGTGCGCACTGAATTTTTCCTAGTCTGTACCTTTAAACGCGAAGCGAGAGAATTCTGCACCAATCCTGATAAAGGTATGTATGACTAGAGTCACTCAAGCTCCACCTGCGAAGTAAAACACTATAAAATAATGTTTTAAGAGCTGGATGTTAGGGAAGATACCATCGTCATGTACCACTCTAACTTCTGGGATCAGTCGACGGGCTGAGCCTCTCTTCCCCCCCATCGGGACGCCGTTGGGTAAGATTCGAACCCTTGGTCATACCAAGTGCCTTCCCGGGAAACTTAGAAATCTCTATATAGAATCACTCTACATCTTTTAACGCGTTTATAGCCAAGTAGTGTCCCTCGTAGTTTTAGCATTTGCACGTGCTTTATAGGTAGTGAACTTATCACCGACAATCCAAAGAACCTGTATATCTGTTGCTTCAATAAATCGCACTATTGATTGACTCAGCCGTGTGTGGTCCCTGAACGCGACCGTACCTCTGAGTGCGGCCATGTTAGTTCAGGAGGTGTCCGGCTGAGCAGGTAGTGTGATGTTAGTAGTGCATCCGGACCTGTGATAGTCCAACAAAGGTGTTGGGCGTGACCGGACTACTAACGGTTGTCCCTGAACGCAACCGTACCTCTGAGTGCGGCCGTGTTAGTTCAGGAGGTGTCCGGCTGAGCAGGTAGTGTGATGTTAGTAGTGCATCCGGACCCGTGATAGTCCAACAAAGGTGTTGGGCACGACCGGACTACTAACGCTGACTTTGGGCATCACTCAGAACCTAAGCTCAGCTGCCCCCAGTCCCTCTGGTATCTGAGGATCGACTGGAAAGCAAGGGGGTTTAGTTTCTGCCAAATTGCTCTGCCTCTTAACGCAACAGTGGGTAAGCTTACTGGGAAGTCTAGAGAAAGAAAGGTTCTGTCACTCTTTTCAGTGACCTAAGACCTCAAGAGATGATCAGAAAAGTACCAGTAAGTAGCCTATTATCCATGATAAAAGATTGACAGAACACTTGTCTTAACCAAGTGTTGTGAGTGGTTTTATTTAGCTGCTTCCCACATAGGTCAGTTATCTCAACAGTTGCAAACTGAGCATATGAACTATCACTTTAGATTGTGTTTTCATCTCACGAGAGGCAAAACACTACAGGTATCCAAATATGAGCTGATGAAGATAAGCACGTGCATACCTCAGCTTTGAGGAATACTGGAAGTAACTTTTTTGCTCTGTATTTTTGTCTTTTATGTAGAAAGGTTTTTTCCTTCATATCTTGCATCTGGATTTCTTCAGTGTTGGGTCAATTCATAAACAGTTTCAGGACCAAACACGATTGATTTAGGGGGGAAGTGGGATGAATGCTCTGGGTTTCCACAGAATTTCTTGCTGTGTAGCAGTGGAGCTGTTCAGGAAGGTGTGAACAAGCTAGGGGAACACAAAGCTTGTCTGTCAGCTGTTAGAACTGGTAGATTCAGTGACAAGTGCTTGTGTTTTCAAGCTATTGTCCGGTGTCAGATGTAACTTCAGATGCTTTCTGGTTTAGTGTGTTACTACTAACTTATAGGTGTCAAATAATGGATCACTAGTTAACATAAATAGGATGAAGTTGGGGGCAGGAGTACTTTGATAGCTAGTAGTACATGAAGTAGCTCTTCATGTAATTGCTATCAGATTTCAGTGTGGTATTATCTTTCATAGGATTTTATTAATACCATGGCTGTCAAGCCCAGGGTGAATTTAGTATAGGATATGTGTGCTTCAGTCCTGAAGTTAATTCATGAGTGTCAGCTTCCAGTAATGTTACCTTCCAAACTGTATCACCAAGAATTACTAGCTTGGGAGTTGGAAGTGCTCACTGTTGTCTCCTTCCTTCTTTTTCAGTTTGCTGCTGGTTTGTTTTTCAATGGCTTCTCTGTGAACTTGTAGTTCTAGTAGCATCAGACAACGTTCTGGCAGTATTGAATAAAACGCAAAACTTGGTATCCAGCCTGATGAAGTATACATTCTTTCTTCAGATTTTGGGTGCTTTCTTGACATGAAGGCAGTAGTAAAATGTATTTGCAAACATCTGTTCAAGGCTAAGACTCTTATTGCCCATTAAAGACTTATTTTATAAACAAATCCTTCTTATACATGTTTGATAATTTTATGTTGTGCCCTTGCCTCAAAAGCAAAGAAACTGTTACTGTATTTTGTAGTGTTGGTTCTTGAGTAACTCAGATACAGCTTCCGAGCTAGGGTTACATCAATACGGCCAGCAGTTGTGCTTATGCTTATCCTGGGTGGCCTGAACACACAGCTGCAAAGGGAAGCAGGACACCAGGGCTGCTGAAAAAGAAATCTCCAAGTTGCTCTGGGAATGAATACAGCCGCATTTCCGGCCCTGTTCTGCAATTACAATGGGATTCTTGGGAAGCTGTTGTATTCGTAGGGTGGGGTTATGATATCCCTTTCCCTGTCCAGGATGAGATGTGTTTTATGGCTCCAAGCTGCAGAAGTACCTGACTGTGGCACCCAGAGTAGGGAAAGGCTGGCCAAGCCTGTAACAACTACAGTAATCCAAATATTGTTTGTTCAGTGTAACAATATAATTGAAATTTCATCCTGCTTCTGAATATTAAGTAAATAGAACCAGCTTGATGTAATTTTCCTGTGCTTAATCTAATTCAGTGAAAATAGAGCCTTTCCTTCCTGTCCCTGCTTTACTGGTCCTTAGCTGTGCAAACCAGCTTGAAGGGCATTCCCAAATTCAAATTTGGGACTGAGCTGCCCTAAATAAACCTCATGAAAGCAGCTTAAGCCTGTGAATGAAAAGATAAGTCCCTGATTATATAGTGAAATTGGACTACTACAAACTGAGTTATTAGAAGCCTTGTGTGAGAATGCCATCATTTAAAAAAAAATCAGACAAAACGAACTTGTCTTGACAGCTACTTAGAAAAACCTCCTAGAGCCATAGTTTTAGGCTGAGGAGGTATGTCTGGTGCTAAAGACCAGATCTGTTGAAGTATTCTCTAAATCCTGAAGTACTTCAGCTGTAAGGGTTTAGGTGTACTGATTTCAACTCACCCTCAGAGGTATGCACACTTCCTTCAAAGAACTGTGAACAGCATCTATTCTCTAGTTAAAAGCTGGGTGAATCTGTATGAATTTGCCCCTGTAGGAGCAGTTACTAATGTTACATCTTCTAAAATATTGATCTTGTAGGGAAAAATGGAACATAGTTCTGTTAGTGAAGCAGGATACTTGGAGTCATCTCAATGGATAACATAAACTGAACTGGAAGCTACTCATGTAAAAGAGCAAGGATTAATCTAAAGTTAAGGGGAAAATTAATTTTTTTTAAAATCCTGTTATTGCTCAGCTTATGTGCTATCTCATTAAATTCCTGTATAGCCTGGGAGCTCTGTTTTCCCATTGGTGGGAGTGCTGGCTTTATTACCATTCCTCCAACAAAAATCCAGATTTGTAGCTCTGAAATACCTGAATCTGGTAAGAATATATTTACTGATGGGCTTGCTTTTTCCTCTTGTCTCTTCAGGCAAAAATATCTCCTGTTTATAGCAAAAAATTAAATCATGGTGTGTTGGGACTTCAGTTAGGAAAATCTTCATCTTACCTTTATTATGAGAAAGGTAGATTTGAAAACCTTTGCTAGAGTTGCAGACATACCATTTAAAACTTTTGCAGATCCTTTTGCATTTGAGGGATTCACCATACCATAAGAACAACTATTTCTAGAGTGTTGCTGAAATAATTTTAGGTTCTTGGTCTGTGAAGGTGTTTCCCCTTCTTCTGACTGTGTTGAAATCGCTCAAAGGGAAGGGGAAGAACACTTAAAGCTTATACTAGTAACTTAAATGCCTTAATGAATTTCTTTCTGGATTACTGGATAAGCCAATGTGCTTCACCATGGAGAAGCTTTTTAGTTTAGGACTTAATTTCCAGATTTTTACCTTAAACTAACAATAGATAGAATTTTCAAAAAATGTTTAGGAAGACAAGTCTTGGAAAGGAAACCATTTGACATACTGATTGTTCCTGCATTTCTCTGAGCTCCTCAATTATGTCGTATCAGTTGTATAACTCTTTAGTGCCTTCTAGTCCTAATCACATGTTGTACTAAGCAGAATGAAATGTATAGGCTTTCATTCTTTGAACTATCTTCTAGTTTCAACTCAAAATACTGATAAAAGGATAATTCTGATGCTTAACTGGTATATCTTATTACAGGGGGAAGATTCTTTTTAACGTGATTACTTACAAGTAATAGTTCCTCATCATGGCTGAACTATCACCTGAAGAAATTCAGCTGAGAGCCAACCAGGTCACTGATGAGGTGAATATTATAGGAAGCCACCTGGGATTACAGTACTTATCTACCAAGATTACAATATCTTTTAAAAATAAAGACAGTCGAGGGTATTGATTCTTCAAGGGTATAGCTGAATGTTTCAACCTGTCACTTTACTTGGTAAATACTGGAGTGAAGACTACTCCTGAAAGTAAGAATTAATTTAAACTTCTGAATTGTACAGCTACCTACTTGACTGAGTATTTATCACACAGTCCTGATTATTGAGACATTGCAGGCTGGGTACCTACACTAAACTTAATCGTGTTGATACTTCATGATTCTTTTTATTTAACTAAAATTCATTTGAATATATTTTCTCTTACAATGACTTTCCAATTGGATAATCAAAGTACTAGCAAGTACTAAAAAACAAGGGTTTACTAGCTACTGAAAATAAACTCTAGTATGCTGCCACTATGACTGTGTTATAAGGTGTATTACATAAGGACGGGCTGATGAACCTTTGTGTACTTGTTGCCTTACTGCAATAACTGGTAAAGACGACTTTCAGACACAGATACTTACTGTTAACATACTCATTTTAAAATTCTCTTTCTAGTCTTTGGAAAGCACAAGGAGGATTCTTGGCTTGGCCATTGAGGTAAGCAAAAGTGTTCTAATTCCTTGGGGATTTGTTAATTTAAGTGTAAGAAGCAGCATGTTAAATATCACAAAGTGATCTTAAATCACTTTTTTGTCTTTCTCAAACGTTTTTGACACACACTTCATTATTAGAAGTTGCTGCTCTAATTCATTAGTAGAGTTGGAATTACTTAAACCTAATGTTTTTCACACTATATAAAGTGAGATTACAAAAGGATCAATAACCTTTTTACCTGTTTTCTCTTAAGCAAGATGGCCTAGTCTCCAAATGCTGCAGATCAGTTACAAAAAGTCTTCTGTGATTGTCAGTTATGGCTTTTGCTGCTGCATCACTTTCTTCTCATAGTATCTTCTCTTTGTCTTTTAGCTCACTTTGCCTGTGAACAGTGTGAAAATGTCTTGCTTTGAGGAGGGTCGGGCTCAGTTGGGTGGGGTAGTAGAGTGTAGGGCTGCTTTTGGTTCTAAACAAAAGTAATTCTACATATGCCTTCTTACAGTCTCTTCATCAGTTTTAATTTTAAAGATAGTTTACATGATGAGGAAATTCTTGACACCCTTGTACATGACTTGAAACAAATCTGTTTCAGGTTTATCTAGATGACATTGTATGAGGAATCTATTCCTCTATACCGTTATGGCTTGTGTAAATATGGCCATTGTAAAAACAACTACAAGTTTTACTTTTGATACTGTAATTTCAAAAACATAGAGAGTATCCTGTTGGTAGGGAGTAAGATAAGTGGCTGATAGTCAGCTCTGGTAGACTTAACAAAGCTTAACTGGTTCAGCAAGATAATTTTGGTAGTACTTGGGTATGACATAGACAAATGGGAATCCTGAGACTAAGCAGCAATACCTTCCAAAGCTAATGTACAGATTTGTAGTGCAGAAGACTTGAGACAATTCATTGTCCGTGTAAGAACACTAAAAATAATCCGGTGAATAAGGACCCTAAGGTGTTTGGTCACCACTGCTTTAAAGCCTGTAATCACTATCCGCGTGGTAGCAGGCTGCTGTGGAGCTGAAGATGCTAGTGTTATCAGTAAGGTATTTGAATCAGCAGAGCCTAATGAATACCTCTCAAACACAAATGTTAAGAACGTGTAATGAGCCAACATAATTTCTCTTGGTATCATAATTTAGCTTCTATGAATCACCAAACTCCTGCCATAGACAATTCTATGCTGCCAGTTTACAGTAAAGCATGGGTGCAACTTGCATGCTAGACCCAAGACTCTGAGCCAGCAAAGAGCTGGTCTGTGGTATATTACCCACTGCTGATTTCTTTTGCCTGGTTCTAAAACTAGTAATGGGCTATTCTGTTCCTGATCTCTTCTGCTGCATTTTTAAGAACAGTTTTGCAGGCTTTGTTTTGCTTTCTTTTATTCTGTCTTCCAGAACTAAAGGCCTTGTCAACCCTATTGAAGGGTGCAGGCATAGAGAATGAACTGAATGCCACTTTTCAAAACAAGGCACAGCTAGGTTTACTTTTTAGCTTGACGTTGTCATAGTTCAGTCTGAGTATTACAATAAATTTTATTGTCTTGTTGTAATGTAAAAAAGCCCCCACAGAAACCCAACTAATTGAGATAGTGTCACAGGTGAGATTGTCAGTGTGACATAGGATCTAATTTGAAATTTAGCATAGCTTTACTACAGAAGTTATTCCTAGCACAATGTTTTATTATGAACTTGGTTGGCTTATTAAATTTACTGTAGAGAACTTCTGATTTTGCACTGCTGTATTGAAATCTGTTTTTACATCTGCAAATATATTTCTTTCCGCAGTCCCAGGATGTCGGTATCAAAACTATCACCATGCTCGATGAACAGGGAGGTGAGTTCTTCTTTATTCTTCCCTAACACTGAAAGTCCATTTTATGACTGTAAGAAAAAGGATTATCATTCAAGAGTTGTTCCTGGAACTAAAGGCTTGTTGAAGACTACTTATGTGAAAATGTGAATTGGTTATTTCCATGTGTTTGTGGTATTTAAGAGATTTAAAATAGTTGAGAGACCATGTTAGTTACAATGTAATACAGCTCTGCTACCGAAGCTGTTCCTTTCCACCATAGCGTGAATGTGACTGTCTGCATTCTAAAAGCAGCAACAGAAGGGCTGCTATAAGGATAGGGAAAATATTTTTAAGGTAGTGAACAAAACTTATCACTTCATATCTTTCTTAAAAAGAAAAAAAAAAATGAAAAATCCCGAAAAGCAAGAAGGCAAAAAAGTGTTAGTCTTGGTATAAAGACTAATTTATAGACTATATATAGACTATAAAGACTAATTTTATATTTCAGTATAAAAACTGAAACTGAAAGTTCCTGCTTGAAAGAAATGTTAATATCCCACCCCCACCTCCCCCCAGTCTGTGTTTATTCAGGCTACTTGTTTCTCTTCTAGAACAACTAAATCGCATAGAAGAAGGCATGGACCAGATAAATAAGGATATGAGAGAAGCTGAGAAGACACTGACAGAGCTCAACAAATGTTGTGGGCTCTGTGTCTGTCCTTGTAACAGGTCGGTTAAATTAGTACTTGGGTCTGAAGTTCTAGAATATTCCCTATAGCTACTGTACTGGGAGATGGTCTCTAATAAGAGCTAATAAAAAAATGCTGAATCTCTAGGAAAGTCGACTCTTGGTTTGTGGACGTGCAGCCTTTTAAAATTGTGTGAGTAGCTAAAGCTTGCTTGCATCTAACCATATACTGTGCCCCTTTTACTGTAAATATAGCTGCTACATAACATCCTGCACAACTGTGCCCTAATCTCCTTAAAGCTTGTATTTAGTAAATACTATTAATGTCTGTGCAGGTGTTACCAAATTGGACTGCAAATAGCTATGTGTAAGTGCCTGTCTGTTAGAAATTTGACTCCAAAAATTATTTTTTCACAAAAGTACTTTTGTACTAACTTAAAAGCAAGAAAACTTCTGTTTTGGAGAAGGAAGGTAATATTGATTCTCTAGGCTTTTAAAAAATGTTCATGCTTTAGGGAGGAAGAGAATAGGAGAACAGATGCTGGTGTCAAAGCTTTAATCTTTCACTAGTGACTACATAAATTCCTGCAGACCTGCTTCACAGTACCTTTATAACATCAGTGTTATGGGTACCATATGCAAGTCAGTTAAGAGTAATCTAATCTTTTTGTATGGCACTTGATTTGTACTTGTAAACAGCCTAAACAATGATCAAAAACTAGTCTTATAAGGAAAACAGTATTTATTTTTTGGGGGTATGCTAGGTTTATCTTTAAGCAGCAAAGTATCAAATTGATTTGTGTGAATTGGATGTGATGATAGTTCTTCCAAGTGAAGGAGAAATAGGTTATTTTAAGAGTGTGCCCACTGAAGTGAATAGTTTATGTGATTGTTCGTTTTTAGCTCTTTAGCATGAGCAAAAAAACCTTATCGTTCATCTGAGAGGTAGCAGAAATATAGGTTAATTCCTTGAAATAGCTGAGTCTGCTTATTCAACAGAATAATACTTTGAGGATCATCTAGGATAGATATGAATGTGGCTTCTAAGACTGAAAATCTTAGAGCTTTAGTACCTTGAAAAGGTAGATAGTACTGTCCTGACCTCTGGATAGGCACGCTTACTGCTTTATATTAGTTTTATCAAGCTGATGGACTTTGAGCATTCTGACACACTCAGTCTTTGTTTTCTGTAGTTGACAGTCTTATTTCACTGAAGCGAAGCAGGTTTTTGACACTGAGCAAGCTCAGAATTTGTGAACTCTTGTGGCACTCTTAATACACGGATAACAATAAAAGAAATAACGAGTTATGTACCAAAATGGGCAGTAATGTGCAGAAAAATCTACGAGATAAGTAGAGGGCAATGAAGAAGAAACTGAATGCCTTTCATACATCAATTTTTCTGTCAATGTCAATTATTTTTCAACCAGTTATCTCCAAAGCTTTTAATTCTTTCCAGAAAGCTAAATTAGAACATTTGCTGAATTAAATATTACTTTTACCATTTCTCCTAGGCTTAGATTACTTATAAAAGTTTTGTGAAAACACAGAATACTGGCGGTACTCTAATATGGTCTATGTACTAATAACAATTTACCTGTTTGCTGGTCTTTACTATTCATTCTTCTCCGTTTTGTCCTAACACTGACGCTTGCTTTCTAAAAATGAAGACTAGGATAAGAAGCTGTATTCACTTAACTGGTGAAAGCGGATTTTAGGACAAGGTCAGTCTTACTAGTGCAGATGTACATTTAACCAGCTGTCTGAAGTGATGCTTCTATTGGATTTGTGCTTGCATGTGCATGATGTCTGCCTGCAGGTCTCCTTGTGACTGATGTATTGTAATACTGACGTGAATAGAAAATGTCAGGTGCTGTAGAGTGTATTAGCTGTGGAAATGTTGAACAACTGCTTGAGCCCTTGCTGGTTTGACAAGTTGTATAAATTGCCTTATTCTTACAGAAATGAAACATGAGAAAAGTGAATGTATAGTAATTTGAAAAACAGCTCTTAAAAAAAAAAAATCAGGTGGTGAGAAGCTTGGTTTTTAACTGTGCTCTGTTTGAGCAACAATTCTGTTTCCAGCTGTCTACTTCAGATGCGCGAGTAGTTTTCAGGCCACTTGTTTTTGTTCAATAAATTCCTCACAGTTACCTCTGGCACCTAAGACTTTGCTAATCCAGAAGCCAAGCATATAAAGCTCTCCTGCTGTTGCAGCTTTAGTATGAATGAGATTAAAATATAATGATCAATCTAGTTGCAGTAAACCTAAAGAGATCTTTAAGCCTATGTACGTACAAGAAGCTCAAATTTAATAGTTTAGGTTTCTTTAGGGTTCTGCCAGGTGCAGCAGTTCCCTTATGAACTGAGAAATTATTCCATTTCTCCCCCTTTATGCATTCATACTAGATTACTTTTCATACAATCTGACCTATGAAATAACATTTCCCATTTTGATTACATAAATGCCAGAAGAATGAGGGGAATATTTCTTCATTACAGCTAATTTCATACCTCTTCATGTGTGAAATATCTGGGCTACTGAAAGGCACTACAGATAAAGGAATTGATTATCTGTATTTGTAAAGTTGGATGTAGTGAAAGACATTACAGATTTTCCTTCACAGGCTTTTAAAGAAAAGTGGCAATGGAGTCTGGATTATCTAGCTTAAAACTGAAAGTGCCAGCAAACAAGGTGAACGTGAGAATATTCTTCTCAAAATATGTTCTTTAGGTTCATGTGAACTGACCCAAATTTAGATCACTTAGCTTTCTGTTATATTTTCTTCCCTTCTTGCTTTTGTGGGTCTGTGATTCTTGAGATTGCTTCATGTCAGTGTGCTTTCTTTAATTTTTTTCTCTTCTAAATTACGTGGTAAAAGTGTAATGGTAAGTTGGTTTGTCACTTTAATGGAGTTAGTACAATTGAATTGCAGAATGAAGGAGCTATTTAAACATGATTGCTGTTATTTCATAATCAAAATTAACCTGAGAAACATTAACTTTAAAAAGAAGGACTTGGCAACAGAAAATGTTTGACAAAAGCCAGTAGAGATTAATGGTTTTCTGGCATAGTGTAGCTATTTGTATTTGAGGGAGTTTTTTCCTTCATTCCCACTTCTCTGACAAGTGACTAATAATGACTCTAGACTAACTCCTGTTGTAAATGCAAACTTACCTTATGACAGTGGAAGCTTTCCTGTTACTGTCATAAGCTTCCCCTCTTCTGGTAAAATATATTACTTTAAGGAAATTACTGTGCTTGTATTAAAGCTGGAGACCAAGTTAATCGTTGTCCCTAGAACAACTCAGTTATGTTTGTACTATCCTGATACAAGAAATTGTATTGTATAGATAAGGCTTTTCCTATACAAAATCTAATCTCTTTCAGGCATAAGACAAGTGTTTCTGAAAATACTAGATTAATACAGAACTCAGTCAGGAAGCCATATTTCAGATCTAGCAATTCAGTTTTCTTATTTTTACGGAGTAGGACGAAGAACTTTGAGGCTAGCAAGGCATACAGAGCAACCTGGGGAGATGGAATGGAGAACTCGGCAGATCATGTGATATCCATGCAACCAAGAAGTATAAATCAGCAGCAGCCTCAGACTTCTGGAGGACCAAGTGGTGGATATATTACAAGGTTTGCTTCTTCAAATTTCTCTATCAAATGCAGAAATCCTAAGTTACCAGTTGTCAGCCTCTTTCAGATGCTTTTTAGGTGAAGTTGCTATATAGTAAGTTTTTTAAATACTGCTTGGAGGAATTGTTACAGCTTGGAGAGGAGATGGCAGACACATGCGCTTTCAGTATTGTAGTGCTCATCTTACAGTTTCATTTTTTTTCATAATGGTGGTATTATCAGTCTGTTTCTGGATGTGAGGACTAGATCTTAGTGCTTGGTTATTGAGGGGACTGTTAAAAATATAAAGGACTTCTATTGTCATAAATTGAAACCTCCTGTCTTAAACTTCCTATGGTAGCTGTTATTTTAAATTCTAAGGCTATTTTTTTAATAGCTTAGCATCTTTTTTTGGTGGGCTGCTTGCTTGGAATACATGGGGCTTTAACAGGGGAAAAACCTACCTTGGCTTGAATATGTTGCCTGTTAGTTAACTGTGCAACAAACAATATCTGTTAAAGTAAATTTAGGGTAGGGAAAAGCAAGTTCTTGATTCTTGGAAAAATTGTCTTAATTGTTTGAACAGGATAACAAATGATGCCAGAGAAGATGAAATGGATGAAAATCTTGCTCAAGTGGGAAACATTCTTGGGAATTTGAAAAACATGGCTTTAGATATGGGAAATGAGATTGATGCCCAGAATAAACAAATAGACCGGATAAATGTAAAGGTAAGTGTCAAAGTTGTTCTCTGCCTTCATCTTAGAGGTTGTTACGGAGAAGTTATAAGAAATGGGCTCATTGTCCTATCTACTTGTATGTGTAGTAAATATGAGTTAAGATTATACCCATCCTGTAGGTTGCAGTGATTTGAATGAGAGATATCTTGGTGTTTGGGTATGTAACTGAAAATTCAAATGCTTCAGAGTTTTAGGAAACCTAAAAATGCAACATCGGTCACTCCTTACCCAGAAAGCAACTAAACTTGTTTGGATCAAAAGGGTAAACATTTATTGGAGGTATAACTGGGGGATTGGTGCTTGCAGGGAATCCTGTATGTGATAGGGAATAGGTGTTTTTAACAGTAGCAAGATTCTTCTGGAATTCCTAAGAAGTTACTATAATCATTGAATAGAAAATAAAACATAGGCAATTCATTGCCCTCATTCTCTTGGACAGGTTAATATTGGGGCTGGAAAGACTTTGGAATAATAGGCTTTGTAGATGCACAGGGACATGGTTAGTCCTCATCTGCACATGAAGCTAGTCATAGCCAGTAACATCTCTTATTTTATTTTTTTAATTTATTGCTTTAAAGATGAACATCCCAAAACAGATGAATTGTTACAAATATGTTTTGGAGTGTTTTCTTTCAGAGGGTAACTTAGTTGTATCTTTCAGAGGGAAATTAGTTGTATTTTAGAAATCCACATATTCTGAAATGAGTAGATATTCTTTTACAGGCATCCTAGTTAAAAAAGGAAATGAAAGCTTTAAGGAATAGTGTATAGTAAAGATTTAAAAAGCAGAATTGAACCAAATTGCTGTAAAATTATAGAATTAAGACAAAATGGGAAGTTAAAGATATCACCAAAATGCACGGTAGGGTTAAAAGCAAGAGGAACAATTTTCTCAACTATACAGAGCTAGTCTGACATAAATGCTGGTTGTACTTATGTCACAATCTCAATTTTGTTCAGTAATGTAGGGGTTGTGATATTAATAAGGCCAATCAATATGATATTATGGAGGATGCCTTGTCTTTCACTATTCCCTGAAACTGTGGATCTGAGATGATTATCAACTAAAAGAAGTCACATTTTAAAGAACATTAGAAAATTTAATCTATGTTTAAAATGAGGTGTGCAATTCTTACAGCTTAAAGTGGACTGAAAATTGCCTGTCAAATTAACTGCAAGTGTGAATTACTGGTTTTTGCAGTAGTGTTTCTGGTAGTTTCAAGCACCTGTTTTGGCTTGATGTTGTTTCATTTTAGTGGTCTGAATAAATCTTGCTGAGCAAGCCTTACTAACTATTAAAATAAGATGTAAACAAGTTAAAATTGCTTTACAGAACAGCAATAAAAATGAAAGTGCAATTCCTGGCTTTGAGACTGGCAACCTGTCTCAGAATGTTTAAATTAGCCCATTTTTGCTGATAACTGTGTTTAAATCTAGTGAACAGTGTGGAAACCAAATCAAAATGTTTAGGGTAAATCTCCAAAGGATGGTATCATATAAAGAAATAAAAAGCAGCATTAAGCTTGTCCTCAGAATAGAGTTGGTGCTGTTATTATTTAAAAACTTAAAAATTCCAACTCGGCTGGGAAATATATAGGCTTGACTGGGTGACTTTTGGTAGCCTACAGTGTTACATAGGACTCCTAGTCTGAATAAACCCCTGATAAAAGCTTATCTTACTGGTTTTTTTTTCTTAGAAGATCTAGTAGCTAGATCAGTGTGTTTCCAAAGTGTTAACAGGTTAGACACTCACTTTTCTAGATTCTTGCCCTTCCTCCAACCCTTGACCCAAAGGGCAGGAAGGAAAGAAGAGGAAGGAAGGGCTTGAAATGCCAATGTCCTTTTCCCAACCCATTGCAGTATGGAGGTGTGAAATGGCTAGTACTTGGCACAGGTAGAGCTCCTCAGGAGTCTCACTCCTCATGGTGAGGGCAGAGGCTAGTTTTATGCTTATTACCCCTCCTGCTCGTTACCCACTGCAGACTGGATAATCAGGGAATTACTTCGAAGCTCCTTATCATACCTTTCAGTAAAACTGTATTTTGACACTTGTTCAGCCTAGATGCTGTGGCTGACTTGATGCTTTATAATAGTAAAACAATAAAAAACAAAAATAAAGTGTTGTTCTTACAGATGCTATACTATTACGACACTAGGACACTGGAGGGTGTGTGGATAAAAACCAGGGATTTACACTAAGCAAAATAATTCTGACTTTATGCCCATAGGTCACCTTCAGTTTTGACTATTACTTCTAGTCCATAGCAATAAAGCTGCTCTGTAGAGGTTCTTAAGATGTCTGAACTCTTGGAGTGGGAATTTTTATCCCCTTGTGCTGTTAATATTCTTCCGGACTTGCTGAAGCAAGCTGCTGTATGTTTTGAGGGTCAGCTAAAGACTAAAAACTATTTGTCCTGATTTTGTTTCTGCCAAAATTGACAGCATATGCTGGCTGAGGTGGCACAGGGGGGTGGGGAATTACTTCCAACTTCTCTAAGTTGCTTGCCTTCTGTCTGACAAAACTATAATACCCTGTTGAATTTTTGAATTTTTGAAGTTTGAATTTTTAAATTGCTTTGCATGAAGTCTGCAAACAACCTATGAATTTCTCTTTCAGGCTGATACAAACAGGGAACGCATTGAGCAAGCCAACATCAGAGCCAAGAAACTAATTGACAATTAAAGTCTGCTGTCATTGTTCAATGACACTGTCTCTCCAGCTGCAAGCCACCATAGTCACGGATCTGTGAAACTTCTCCTATTCTGAAATAAGAGGGGCTGGGAAAAATGAAGCAGTACCCTTTCTATAGGGATTAATTTTCTTTCTTTTTTTATTGCTTCATGTAAATGTGGCCTTGACTCCAAGTAAGCAGCCAACATAATGTCTTCCTACTCATCTGCCTTCACTTTCTTTAAGCTGCTCAGGGCTAAAAGTGTTATGGCTTTGAGAATCTTCTTGCATGTTTTATTCCCCCTCCCAGTCTTTTTCCTGCACCCAAAATACAGTCCTTTATCGAAGCTGAACAAGCCGGGTAACCTGAATTCACAGTTGCGGAAAGTTGGAGAGGGCACTTTGCACTGTTTGAAATACCTCATAAGTTGGGTGTCTTCACTAAAATAGGGACTTGGTGAATATTGTCTGACTTTTATCTCTAGCAGGCTAACCATAGTTTTACAATATAAACCACATGATTGGTTTGGGGTTGAGTTTGTGGATTACAGCATTAGAGGCCCGCTACTTACTATTTGTGGGTTGAGGGCTTTAAAACGCTTCCTAAACACACAAACTTTAATGCAAAGATAACTGGAGGGGTACACAGGTTTCCATTTATTTACTGTAAATTGACATTGTTTTGGAGGCCATGACTAGGAAATCATGCTGTGTTATTCTGATAATTTGTTGTGTGTATATATACCTGATCTAAACCCCATGCACATGTGAGTAGAAGAAAATAAAACTGTCTCCCTAAGAATTTATTTAATGGAAAATTTTATGCCCCTCTTCTAAACATTAACTTTTAAGTGTTTGAATGATGCATCTTAACTGGAAGAAACTGAGTAGAAAAGCATGCAGCTTTCTCACATCCCATGTCAGCTTCTATTTTGGCCAGTTTTCACTGGAGTTCAGCTTCTGCCTTTCTCCAGTGCAAAATAATGACTGAGATCTGATGCAGAGTTTCTCAGCTGTGACTTCAGGGAAGCTTCTTAAACCTACTGAAAACAGAAGCTTATCATGAAAATTCTTTGTCACAAGTCTGGAGGAAGCAGTGCCTATTTAAGAACTGTATGCTAGTTCTAAATAAACTAGTTCTAAATAGATTCCTGACTGATTTATTATGGCAGACTTTGGGACTGGAAATTGGAAATACTACACATCCAAGTTGCTTGCAACTAAAATGTTACAGAGTTCTGTTGCAGAATAGAGGGGTTTCTGACGAGGTGAGGTAAAGCTTTCTTTCTAAGAAAACCATTTTGGTTTTACTGTAATAGAATCAGATTTATTCCCAGGATTTTCTTGACTCTTTTTTTGCAAGTAAATTGCAAGTGTAATTGTGTAAGACCTGTGTAATTTTAACTCCACCCAGCAACATATGCCTGTTTTAAAGGTGGAAATGCTGCTTTGGACTAACCTGTGATACTCAGTGTTGCATGGCAAAAGTCTTCAAACCAAATTGATTGGAGGAATCATTAAAAATAATAGCATTATGGGGTGGTTTTTTGAACAGTCCACAAGTATCCTGCAGCTGTTCATGAATCCCAGGGCTAGAGACATGACACTAATCTGCTGAAATGTAAAACAGTGTTAAGTGTTTTGTTTTTCTTAGTAGAAATACAATCAGTATTACTGGTATATTCTCAGTTCACTCCCAGGACAACTTGATATTTCAAGAAAGGAAAAACACAACAACAAAAAACCCAAAACAAAACCACAGAATGCCCCACAAACAACAACAAAAAAACCCACAAAAAATTGACCAAAGGATGGAGCTCTGCTGCATGTAAAAAATAGGCCAGTGGTAGACTGTATTATGTCAATAAGGTAAAGTCATTTTTAGGGATACTTCAGTAGTGTGTGTCTTTGCTTCTGTCTGGCTTCCAGTAATTGCTGGAAAGCTAATGAATTTTAAAAGCTCATTATCTACCCCATTAGTAATGAAGATTATGTGCTTAAAAACACAAATAGCAAAGTAGTACTTTTAGGAACATTGCAAGTGGTTGTTAGAAATTTACTATGCATGGGAAAGCACAGGGGATTTGTATGCTTTTTTTTTTCTTCCTTAGAAACTTCAGGTTAACTGAAGGAATATTTGCTGCTGGTTGTGAAAGCAAAGCATACATTTTTTAATTATGATTGTCTCCTGGAACAGAAGACTAAAGTGGTTACTATATTCTGCTTCCAACAGTGTAAACCTGCTCTGTAGCATCTGGACATTCCAAACATTAGAATGTTTTTCTCCCTTGCCATTACAAGTCCATGTTTGTGGCTGTCAGGAGGATGTTCTTGATTTCCCCAAGCTCTAACAACTAATTAGAATGTTGGCTGGTATATCAGAATCTTAATATTGCAATGAATACCACACAAGGAAATAATTTCTGAGACACTAAGCTTGAGTATTGGCAGAATATCAATACTATCTTCTGATTGCAGCAAGAGCCAAATCCATGAGGGGGTTGGTGCCTTTATGTTAGTGAACAACACAGTCTGCTTCTTGTATTGTCTTACTGTTGTCTATAGAATAGATGCTTAATTTCCATATCTATGGGATGGAATCAGCACTTGTACATCTTTGTATTTCTGAATGCTATTAAGAATGAAGGTTTACAGTTTCTGATTTTGATTGTTAAACTATGTTGTGCACAAAAAATACATACTTTTGTAACTGAATGTGTTTTAAAACTATTTTCTCTTAGAAATTTGTTTAGTTTCCTGTTCTTGAAAAACTTGGCAGAACTAGTTGCTACTATGCAACTGGCAACTTTGCCTTCTATTTTTATTTCACAGAAATCTTAATGCTAACAAAGGAATGGGTGTGGTTTGGAAGAGAGGAATATTTTTTTAACACTACTTTTCATCCTTGCATAATCAACATCACTTCAGACTATGAAATGTGTCCATCTCTGCTTTGAAAGACTGCGATTTGACATGGGACTATACTTCAGGTACTTCCAGTCAAGTATTGGTAACAGATGCCTGGGAAATAACTAGTCCAGTAGGTGAAAACTAATTATTTAACCTACTGCCAATGCAGTTTCACTTGTGAAGCAATTTAGAATAGTATTTTCTCTGATGCAATAGTATTTTCTCTGATGCTCAAGCCTCAGATCCCCCAAATGCTCTTAGCGGGGGATGAAGTGGGGGGAAATAGAGGCTTGTGTTGACTTGCAGCAGTTTAGACCTGCAGGAGAGAATAGTGGCATCTGTGAATGGCTTGGAAGAAGTACTACTTGTACAACTGTGGGGCTGCCTGGTATATTTCTACCAGCAACTAGGGGAAAAAAAATCAGGGACAGCTTGCATATGTAACCCTTCTGAGCAGGCAGCACATGTCGCATAGGTACACTTAAACCATGATAGTCGGTGAATTCAAGCTGGCCTACTCCTTGATGAGAGATGAGTTAAGCCTCTCAGCACAGGGGTAGCTACAGCATGGACTGCAGCACATGCTGCTTCTGCAGTAACTTGTGGAACTCTTCCCTCTGTGAAGGCTATATGGTGAAACAACTTGCTGTTTACACAGTGCAGTGACTTGCAGTTGCCAGTTCACCTTTGCTGCACTTGAAACAGCAATGCACTATCTAAACGTTGATTGAATAAATGGATTAAAAGTGTGTCTTACTGCAATGGAAAATTGGAGAGCAAGTGAGAGACAAAATACATGAATGATTTATATTATTAACTAGGGCAACATTTTCTATCTCAATTCAAAAACTAAAAAGCTGCAAGTATAATTGTGCATGGAAATAAAATTGTTTTATAGTGCCACTTCTAGAGTGGGTGTGGTGAAAAGGGAAAACTGAAAAACACAATATAAAACTACAAATAGATTATGTGTAGGGTTGAAATTTACAGAACAGTGTGCTAAGTGACTTGGTAACAGTAGTTTATTCTATGACCTAAAAACATGTGAGGGTGTCAGACAGCTTTTTTTTTCCTGAAACAGAAATATTCTTCCTCAGTTCTGAAACAAACTTGGCTAATCAAGGACTAACTCAGCACCACTCAGTATTTTGCACAATGTTTTCTCCCTTTTTGCTTTACAAAATTTTTCATAGCTGTTGTAACTCCAAGGTAGCAAAGGAGCCTAAAAGAGTAATTGAAAGGTTTATAAAGGTACTAACTGTATACATAAACAAGAGAAATGTTGAATTACTATCTCAAATTTTTCCAACAGCAGTAAGAATTTTTAATAGCAATGTGAACTTAATAATTTTTAAATGTTCTAATTTACTATCTCTTCTTACACATCTTTGAATAGACAGAAGAGTCCTGATAAAGAAATGTTAAATGTGAGAGAAGCAGCATCTGAGCATAAAATATTTCCAGTTAAAAAAACCAAAACCACAGCATTGCCAAGTACATACATATCGATGATAGACCGCTCCTTTGTAGTTGGCAAGTTGCTCCTTTCTCATGCAAAGGGAGAATCTGTGAACTGAGGGGCTTTGTTCTGTGGATGTCTCCTGCATGGCATATCTCTATGGCGGGGGCGGGAAGCTAATACTTCAAATGAGATTTAGGTATCAAAGGGAAGGAGCTGAACTTAAAATAAGCCTGAGGCTTTAAACTATACACTGCTGAATTTTCACGTCATAATCTGTGGAGTGTAATATATGAAGCTGAACAGATTTCTGACTATACATGGCCTTGCATTATGGTAACATACAGGTTCTGTTCTTAAAGCTCTCCCCTCGTATGTCTTGAAAAACAAAGTAGCCTAGTAAACACTGACTGCTGTCAGCAACCTCTTACAGGAAGATGGATTTTTTTTTCATAAAGTAACACCTGGAATGGTGGTTCTTAGGTAAAACTGGTTCCCTGTTTAATGATGGATCTCACTCATCCTTTGAATAAGGAGCCAATGTTCCCCAAAACACTCTTATAGTAGGTATTACTGAGTAAGAATTGAAGACAGACATTGACAGGGTCAGGGAACTTGATACCTCTTCTGAGCATCTTATAAAAGAATCCCTAATTGCTAATCTTAACTATAGTTATTACATTGAGGAAAAAGAGTGGCACAGAGGCCAGTTTTTCTTAACTGCAGATGGTGTAAGACATTGAATACTTGATGATTATACCAGCAACTTTAAGGAGTTTGCTGTCTAAATGATGTTTGTGTCTGACGTAGGAAAACTTAAGTATACAGCAGTAGTTAATGTATGATTACCTGTAAGACAGTCTCATTAGGAACAGATGCAGCCATGCTTATCTTGCCAAGAAGAGCACTTCGTACAGGTCCTACCTCACTGTTTTGCGTGTGCAGTACATATTAACTGAATTGCTACCACAGTGTTGACATTCTTAAATCCTCTGCATTCTCAAAGCAGTTGAACTATAGCTGTTGCCAACAACTGATGGAACCAAGTACCTAAGTGATGGCTTTCAGTGATAGCTTAGTACTACTTGTTAAAGTGACAACAGCAGCAGTTACACCAAATAAACTTGAACTGTGTTTTTTTTAAAAAATTATTTACTAAAATAAACAAGTACATTTTCCTTTTCAGTATAAGTTACATAATTGCATACATTTTTAGCTCTTTCTAGGTGCTTCTGGTAATAAGGCGGCAGCAGCAGGCAGCTAATGACCAAAACTGTCAGCATTGCTCGGTACATGAGGAGTCAGTGCAAGGTTGTTATATTTTCCAGCAATACATATGTTTACTGAATACAGTGAAGGTGAACCTCATTTTTATTTGATACAGCTCAAGCAGAAGTGGACTCTAGTGCAATTCTTGCTTATGGGAAAAGAAAGCCTGTACAGTAAAATATGAAAGATGCTCAAACCATGATTTCTTTACTGGAAGCAGTTAATAAAACACTTAACTTACCTATGACTATTTGTGCTTCATAAAAAAAAAAACCCTTATACAGGTAATAAACTAAAACCTCATCTGTAAAAGTTCTTCTCTGTAGAATAGTGCTCACTGCAAGACATAAGATGTTTCAGATCTGCTTTAGTGGTCAAATCCATGTGTTATGACGGAAAAATGTTTCCAGCAGAAATAACCCTCTTAAAACAGCCAGCTTCCTGACAAAAGGAAACTGGCAACTTTGAAATACTCATTCCCTTTCTCTGTTAAAGAACAAGCCCTGACAAAGGAGAACATGTGTTAAAAGCTATAGTGGCACAAAAATCAAAACTGGCCCCTGGGCAGGTTCATCAGTTCAATACCCATGTTCTCTAGTTCAAGTTTATTCAACGTGGCCTTAACGGACCATATCAGACTACTAGAGGAGTACACTGATCACCTCTTCCATCAGTCTTGGTTTAAGTCAGTGAAGCATAACGATCATGCAAACTTCTTCTTTGTAGCTGTAAATCGTTCCATGTACTGCAAAGAAAACAAAAAAAAGTTAAGATTCAGAAATTAATACAAGATTCACTATTGAAAGCAGCTAAGGGTCTGCTCTTAGACTCAAAAGGATTCTGCATTTAAAGTATATTTGCATTTCGCAGACACAACTATTACAGTTTTAATTAAAAATAACTACAAACAAAAAATTCAGATTAATATTCTAGAAAGTCCTTCCAGTGAACAGTCAGATTTCAAGTGTTAAGGATGAACTAACGTTAAACAGTTAAGAGTGCTGCATAGTGGGAAGTATCTGTTATTTTTTTGTCCTATCAAAGTGAAGACTTACACCTTCACATACCTGTCATCATTAGCTACCCTTCAAAAGATGCTGATGAAAGAACACTGATCCTCAATCCTATGAGAAAGTTAATCTTTGAAGAACTCTTGAAATTCTTTTCAGAGGTTAGTTACGAATCCAGTACCAGCAACAATACCAGTAGACTGTACTTTTTTTCACCAGCATAAAAGCTTAGTGTTGTGAGAAGGTACTGGGTAAGGGCTTCACCAGAAGCTCCATTACAAAAAAACAAAACACAAAAACAACAAAAAAAAGACACAAACCTTGTCATAACCTTCCAGTTCTCTGAGTTTCTTGATTTCAAAGAGGTTACCTTCTACTGCAAGCAGTGAGATCTGGGAATCACTGAGGATACTTTGAGGAAGCATGCTGAGTTCTAGACAGTTTTCTTCTAAACGCAAGACTTTGAGGCGTGGACAGTGGGAGATCTGCACTGAGATCTGGGAAATCTGGTAGAAATAAAAAAAAAAAGAAATGGGATTAAAATGTTAGTGATCCATGATTACTTAAAGTGATTTGTGTTTCAGACTAGTATGAAACAATTACCATGTTGTAAATATAAACCACACTAATAGCAACTACTTTACAATGCATAAGCAACAATGATAATGGTCAAAAAATCCAAGTAACTTCTTTTTCTTCCATTACAGGCAGCATACACATCTGTTTATCAGATTCCTACTCAAGAACTGTTCGAGTAATTTTTTGTATGATTGAATTCAGGATTTGTTAGTTAGTCAAAGCAGGCAGTTGGATGTATCAATACACAAATTCTAGTTAGGATCCCTCAATTCTGTTGCGTCCAGCAGGTGTCTTTTAGCTAAAAAGTTTTGGTAGTCTCAGCTTATGTTCTATGGATGTACTAAGTCCAAGATAAACCATGTCGTACATGAACATGTCCATAATATCTCAGTTACCAGACCTGATTCTGGTTCAAATTGAGCTCAATAGCCTGCAAGTCTCCCACGGTGTCAGGTACGTTTTGGATTTGGTTTTTGGAAAGATCTACCACATCCAAGTGGCGAAGACCACAGAGTTGTGTAGGCACAGTCTGAAGCTGGTTTCCAGAAAGGGTCAGAGTTTTGAGAGCCGAAAGTTGTCCAAATGCAGCCGGTAGCTGTCTCAAGTGATTGCCATTCAAGTGTAGTGTTTCCAGTTTTTTCAGTTTACACAGCTCTTCAGGTAAAGCAGCTAGAAATAAATGACAGAACAAAGAGATTACCTAAACAAAAACCAGTAAAAAGTTCATACCCATTTAGGTCAAGTAAGCTTCTGCACAGAAGACAGCACTATATTACGGTAATTTCTCACAGGATTCCTCCCCATTCTCCAATAAAGGCACAGATCCCTGCACAGAAACTTAAGCCCACTAATAACACATGCTTTTTAACCATCTTCCATAAATATTTAAAAAATAATCTGCAGACAAGCCAGACTTTGCCTTTTCCATAGGCTGAAAATACTACTCTGAGAGGATTTTAGACTATCAGTTGTACTCCTTACTAACCACTTTGCCAATGTATTCTATGATATTTGAAGTATCACACAATTCACAGCTTCAGGTCTACTGCAACCCTTTAAAGGTATTACTCAACTCACTCAAAACTAAGTTCTCATACTTAGTATCATGTCCTAGCATATAAGCCTTACCACATAAGCTCTGCCAGTGTTCATTCATCCCTCATTCTACCTACACACATGTATAACCTGTAGCACCCCTTGAGTTTCACTATAGAGTCACAAGAGGTTTGTAAATTACATTTGTTTTTCAAAAAGGCAGATAATACATAATTAACGCATAAAAAAGTTTTTTCACCTCATCCTAATTTTTCCATAAAGTTGGACATTTGTCCAATAGAAACCGTAACAACCACTGAATGGCCAGCAACATTTTCTACAGATAATCTTCATTACCTATTCTCTATGCAAGCACTAAGCCACCTGACACTGTTAAAGCTTCAGATCAGAGAAGTCACAGCACGGAAACGTTTTAGGGTTTTAAGTACTTACGTGTCATTGTAAAACTGATAATACAAATAAGTTGGCAACTACGTTTGAAGAATTTATGGGTTTGCTTTTTTTTTTTCCTGTACATGAATTCCAAAGATTTCAGTTTAGGTGACTAAACTCCCCATTTACATCCTGTGAGAGTTACATCATTAAATTTAATTTCTGATCAGAGAAGTCAGGTTATTATTTTAAAAATCTGTGGAGATATTAATTAGCAGGCATACTCAGTTTGTTGTTGTTTAGAACAAGGCTCTTCAAAAAGGAAAATTTTCCAATGAGAGGTGGCAAGAGCTCTATTTTGTTGTTTGACAAGTCTATTGTCCTTAAGTTGCTTGTTAGCTTCTGCAGATCTTCAGGAAACTATGGGGGAGAAAAAAGATACAGCATTTAAATAATTGATACAGCTTCAAATGTTCAAGTTACACAGCTTAAAATTGTAAGTGAAATTTGTATCACTGTTACCTACTGTCATATGTATCACAATGTCGAGTCACCACAATGTGCAACTAAGTTGGCAAATCTGCTTAATACATATTTTTAGAAATATTTTTTCATCTGAGGAAGGGAAAAAGGATATAAAGGAGACAGTCTAACATATAGGAAGAGTAGGTTTTAATTCAAAGAATTTAAGTTAAAAAGGGAGAAGGAAGAAACACGGGCTTATGTTTCAGTCCTTTTGTGTGTTTCTCTTAAACGTACCTGTCATTTAAAAATATTCTACAGCTAGTTAACAACTCTGTATTTTAACAGAGTGTGATTGGGAAATTTTTCTCTTGCTTTCCTTTTTAAATAATTATGTAAACCATTTTCCTTATTCTTATTTACATCCTGTTCCACTTTAATCTGCACTTGGCACTAAACTGAAAAAAAGAAAAACCTTGCAATCACCCTCAGCAAGTCCTGGTCAACACACCAGTGGTTTTGATTCTCTCTTGGTTTAGCAGAGGAAAAGTGAAGAGAGAAGGTAGGACAGTGGAAGAAGATACTTTTAGAAAAGTCATGGAAAATTACTGCAATATATTTGGGCTATCCTGTGAATTGTTACATGACTTATGGTTCCAAGACATTCTGCGTTTTTCTGCAGTTGAGTCAAAGTCAAGACCGTTTCCGATACAATAAATTTCAAGATGCTTGCAGCCCAGTGAACAGCTGTACAGACTATTTATATGACTACAATTAAATGCAACATAACTATCTAAATGTAACAAATTGTGGAGTATCTTTCTAGGTAACAATACAGTTATAAAATTTACATTTTCTCCCCTCAAGTTTACAGCCCTTTTTTAAAAAGCACAACATCATAACTAGTACTTCTTGAACATGCATGCACTCTAAAGTATAAGCTCATAAGCATAGAAATGCCCTGACAGACAAATACTCAATCAGATGACAGTGCAAGCAAAAACCTGCTCTGCAGAAAGGAAAAAAAAAAAATCTTGAAATAACATTATCCATCACTATTTATGAGAAATACACGTACGCATTGCATTATGACAATGAGGTGAGAATTTTCTCCAAAAGCGCCAGTCATGCACACAAACAGCCACGTTTCCACTACAGTTCCATTACCTCTGTAAGTCCCTTTCCCGTTAGCTGAAACACACCAGTTTTCTGTGCTGTCTCCAGGTGAGCTTTTAATGCACTATTTCCCATCCTAACAGTTTTCTGTCAAGTGTACAGACTTGGAGTGATAGTCTCAGCCACTTTCTCTCAGTTATTCCGCCCTAGAGAAGTGCAATCCAAGGTCTCTGTGACAAAGCAAATGTAAAAAGTCATTTTACGTATACCATCTTCAACACTACAAGCATTTCAACGTACTAAAGTGTTTCACTGCTGCATTTTCATCTCCCTCATAATTAAAAAATATAAAACTTAAAAATATTTCCCTAGGTTAAGGTGCCTTCGTTATAGCAGTTTGAATATTTAAATGATGCAACAAGTCTAGTTAAAACTAAGTGGAAAAATTGCATACTTTCCACATTTCGCACCTTTCAGGGCCCAGCCAGTGAAAAAGATTCTGTGAAAAGATTCTCCATGGAGACTGGCCGTGATTTTAGTGGTATCTACCAGCACTGACCTGCTGACCAAACTACAGTTTTATTTGCTTATTTGGAAACATTTGTTTCATTTAGAGACTTGGCTCCTTTGCTACGACATCCGTCTCCCGTAACTCCAGCAGGGTTTAATCCTCAAGACAAACTACGCCGGGTTACTGGCCGAGGGATTAGTGTCAGGTCTGTAGCCGGGAGGTGGGGAACAAACCCCATTACAGCACGTAAACAGCCAGGATGAGGAGCCCAAGAAGCACTCCCTCCCGCGACGGCTAGAAGCGGGTCAGCAAGACCCTCGGCAAGGGGCGAAGCCAGCAACAACCCGCTGCAGGCCCCGGTTCACCCGCCTCAACCCCGCCCCTGCCCCACCGCGGCCGCTTGGCCCTCGCCCCGGCCTCGCCACCGCCGGGATCTCTGGCGGGGTCAGCCCGGCCCAGCCCGACCCGGTCCAACCCACCTGTACAGTCGCATACACACCGACACTCCACGGCGGCGGAGGCCCTCCCGCACCCTCCCCCGCGCTCCAGCTCTGCCTCCACCCTTCCAGAACGGACGCTCCGAAAGCACTTACCGGCTTCCCCGGAACCAGACGCGTGTCATTCTTCACCCCTTTCCTGTCACACCCAACATGGCGGCCACTCTGCGGCCATGAATACCACCATCCGCCCGGGCTCCTGGGACACCCAACATGGCGGAGCGCCGCCGCCCTGCTTCTGTAGCGACGGCAGCCGGCAGATCCAGGCCCCGCGGGGCGGTCAGGCCGCTGTACGTGCCAGTGTCGCTGAACTGGTGGCGATACGCGAGGGGCGGAGAGGAGCGGAGCAGCGCTGGGGCCTCTTACCGCCCCTGGGAGCTGGGGCAGCCCACGGCGGCGGCCACCTTGCTGGCGCGGTGCCTGGCGGTGGGCGTCGTGAGCCAGGTAAGGGCCGGCGGGGGGGCCTGGAGGAGGGCCGCGCTGGAGGTGGTTGCGCAAGCTGGCGGCGGCGGGGAAGACGGCGGCTTTAACAAAAGCTGCCTGTGCCGGAGGTTTTGGGGAAGCCGCGGCTCGGGGGCTGTGTCGCAGCTCTTCCCTTTCCCTCTGTGCCCGTCCTTCGAGTGCATGTCTCCCGACGGCAGGTGCGGTGCCTCACGCTCAACCGTCGGCTGGACAGGCCTGTGCTTTGGTGCCTTGTCCGCTACGGTGCCGGTTCCTGTCTCGGAATAGGATCGCGTTGCAAACGCTCAGCCGTGTCCCTGTTTGTGTAAATGCTTGTTAATCTGAGAGGCAGAGAAGTTCTTCCCTTGATTGTGGGACCTCTCACGTTCTTGGCTGATGGCAACTTTCCTTGCTAGGGAATAACTGTACCTCCTGGCGGGTATTTTTCTGGAGCGGAGACATGAGGGGTTTTTTATGCCCTCTAGTGCGTTCCAGCAGCATGTGAGCCAGTATCATTGAGAGTGCTCTCATACTGCCTTTTATGAAATTTTATTTTCACTCCTGTTCCATTTTCCCCAAATAATGCATGTATTTTACGAGTTATTCGGATGCAATTTACTGTATTGCATAGTACAAGAGAGTAACAGTAACTTTAGACTATTAAAAGCCAGTCTTGAGAATTTGTTCAATACGTTCTTGTTGCTGCTGATTGCATTTTTTCCCATTATTTTCCTTTCACAGGAGGCATTGGATTTAAACTGTAGAAAACCCTCATGCTTTGTGAAATTCTCAGAGATGGAAAAAATGGCAAACATTCAAGCTGAAATCAATGAGGTATAGCCTTTACTGTTGTCAGTGTACACTCAACACTTCAATACTTAGAGCTAATACATGTCACCTGATGAGGTGTCAGACTGATGTGTGTTAATGTTTCATGTTTTAGGTTTTTTTTAACAGTTTACCAGGTGGCACTTTTTCGCCAGTGGACTGAGTTGTCATAAAGACAAGAACAATATTATGAAGCTACATTTTTCAGTATAACTGGAAAGGCGCAGCAGCTTGCATCTTTGACTGAAGTGTTACCTGAAGTTCCCTGAAGAAACTGAAGAACAAATAATTCATAGTTTACTTACACTTACAAAAATGCATTTCTTTATAGGCAACTAGACCATTTTATTGGTTAGCAAGAGAGAACTTCAGTTGCTTCCTACTACCTGAGTTGGCTGTTGGCCCACTGAGCAGTTGTTAGCTGGTACAAAAACTGTGTTTATTAAATTGCACAATGCAGGCTCCAGCACCTGCAAAGCCTTACTGCAAAGCAGCATGACAAATTCACCATTTACTTTTTGGAGAATGAGTTCAACAACCATCATCATCCTATATTGACCGGCAGAAGGAACAAACAGTTTACAGCTCCCAGGAAGGTGGCTGCTTAGTCTCCTTTGCTGGAAGGTTTCACGTGCAAAATACTCTCTGTGACTAATGTTCAATATGCTATGAGTGAAGCAGGTTTATTTTTGTCCTCTTAATGATCAAAAAAAGCAAAGCAACAATTCTCTGTGCGTCTTGAGAGACTGATATGTCATCCCCTTCTGTACTTTCCTCCATCTTCTCTTGTCTAGTCAAAAATGACTACAACTCTTTCAGCCCCAAGAAGGTATCTGCTGCTCTTGTACTGGTTTATCATTGGAAAGAATTAAAGCTAGGAGGTTCATCTGAGACAGCTTCTCCCACAGCTAAAAAAAACCCCAATCTGCCAGAAGAAGGAGACTTTGGGCTGAGAGAGTTCTTGAGTAGAATATAGACTACTTTGTAGGAGATGTGAGTTTCTGTGGTTTAGGAATGAATTGCAGGATCTGTCTTTTCCAGCCCAAATTCCCAATAAATCACCAACTACTTTAGTTGGGTTTGGTTTTTTTTCATTTTCCTATTGACCAAAAAAGCCCCACCTAGTAATAGAAACACCTAAGAGAGCATGGTAGCATGCTGTCATGCAAATGCTCACTCTCACACACACATACACACTCTCCCGCCCTCCTTCTTTCTCCCTTTTTACTTCCTCCACCACCCCAAGAGGGTCAACAACATTTGGGTAAGTATATTAAAACTGCATTTTAATTTGATGTTCTTATTTTTGCAGAAGAAGCTGAAAACTGAAATTCTACAGTTGGAGAAGGAGACAGCAGACATTGCTCACCCTTTTTACCTAAGTAAGTGCAGTTGTACCCTAGGAAAAAAAAGAGTGTTAAATGACTTCATCGGCAGATTAATGTTTCATCTGTCTAAGTACGTGACAATTCTAGAAGTTATTGCAGCTGTCTCCACTGGATAGCTTGTTAGAGGTTGCAGGTGTTTTATTAGCCCCTAAAGATTGCTTCCATACTATTTAAACTTGCATTCTCCACTGTCTCAGTAGAAGCTCTGTTCCTAACTCATTCTCCAAAAAAGTTGTGATTGTGCATGGTCAGCTCCCCAGGGTCAGTGGCTCATCAGGAGTTCTGAGATCATCAGTAACCTGATTTGCTTCCCTTGGCCTGCATGCTACTTTGCTGTTTTTCTAGTAACTTGCTGTATTTCTACTGCATCTGTATGCCCCTAAAATTAGTTGGATTTTTATTTTAGTATTTTGGGAGCATATGTATTCAATTCTTTTTTTATTTCACACTTTTTCCCACAATTTGATGGATACTTAAAAACATTCTAGCTTGTTACTGCTGTGTTAGCCTAGTGAAATATATTGTAATATGTCAATGCTATGGTATAATTTAAGAAGTTGGTTTCATCTCGGAGATAGTTTACTTAAAACCATAGATAATGTAAAACAATTAACAAAGCTGTATCTCTAAAAGGTAAGTATGACCACTTTGAGATGCATGCTGATATGAAGTCCCGTATACTCCAACAAAATATAAACTTTCCAGTGCAGTAGATCAGGCTTTTTCTTTCTGTCTTTCTCCAGAAGAAATTTAGCTCTTGTTTTAGCACGACAGTAGTTTCAACTTTGCAATTTTCTTTTATAGGCAAAAAATGTGATATTTTGCAAGATATGAACAGACACTTGGAAGCTGTACTGAAAGAGAAGAGAGCTCTTAGGAAGAGGTTGATAAAGCCCAGATGTCAAGACAGCCTGCCTATTGAGGCTACTTTCCACAAGTAGGCATATAGAAAGTAATTGTTCTTTCTTTGCGTAAGTCCAAAGTAATTTGAACTAATAGGCAGTAAATGTCACATGCTTTCATTCACTTTTCCATTGAGAAGAATAGAAATAAAAAGTGGTAGCAGAACCACAGCTAAAAGCTAGTAGTTTACTCATTGCTAGATTCATAGAAAGGTAGTGATACATATTTTTATTAATACTTGCTAGGTTATTGGTCTGTTTTTCTGAATATTACACAACAATTTGTGATACATTGTTTTAAACAAATGTGTTAAATGCTTGCTTCATTATGCTTCTTCATAGGTAGGAATTGTTACTTTAGCATTTGATGTCTTCCTTACACAGTACTTGTTTTAAAAATACAGTCCTTCTCATGGTCTAAAAATCTAGTCCAGTTACTGAAAAAGTGCATATTTACTTCTGCAGTTTCTGCCCTACTTGTTGCTGAGAGTCATAAAAGAAGTGTAATTGCAGATAAATTAATTAAATGGTTAAGAACTCACATAAAACTGGAGGACCAAGAAAACCCACAGGGGAAAGAAATAAGAGCTTGGAAGTATTAAATCCTCATTGTTTTGCACAACTTCTGACTAGGGAGCTCATTCTTGGTTACAGATACATAGTAGAGTTGTTGGCTGAGGCTGTGAATTTCATTGAGAAGCTTGAAAGCCATTTGCAGACCATAAGAAGCATCCCTCAGATTCCAAATGTCATGAAGAATATGGTGAGTAGCAAAAGAACTGTCTCCCGCAGCATTAAGAATTCAATGCTGTTTTGTTCCTTAGGCTATTTTTTGCGTCCTGCGAGAATTACAGGATGTATAGAGATGAAATCCAACTCTTTTCTGCTTCAGGACACTGCTTTGACAAAAACAGAGGTGCTCTTGATGGAGTTGGAGGAGCTGGCAGAACAAATACTGAAGTGGAGAGAAGTGCAAAAAGAAGTATACTCTGACAGCATCTGCAATACTGCTGAATTGGACTTTGGCTTGTCTTTAACATAACAAATCCTTTTCCTCAAATGATGCGTATTCAAAGAACTACATTTTATGGTCTGCTGTGAAAACTACAACATAGTTGTGCTTTGATCCAACAGGGACGTTGTAGGTAGTTTTTATTTCTGTTCTGATGTAACAGTTCTCCAACTATTAAAAGGAAGATAAAACAGACAATGAGCAGTAGCTTATAGGAAGACGGACTACAGAGAAGACTGTTAAGGGGTTCCATTTTGAAATAGGATTCCCTTGGAGCCTGTATCTTCAATGCAAATTTGTTGGGATATTTCTCGTGCACTTGCTATAGTGTCTGTATTCATTTTTATAAGCATCTTGTAATACACTGTGTTTTGTATGTCAGTATAAAATGTCAATAAAAGTACTAGATTTCAAGAGCTCAGGCTCTTGCTTTTTATTTTGTTATAAAGTCCTGTAATTAAAAGAACAGTGCAAAGTCTTAGGTCACACACACACAGAATCACACAGAATCATTAAGGTTGGAAAAGACCTTTAAGATCATCAAGTCCAACCATCAACCTAACACCACCATGTCCTGAAGTGCCACGTCCACACATTTTTAAGGTCCTAGCTTATGCTTCCATAGCAGTTCCAACCAAGAAATTAAACTAGTTTTAAGTTACAATTTATTATAGCTATGATATGGTTGTGTGGGAAAGCAGGGAATGGATGCGGTGATGTATGACAGATCTACTGATTTGCAAACCACCTTTCTATGACAGTGATAAATATATTCTTCAGTCTCTCCTTTTCTGTTACTTGCCCCTCATCTTCAGTGCCCCCCTTAGACTAAAAGTCTTGTTCCATGAGTATGTCTGACAATTTAGCAAAAGCATTGCTTGTTCAGTTTGTAGCCTTAGTGACTTTTTATGTCGTGGAAATATTTGTTGGTAAAATGTCACTGGCCTGACATCTGTAAACCAGGACAGTTGGTTGTCTTTGGTGGTTGTCCGGTTTTGTATTCAGGATACAGAGCAAACTGGTAGTGGTGCAGATGTATTCCTTTCTACTGTTGTATCGTTTTTGTTCTCTGAATTCTTCATACATCCAACCTGTTGATTTCTATTTCTGAAAATAAGAGCCCTTTATTTTTTTAAAGTAACCACTAGGTGGCTCAGTGCAACACAATTTTCACTAGTTTATTTGATTCGTGCATAAAAACTTAAAGTAGAATTAAGGAAGAAATCTTTAGTTCTCTGTTGAGCACACTTTGATCTGACTTACTTGTAATTGGTCTACTCTATATTTGAAACTTTCTGAGAATCCCATTTAAACGTTTGTATATGACATCGTTCTGCTGGGTGTGATGACAAGGAATATGGCTTAACAATTCTCTGGTAGCTGATGTTGAGAAAAGTTAAGAGGATAGAAACAACTTGGATTAAGTCAAGCAGAATATCAGTAGACAGTGTCTGAGAATATAAACTGGCTTTCAAGTCCCATAAACTTTAACATGATCTTTGTGTGAACACTTGCTGTATGTCATTGCAGGATTTGAGTCTGAAGTCCCACATCACTGTCATTTCAGGTGTGGAAACGAAATCTTCCACACAATTGCAGAGGAGCTGGCACTTTTACTGAAAGTGCTTTGCACGTTCTGTGAAATGGGAAGAAACAGAATCCAAACTTTTGGAATCCTAGTCCTGCGCCTCTATCACAGGCTTAACATCTGTCTCACATCATTGTCTTACAGTGATGCTTTAGGTCAGGCAAATTAAAGCTGTTGTAATTTAATGCTTCCAGAAATAGGATGAACACATTTCTAGTTAGTTTCTTCATTAGAATTCCTTGAAATGAAGATAAATATGTATTTTAGCCATGTCCCAAAGAGTCAAGCATATTTTCTTCTTTTACTGTATCCATTAATGGAGAGTTGACTGTGGAGTTGGTAGAGTTTTTAGCTAATACCATTTGCCATTGCCCTACCAATTCATTCTTTAGCATGGTTAAAAGGATAAATCTATCGAAGTAAACAGTGATCACAGCTTGTAGGTATTCATTTTAGCATTTCTGTGATGGGTCATGAATTATGAAAAGTGTTGGTTCTGAAGGATTCATCCCATACTTTAATCTGGAAGGTTGCTGTATTGTAGTATCTTTTTCATTTGGATTTGATGCATCTGGATCTTACAGCAAATTGTCTTATAAGGAGAATTATACTTAAAAGTGCAAACAAATAGTACAGTTAAAAGGCAATTTAAACAGAAGATGTTTAAATGGACTGTAAAACACTCCTGTATGATACTCAGATATGGCTCAGAGTTTCTCATATTTTGAAATGCGAAACCAGAAAAAGTACAGTTAAAAATGAGTAACAACACTGGCAAAAAACAAACAGGAATTGTCTGTTGAGCCTGGCATTTTGTTTATGTGTGAAGCCAAGGCTGCTTCCTCTCACAGCTTCACAATAATGTTGGTAGTTGACAAGGACAATGCTCTAAAAGCAATTTATTAAACTTCTGGTGATTTTTATGCTACTCTAAGTGCAAGACCTCTATCAATGCAACAGATTGACATTGATTTCACTTACAGTTCTTTGGAAGTTTCAAAGTTTTATTTTGCACAGGAGGCTTTTGAAAGGATTTAAGACAGCTGAGAGCTTTCCATTAGCTCTAGCAAGGAAGGGATACTTACCTTCCTTAAATTACTGTTGAATTAATTAAATACAGAGTGCTTTGCGCTTCAAACACTGCTGGTTTTCTGATTGCCTGCATTGTTACTAGGAAAAGAAATGGGGGCAAATGTATGTAGGAATAGGCTGGCAGTTCTTTACCCCTGGAACAAATTGGTTTCTTTTGGGTAGTCCCTAGTGAGTGTCACCTCTTGGGTAGTCCCTAGCGAGTGTCTTTGTGGCAGCACCCATCTAATCGGACTGTCAGCATTAAACTCTTCGGTAAAGTCCGAGTTGTTACGCTGCTGCAAATGAGCATTTGGCCGTGCTGCCGGGGGAGGAGGGGCATCCCTGGCCGTTTTAAACGCCAAGCCACCGTCCCTCGGTCTGGGGGTCCCGCTCTCCCGGGCGGACTTGTTTTAGGCGGGAGAAGCCGGTTTGGGTGCCGGAGAGGGAGCCGCGCGGCTGCTTTGGGGAGAGTTTACCCGAAAGGCCGCCTCTCCGCCCGGGGAGGTGTCCCCACCGCCCCCGCAGGCCTGCCTGGGCCGGGCCGGGCCGGGCCGGGCCTCCCCTCCGCGGCGGGGCGGGGCGGGAGGCCCGGCTCCTCCCAGCGCCGCGCCGAGGGGTGATGCGGGGCCGGGGGGCGGACGGCCGCGGCTGCGGGCCCTGAGCCGAGCCATGGCTAATGTCAAGGTGGCCGTGCGGGTCCGGCCTCTGAGCAAAAGGTGCGTTTTGAGGGAGCGGAGGGGGGAGGTCCCGGTCGTCCGCGGGAGCGGGGCGGCTGCAAGGGGTGATGGGGTGCCGCTGGTCCCGTCACCGGGGACGGGATCGCCGCTGTGAGGCGGCTTAGCCGGGACTGAGGGAGGGACAGCAGGCGCTGGGGAGCTTAACGGTGAGGAACGAGGAGTGGCCGGACTCCGCTCTCCGGCTCACTGAGCAGCTTGGAAAATTTTCTTGGAAAAGTCACCCACTAGAGCTGTTAGGCTGACTTCCCTCTCCCTGAGCTCCCCAAAATAGGACAATTGTCATCCAGTGTCAGGGAATCTTCCCTTCCCCTTCTGTTGTTGCTGTTTTTTCCAGCGGGAGGCAGAGCCGGATATTCCCATTGTCGCTCAGCTCCGCTCCCTCCCCGGCTTGCTTGGCTCCAATAAAAATCCCAAAAGCTAAATGATACGGCTTGAAGACAACTCCCACAAACAAGAAGATGCCCTAGCACAATGCTCTGGTGGTGTTTGGATGTGACACATAAAAAAGACCTTGCAGACTTTGGAAATTCGGGGAGGAAAAGAAAGAGAAAAAGCAAGCAGCCAAAATTTCAGTGGCTGGTAATTTACTCCTCCTGTTGGAGAAAGGCTGTAGCACTTCAGGCAGAAATAGTTTGAAAAAGTGGTATGAGCTCTGAGGGCCAGTCTTTGATTTGATGCTGCCTTTCTTTTTAGCATGAGCCCCTCAAGTTGTCTTCTGACTGCATTGACTTCTGTGATAAATAACTCTTTCATGTAGTAGGGAAAATGATTCTGCAAGAGTTGCCCAGCCAGACAAGTAGCATAGTCATTTAGCCATCAGCACACTACCATATTTTGGACTCTTTTGAGTTCTTAATTGTCTATGGATTTTAAAAAATCGGAGAGTGTTGAATAAAATAAAAAACCCCACCCAAAACAAACCTGCTAATCTTAATAGAAAAGGGAAAGGTGGAAAGTAATTTACAGATTTTCAATATATTTTACCTTTAACTCAAAGCTAACTGATTGTAAAAAAGCCTAAGCTAACTGATTTAAAAAAAAATACTTTGTCCATAATTTCATTTAAAAACATGTTTGGGTAATATAGTTCTGATTTTTTGTACAGCTGTGAATGGAACAGACTTTAACAGGTACTGGCATATTGTAAGAAGAGTTGCAGCACCGAAGTAAGCTAAGTTTAACCTTTCATTGCTTAGTGTTGCTTTAGTGTTGGAGATACTCTTCCGTATTGTTAGTCATTCTTAGCATTTACTGGTTAAATAAATTGCCATTATGCTCTTTAGAAATAAAAAGCATAATACAAGTGCTAAGCATTAACATTAAATGACAATTTGGTAATGATACTAAGTTATCCAGACCATAGGACCCTTTTGTTTCAATCTTGCAAGAGTTCACTGGAGTTTGAAAGTACTTAAAAGATTGACTTGGCAATGTATTTCACTGTGCAATGACATACTTGTTTTTACCACAATAGCATTTGGCTGCCTATTTGCAATTATGTAGCGGACTTAGTAGGGTCTCCTGTAGATGTAAGTTAAATTAATGTTTCTTAGCAGTTGGGGAAGACATGCCAAAGACTAAATTGGCCGGGGTGTAATTTTCCCTCACACCAGATCCTCCTTGGTGAGGAACTTTGCACCATGTCTGTCTTAACGTTTTTTCCCCAATGGATAGCATTAAATAGTGCATAATAGCGCATATGTCATTCTAGCATTAAACAGCGCCTATAACTCTGTCAGATACAGTGTGATAAACAGGAAAACCTTTGATATAGTCAGTGTGGGCCAGCTGTTTGGTAGGGAATGTAGTCTGGAGAGGAGGGTAGGATCAGAAGGGTGGGTGGCCTCCTGGACATGGGAGAAGTTAATCTGGTGCTGAAACAGAAATGTTTGTGCGAAGGTGAGAGTGGAAACCCAGGGAGTAATGTGGGAAGAGTCTGTTAAGCAATTCCATCTACTCAACCTGTGGCAGTGTAACAGATAGGATGGGGAGGCAGCAACCAGCCTAAGGGTATTTAACCGCAAAGGCAATAGGGCATTTGTTCCTTGCACTGTTTTGCCACAGCTGAGGTCAGCAAAAGCGTTTCAAGATGGACTTTTATATTTTATAAAAGGAAAGGGGAAGTGATTGGATGGTCTCTGTGAAGGCTCTGACATGAGATCTTGCTTTCTAGCCTTGACCGAAATTGTCCAAATGTAATGACTTCGAGGCAAACAATACCAAATATACGGAGGCTTAAAGTAACCTTGTTAGACATTGAAAGGACTAAAGCTCTTAGTGGGGATAAAGGCCTGCTCTTTCTATTCCAGCTTCTTACACTACCTCCACATTGTGGTCGCACAAACCTCTCGCCCTCTCTATATACACATGCTGTGATTACCTCTAACAGGTACCTATGTTGCCAGAGCTCCTACGATCTCTTCGGTGCTTTAAAAAGAAAAACTTCCTGTAGAAAAATTTCAATTCAACTGGACTGAAGTACTGTAATGTGTACAATCACAGTTCCAGCCAAAAATATTAAACTTTGCTTTTTAAGAGTCCCCAAAAATTGAAAAGCTGTGGGCAAAGGCTAGAACTAGACGGTTAGTTGGTTGTTTCTGGACTGTCATACAAACTTTACATGCTTATTGCTTCTTGTCATTTAATTTACAATGGCAGATGAACATTGGGCTTGCATCTTAAAATTTACAGAATATTCACATGTTAAAACATGTTAATGCAGGCGTTCATAAAATCCTGCTTTCTGTTTAAAGCTTTAAGATTAAATATCTTAATAAAGATATTAATCCCATCTGCAACTTGTTATTTAGCATAAGGCAAAGAGTGGTCTTTTTGTTCTGTGCCTGTACAGCGCCCATCACAATGCATTCTTTGACAGAGAGCTCGTATGCACAAGTAATCCCTGATAGTTCTAAAGCGAGTATTATACAGAATGCAGAAATTCTTCCTT